>NW_004444008.1:4269262-4308501 GCF_000243295.1 Trichechus manatus latirostris | reverse complement strand
GTTGTAACCACTGTGTCAATCCATCTGGTTGAGGGTCTTCCCCTTTCTCACTGACCCTCTACTTTACAAAGCATAATGTCCTTCTCCAGGAACTGGTCCCTCCGATAACATGTCCAAACTACGTCAGATGAAGTCTCCCCATCCTCACTTTCAAGGAGCCTTCTGGCTGTACTTCTTTCAAGACAGATTTGTTCATTCTTCTGGCAGTCCATGGTATATTCAATATTCTTCACCAACACCGTAATTTAAAGGCATCAATTCTTCTTTGGTCTTCCTTATTCATTGTCCGGCTTTCACATGCATATGAGGCGATTGAAAACACCATGGCTTGGGTCAGGCAGTCTTCAAGGCGACATCTTTGCTTTTCAACACTTTAAACAAGTCTTTTGCAGCAGATTTGCCCAATGCAATACATCATTTGATTTCTTGACTGCTGCTTCCATGGGCTTTGATTTGGATACAAGTATAATTAAATCCTTGTCAACGTCAATATTTTCTCCATTTATCGTGATGTTGCTTATTGGTCCTTTTGTGAGGATTTTTGTTTCCTTTATGTTGAGGTGTCATCCATACTGAAGGCTGTAGTCTTTGATCTCCATGTTAGTGCTTCAAGTCCTCTTTGCTTTCAGCAAACAAAGTTGTGTCATCTGCATAGAACCACGAAATGATGTTCACCTAATATTAATCATCGGTATTTCAGATGGTTGGATTTAGAGTTGTATGCTGTTTTGTTATTTTGTAGTTTTCTTCATTGCTTAAATTCTTTATGATGGGCGTGTATTAGTTTTTCAAAAATGATTGAGTTTCTTTTTAATAATTGAACATATTTTCTCCATATCCTTGAGGAAGATTTTTCTCAGATGTATTATTCACAATCAAACTCATTGACATTTAAAGGATTATGTTAGTTGATGTGTGTTTATGCCAAATTCCTGAAATATCAGACATTACATACAGTGTATCAGAAACAATGACTACATCAGATCTTCCTGCACTGGGTTATGAAATCCTCGCCTCCCCTATGCAATTCAGTGAGTGAATCCAGGGCGTAGTGCCTATTCCCATCTTGTACCTGGGCGTCATTTAATGATAAGATAGGATATAAATTGCTCCCGAGGGAAAGAAAATCAAGGAATGCTGAAAGATAGCATAAAACAAATGAATGGTTGTCTTTTCATAAATAACTTCTCTTGGAAGGCCAAATAGATCAATTTAGGATGATGGTTAAGTAACTGTGGTGCTGTGCTCACGTTACAGCAAGTGGCCTAGTTCGGCACATTAGAATTAAATTCAGTCCCTTCCTCTTCTCTGAAATAGCTACCCTTCTTTTTAAGTTTTCCGTTTTCAACAATATTTGCTGTTTCCAAATTCCAGCCATTTGAATTATACTACACCAATGACTTTCCTAGATGATACCCGGTCCCCTTTCTGGTCAATATCATTTCTTTTCGAATGAGAAGAAGCTCCTGGTAACATAACATGGTAACTTATTTTCTTATGAGAGTCATATGTGCAGACGCCCATCCTTGCTCTGAGACTCAGCAGGAAAGGCAATAGGGAGACTGAAAGATCGTCTGTCTCTCCATGCTCACAGCGCAGATGAAGAGAGCACATCAGCCACCACAGTTCCTGGAGAAGGACATTATGCTTTGTAAAGTAGAGGGTCAGTGAGAAAGGGGAAGACCCTCAACCAGATGGATTGACACAGTGGTTACAACAATGGGTTCAAACACAGTAATGATTGTGAGGATGGAGCAGAACCGGGGAGTGTTTGGTTCTGTTGTATGTAGTGTCACTATGAGTAGGAACTGAACACCTTGAAATTACCCGCACGGAGATTTTCTGGAAAAACTGCCCAAAACTGGACCTGGGAAACTCCAGCGAGCCACAAATACTGGGGACACTTTCAGCCTCCTCAGAACAAAGGGAAACAGACGCTAGAAATTCCCATTGAGGGCCACAAGAAAGTTGCACAGAACATGCTCCATATCCTTTTCTCCCAATTTCTGCCGCGAACACCTGAATACAGAATCATAGATAGGATATTTGAGGGTTACTACGTGCCAGGCACTGTTTTAAATGTTTTATATGAAATCTTTTCAACAAACCTGTGAAGTGGGTATTATTATCGCCGAATCATTTTGCAGATGATGTCACAGACGTGCAAAAAGCTAAGTAAGTTGGCTGAGACACACTCAGCGCCCATGTGGTGGATCTGGGCTTGAACCAAGGAGCCTGTGCTCCTGACTCATATCCTCCATGTTTCGGCTCCAGTCTTACCACTTCTAAAACATCTTCCTAGATCCTTCTAGTTGAAGCACGTTTGTCTTCTCTGTTTCTTCAGGTTACCCCTTGTGTTAGTTGCTGTCAAGTCAGCTCTGACTCATGGTGACCCCATGCACCAAAGAACAAAACATTGCCCGGTCCTGCGCCATCTTCATAATCGTTTCTCTGCTCGAACCCATTGTGCTGGCCACTGTGTATTTTGAGCGCCTTCCAACCTAGGGGCTCGTCTTCCCGCATTGTATCAGACAATGTTCTGTTGTGATTCATGGGGTTTTCGCAGGCTACCTTTCAGAAGTAGCTCACCTGGCCTTTCTTCCTCATCCATCTTAATCTAGAAGCTCCACTGAAACCGTCCACTATGGGTGACCCAGCTGGTATTTAATACTAGTGGCCTAGCTTCCAGCATCACAGCAACGCCCAAGCCACCACAGTACAACAAACCGACAGACGGATGGTAGAGGTGCCTCTAGAATATTTTCCACCTCAGTCATTCTCTTCTTCTTATTTACTTCTTTGTTTTTTTAATTGACTTACTTGCCTTCACAGAATATGTTTAAATGAAATTTTTTATCACTACCAAAAACAGAAAGCCAGTATCACTCATCATGCAAAGATGGTACATGTGAAAAGAAATAAGATGGAAGTAAAAGAGTGTGATTAAATTCCAGCCAGTGCCCTGCCTGCTGAAGACAGAGCAGAGCACCCTCTCCTCATCACAGCACAGAGTGCTGGAGCCAGACCAGCCGCTTCTCTCCAGGACCCTTCCCGGCCGACTGTGGGGGCCTGCGGGGGCTCAGGGTCTGTGAAAAATACCATGGCTTCTCCTTTCCAACCCCATGGCATAGAGAAAGAATTCTCAGAGGGGAAGGCGCTTCTCCCTGAAAAGTTACGCGTGATGAGAAACAAAGCTAACGGCGTCCACTGGAGTAACTAAGTGGTCTACAGATAAAACGTTCAGTCTGACGATAATTCCTCTTTTGGCTCCAGCTCAGCTTCCTTATGAGGCTCCCGCCCTCATAAAACACTGAATTCAGACGTGGGCTGATCTGCTGCCGTTGGCCTTGACAGATTTAGAGGCAGAAACCACTGTTGCTGAGGTAGCAGGGAACAGAATTGGCTGGTCACTGCTGAGTCCAAAGCTACAGCTCATGTCTGTATCCTAGTGATGCAATTATATAAGAATAATGAAGGAAGGAAGGAAGGAAGGTCCTCGGGGAACAGAGATTGCAGCTTCATACATTCTCCTCATAAAACCCCATTTGTTGATAATGCAAAGAAGCATGTCAGAGAGGAGAGTCTTTAAAAGAAAATCAGGTCATGCAGATAGGACATTAGGAGGCGTACTAAGACAGCAGGCCCATCGGTCTATGGAGGCAGCTTTCCTCTGCTGTAGCTATATTTTCCGCTGTTATTTGTTGTTGTAAAGTCAGCTCTGTCTCACGGCGAGCTTGTGTATCAGAGAACACCATGAGAAATATCCTTCTGCTTCTAATTTCTAATATGATGAATTAGTGCTTGGAGAAACGTTGCTCGGTTCTGCGCCATCTTCATGATCATTGGTATGTTTAAGTGCATTTTCTGCGGTGGACAGTATTCAGATAAAGAAGTCTCATTCACAGGATGGTCCCTAAGCCAGGTGAAAGGTGGCAGATACGCACCCAGCAGTTCTGTGGTCGGACTCCGTGTCTTTTTCTCATTGTCTTGTACTTGCTTGGGGAGCCCTGGTGGTGCAGTGGTTAAGTGCTTGGCTGCTAACTGAAGGTCCGTGGTTCGAAATCACCAGCAGCTCCACAAGAAAAGACCTGGTGATCTGCTCCCGTAAAGATTACAGCCTAGGAAACCCTATGGAGCAGTTCTGCTTTGGCCTATAGAGTCCCTATGAGTTGGAATCAACTTGACGGCAATGGGTTTGTACTTGCTCCGGGGCCTAATGACCTCAGGGAGAGGGCTTCTTTTGAGAAATTGGGACAGGCTTAAGGGCAAGAGTCCGTGTTGGGGCATTCAGGCTAGGTGACATGCTTCCTTCTACATCAAACCATCTACACGTAAAAGTGTGTTATTTTCCTGTATGTGGGGTTGTTACCTAATAAACTTTAACTTATCCTTTTTAGTTGCTGTCAAGTTGTCTCCAGTTTATGGCAACCTTGCGTCTAACAGAACGAAACGTTGCCCGATGCTGCACCATCTTCACGATCGTTGGTCTGTGTAAGTGCATTGCTGTGACCACTGTGTCAGTCCATCTCACTGAGGGTTTCTCTTGTTCTCACCGACCCGCCACTTGACCAAATATAGTGTCCTCTGTAGCAACTGGTCTTACCGGATGACATGTCCAACGTAAGTCAGTTGAAGTCTCGCCCTCCTTGCTTCTATAGAGCCTTCTGGCTTCTTCCAAGACTGGTTGGTTTGTTCTGCTGGCAGTCTGTGCTATATTCTTCTGTCTTCTTTTATCATTGTCCAGCTTTCGCATGCATAGGAGATGATTGCAAAGACCATAGCTTGGGTCAGGGGCACCTTAGTCATCAAACCGGCATCTTTGCTTTTTAACGCTTTGAAGAGGTCTTTTGCAGCACATTTGCCCAATATAGTACATCATTTAATTTCTTGACTGCTGCTTCCATAGACGCAGCTTATCCCTGAGGACAACGTTATTGCTCATTTCCTTCTTACTCAGAAACCACTTGCTGTTCACGGCATCTGTGTACGTCCTTCTGAGCACACATTTAGACGGCATTTCCCAGCCTCCTTTGCAGTTATGTTTGGCCTTGTAACAGGGTTCCAGGCAACAGAGCTGGCGCAGGGGGGATGCTGATTCACAGCTGAAGTGAAGATGACCAAAGCCCCTGAGGAGCCAGGTGTGGGGTATGGCAGCTCCCTCAGCAAGGCCCTGGAATGGCCACAGAGAGGGGGCAACGAACCTATCAATCTTCTCGGGACATACTTCGCCTTTGCTTTTCATGAGAACAACAGCTGTTTCCTAAAAGTCAAGAGTTCTCTCCTGTGATCATCCAGGCCTTCTATCCCACTATCCCTGTGTCTCTCTCTTCCTCAGTACAAAGAAAAAACATGGCAGCTTGACCCTGCACTAGTGGTAAATACTGGTGATTCGTAGTACTTCTTCATGTCTGTTATCTGACCGCTCTGGAAAGCGGTAAATGCAGCCTGCAAATGTCTCCCCTGAAGCAGGCCAGATGTTTTAAACGCATCCTTTCTTGGTGCCGATTTTTCTTATCTAAGAAACCAAGATGTTCTCTGCACACTCAAATGTTAGTTGATCCTGAGGCCGACCTTTTGGCAAGTAGCATATAGGCTGACAGGATACCTTTATGTCTATCAGGCACCAGACTCAATGAGTCACCTTTATTTTGTCTTTCTCTGCCCATTTCCTGGAGACCCACATGAAGGACAAGCACAGTACTGTGGACTTCAGCATACCCCAGCGAGGAGCCCCACAGCCCCAGGGAAAAGACGGCTTGTATCAACTCTCTCATTTTTCAAAACAATAGGCACAGGTTAGAAAATGTCTAAAGATAAAAATTAAAATGCCAGCCCTTAATGAATATAAAACAGAAAGGATCTTCATTGCTCTCTCCGATACCCATAATTTTGGAATAAAACCCAATCTATAGCCAGCAATTATTTTTTTAAATTGAACAAGAGTGCTTAATTGCCATTGATTTTGTAAGTAAGTTATCTTAACAAACAAAGAAACAAAAAGATGTTTTGTCCAATGAGGTAAAACAGGAGGGGTCAAACCACGCAAAATGGAGTCTTGGAGAAACCAAAATACAATATAATTCAGAAATCCTGATTGAAGACCAATTAGTCATGTCTTGGCATTGTGTCTATAATACATCCGGAACTCACTGTTAACTTATGCTGAGGATTTGCCCCCCATGGTGTGTGTTTTTCCTTGTCTCTCAAGTATTGATGCATTTTATTTTTTCTTGATTAGTTGTTTAACCTGAAGATTAGTCTTCTGAAATGTTCTAGGTCAGCACATACCCATTGCCGTCGAGTCGATCACGACTCATAGCGACCCCATAGGACAGAGCAGAACTGTCCCTTAGGGTTTCCAAGGAGCAGCTGGTGGATTCAAACTGCTGACCTTTTGGTTAACAGCTGAGCTCTTCACCACTGCACCACCAGGGCTCCAGGTCAGCCCATAGATCAACTTAATTCTGAAAGAGGAGGGAACTAAAGCTTGAAATCTACAGATTGTTATGTAATTGCACATCTCATAGGATTGACCTTTCCACTCATTTGTGGATGTTTGATTGTAGGAAGGTGCTAAAGGGTCCAGGAAAACCAGGAAGTCGTCTGCAAGAGACGGGCAGGGAAGTTCATTTGCAGAGGATCAACAGTGTCCTGGCAATAGCTCGGTGGGGAATTCGGGCTATCATGACGTACTGCGAACACTGAGGTGATACGGTGACGTGATGGAACGGACATCAACACACCACCAACGCCTTGTCTGGAGCGTGAAGCAGTCACAGATCCGCCATCAGTGGGCCGTGTGTTTTGTAGAGCTGCGTATAGTTAACTGCTTTGGCAGCTTTAGATGACAGATGTGTAAAGAATGTAAGTTTCGGAAGCAGAAAGACGTGTGTCTTTATATGCAGTCCTCCCCATGCTCCTTACATTAATTTTCTCACCCATCACACTAGGATGAGGACACCCCCTTTGCACTGGTACAGGAAAGAGACTCCTGAAAGTGCCTAACACAGTACCTGGCCCACAGTCTTGTTGTTAGGAGCCGTCGAGTCAGCTCCAACTCATGGTGACCTGATGACCAGCAGAATGAAACGTTGCCCAGTCTTTGCCAGTCTCCCAACTTGAGGCTACTGTGCCAGTCTATCTCACTGATGGTCTTTCTATCCCTCCTCGGCCCTCTACTTCACCAGACATGATGTCCTTCTCCAGCGATTGATCCCTCCTGATGACGTGTCAATAGCAAGCCAGTCAGACAGTGTCCTGTTGGGGTCCATAAGGTTGTCATTGGCTAATTTTTGGAAGCACATCACCAGCCCTTTCTTCCTAACCTGTCTTAGTCTAGAAGCCCCACTGAAACCTGTCCACCTTAGATGACCTTGCTTGTATTTGAAATACCAATGGCATTGTTTCCAGCATCACAGCAACGCGCAAGTCACCACAGTACAACAAACTGACAGGCGGGTGACGGGACTCATGGTAAGCTCTTCTTAGAATCCAGGAGTTGACTCCATCATCGCGAGATTCTTTTTCTTTTCCTCTGAACTTGGAGAAGTGATTTCTGTTGACTTCCACAGTAGGGAGAACAGAGAAAAGAAAATCCCACTCGTCACGTGCTGTTATGCTCACGGCCAAGGAGCAGGCCTCAGGATGTTCCCAAAGAGCTCAGATAAAGAAAGCTACTTTCCTTCTCAGTTAGTCCAGATGTTTTGTGCCAGTCAAAAGAACACGCTTCGTGATATTGAATTTTTTTTTAATTTCATAAAAGAACCAAGAAGAATGTGGAGTTTGCAGTTATATTTCCCAACTGAGCTAAAGAGTTCAGGGAGAAAATCTTGCTTTTGTTTATGAACAATTTTATTGACTTGTTCTAATAAGAATAATGTATAACCGGAGAGTATAGTTTTGGAGAGCTAGGCAGAAGGTTAAAGAGTCATCTCTGCCATTCTCTTGCCTTGAGACATATCTTCGCCTACATCAGATGAACAGGGTTTGTCTTATTTTTAAAGACATAGATGAAAAGGAAGAAATTCCATCATTTTCCAGTGTAATATAGTATCTGGCCATTCTTGACTAGGAGGGTTTTACCCACCTTTACTTTTTGAGAAATGTGGTCTATCTTACAGAGCCGTGGTGGAGCAGTGGTTATGTCCTTGGCTGCTAACCGAAAGGTCAGTGGTTTGAGCCCACCAGCTGCTCCCAGGGAGAAAGACGTGGCAGTCTGCTTCCGTAAAGGTTACAGCCTTAGAAACCCTATGAGGTAGTTCTACTCTGTGTTCTAGGGTCACTGTGAGTTGACATTGACTCGATAGCAACAGGTTTTATTTGGTTTTGGCAGTCTTTCTTGGAACAGGAAAACTTTGAATAAAATGTATATAAAACTAAAATACAAACCTGTCGCTCTGGAGTCAATTCTGAGTGATGGCAACCCCACACGTTGCAGCGTAGAGCTGCTCCACAGGGGCTGCTCGGCTGTAATCTTTATGCCAGAAGAGGGTCGGGCTTTTCTTCTGGGGTGCCACCGTGTGGGCTAGAACTGCCTACCTTTTAGTTAGTAAGTTAGTATCCACCACCCAGGGACCTTAAAAATATGTGTAAGTACATGTACACATACCTGTACATTGCTGTCTCTGCTCCGTCTTTTTTTTTCTTAAGGCTAAATAATTGGTTTTCTTCCCCAGGAATCTGTTCTTTTTTTTTTTTTTTTTTGTCTAAATTCATGAATAAATTTTAGATCTGTCATCAAAATCTTTCAAGTTCTTCTTCCCATTCTTAAACTGTGGAATCCCGATCTGCTGGCATCTTTCGAAATCCTAGTCCAGAGATAGGATTATGTCACTCCACAGCAGTAGTATGAGAATAACAGCCTTATCGGGAACACGTTCTGAGCAGTATAGCTGCTGCATTGTTCAAGGATAGCTTGCCGTCTGACATCCTGGTTTCCATTCCCGAAGGTTCTGTTTGTGGCCAGCCTGGTCCTCATCTCTTCGTGAAAGCCCCACCTCATTCCTGGGTATTTTTCTGCTATCTTTGTGCAAAACTATGGCTTTTGGTGCTTCAATGAGTTAGGGAGGAGAAAGGGCTTCTGACAGTGATTGGCTCATGATGTGCGGGTGCAAATTCTAGCAACATCCTTATTAGGCGGTACATAGTGATCTCTCCAAATTTTGATATATGGCCTTCACCCCTATTTTGTCCTTCAGGGACTTTCCCCTCAATCATCAATCTTTTTTCCCTGCTCCTCATACACACAATAACCCGTTGTCCTCAAGTGTCTCGAAATAAGTGATCTAATTGTATTTATTCTATCATCAATATGGATCCCAGTTAGAACCCTCTAGACATACAATTATTTATACGCCTCTTCCACCAACTGTACATCTACTGGATTTTTTAAAATATATTTCATTAGGTTTTAGGACATTCTCAGTTGTGCAAAGAGAGGTATTGATTCCAAACTGCAAATGATTAATTTTAGATGATAGAACATATATTGTTCATAAAAATATTATTTTTTCCAACTTACAGACACTTCAAAGCAGATAAAATTAATAATGAATAATTGATTTTCAAATAAATGCTATACATTTTATGACGTTTTCTTTGACAATTTTTACCATTTCCAGAAGAAGTTTTAGAACTCATCGTCATAAAGAGGCTTCATCACGGATGGAGCTCTTGGTTACTTATTCACTTTTGCTTCATAATTGGATATTTTTAATACATTTATGCAAAAAATAACATTTTATATGTCTTTATCCACTAATTAGTCATTGAATGTACTGCCTGGAAAATCTGTATTTTCTTAGGAAAAAAAAAATCTTTTTATAAATACTCAATGTATAACGTGCCTAGAGTGCCAGGCATAATTTCCCCAAGTATTTTTGAACTAATTATAATCAAATTTTTTAAGAGTCGTTAATACAATTTTTGTTGCTTCTGGAGCCACTTGTCACTTCGATGTCTGTGTGGCTCATGTATCAACAAGTTTAGTTGTATTGCTGGGGAAGCGCCTACCAATATCAGTACCATTTTGGAATTCTTCTCAGAAGACACCTCATATAGCTCTGTGCACATTACAGACATCATTCTGGTAAACTGATGAAATTAGGAGTATTTCATTAGCCCCAGGAAGAAAGGAAACCCTGGTGGTGCAGAGGTTAGGAGCTATGGCTGTTAGCCAAAAGGTTGGCAGTTTGAATCTACTAGGTGCCCCTTGGAAACCCTGTGGGGCTGTTCGACTCTGTCCTATTGGGTCGCTATGAGTTGGAATTGACTTGACAGCAACATGTTTAGTTTTTTTTATTTTTCAGTAAGAGAAAATGTAAGCCCTGCTCCCCGCTGTGGGTGCAGCCTGGGGCAGCGTCCACAGTGCAGCCCAGGGCTTCTCATAAATCCCTTGGAATGGTGAGGAGCATCCAGTCAGAGACGCAATTCCATAGCTTTTTTCCTCTTCCTCTAGATCAAGATTGGCAGTGCTACCTGGCAGTCACAATTATAAACAGAATCAGTTTGCACTAAATACCACTGGAAAATTAGCAGTATTGGGTACTATTGTTGTTAGGTGCCATCACATCGGTTCCAACTCATAGTGACCCCATGTACAACAGTACGAAACACTGTCCGTTCCTGCCCCGTCCTCACAATCCTTGCTCTGCTTGAGCCCATTGCTGCAGCCACTGTGTCGATCCATCTCATTGAGGGTCTTCTTTTTGGCTGACTCCCTACTTTACCAAGTATGATGTCCTTCTCTGGGGCTGGTCCCTCCTGATAACATGTCCAAAGTATGCGAGATAAAGTTTCACCATCCTTGCTTCTAAGGAGCACTCTGGTTGTACTTCTTCCAAGACAGATTTGTTCATTCTTTTGGCAGTCCACGGTATATTCAGCATTCTTCTCCAACACCACAATTCAAAGGTGTCAATTCTTTGCTCTTCCTTATTCATCGTCCAGCTTTCACATGCATATGAGGCCATTGAAAACACCATGGCTTGGGTCAGGCACACCTTAGTCTTCAAGGTGACATCTTTGCTTTTCAACACTTTAAAGAGGTCTTTTGCAGCAGATTTGCCCAATGCAATGTGTCCTTTGATTTCTTTTTTTAAATAATATTTTATTGTGTTTTTGGTGAAGGCTTACAAAGCCGTTTAGGTTCCCGTTCAACAATTTCTGCACAAGTTGTTCAGTGACATTGGTTACAGTCTTCACAATGAGTGAACATTCTCATTATTTTCATTCCGGTTGTTCTGTTTCCATTAATCTAGTTTCCCTGTCCCCTTACATTCTCATCTTTGTTTGAAAGTAATTGCTGACTGTTTGGTCTCATATAGATTAAACAAGTCTTTTTTATTTTAGCTTATATTTATATTATATTCCGTAATTTTTTCCTTTACAAAATATCACTGATTTAGCCTTATTTTTTCCCTGCCTTGAACTTTAGTTCATGTAATAGCACAATCATGCAAAAAACATGATTAAAAGCACAGCAAGCCTTGGAGTCACATAGACATAAATGAGTGTGAATTCTGGCTCTACTTATTAGCTTAGAGACAAGACGTAAGCCCCGGAGTCTTCATTTTCTTCCCTGTGAAATGGGGATCATCTTACCTGCCCCCACCTTACAGGGTTGTTGTGAGGGGGAGTTGAGATCACACATATAAAGCACGTAGCATGGTGCCTGACACAAAGGGAGTGACTACTCTGACTGCTTGTCCTCATCCCTTTTCTCCAGCTAGATTTTAAACAGCCCATCTTCAGTTTCTTGAGTACCTCTCAAAGGCTTAATAACTATGTGTGATTGGTTAATTTTTAAAAAATAGTTCTTGTAGGGTAGTTGTATGATTTAGGATGCCTTAGGTTAAAAGTAACAGGAAAAAACAAAACAAAACAAAATTCAACTCAAACTGGCTTGAACAATAAAGAAGAGGATTGGCTCATATAAATGAAAAGTTCAAAGTTAGGTCAGGCTTTAGGTAGGGTTTGATCCAGGCTGCAGCTTCATTTTATTTATTTATTTTTATACTCTCAGATCTACTTTCCACCATGTGTCGGTTTTATCTTCCAAGTGAAGGCCAGCTTCACTTAGAGTAATAAGGTGACTTCCAGCAGCAGTGGGGGCTACTGACTTCCTCATTCACATCTAGGGGACTCTCACTTCCTGTATCTATTGAACAAAAGTGCTTGACTTTGCTCCGACTGCACCAGCCTTAACTAATCCCTGTGGCCAGGGGGAATGCCATTCTTTAACTGCCTTGGCTGATATTGCCTTATTGGAACCGGAGTCTATTGCAGGGGGATAAGATTACACCAACTGGTTTCTGTCTGGCAGGGCCCACCCGGAGAGCTGGAAGTGGAGTCGTTCCCACCCACACCTCATGGCTGCTACACACTGGGGAAGGGATGGTTCAGGAAGGAAGGGCAAAACAGGGGGATAGATGTTGGCTGGGTAGCTGCTGCAGTAATTGGGTTAAGTGGCTGTATGTGCTTATTAGCAAATTATGCTTGTAATTTTACATTAATAATAACAATCTGGTTCAATTTTAATTGAGAAAAGTCACCCAGGAAGAAATATCTAATAAGCTGCTAGAAATACAGATTTGGAGCTTGAGAAGAAATTACTGATTATTACTGTTGTTAGGTGCTGTCAAGTCGTTTCCAACTCAGAGCAACCCCGTATACAACAGACGAAACACTGCCCTGTCCTGTACCATTCTCATAATTGCTGTTCAGCTTGAGCCTATTGTTGCAGCCACTGTGTCAGTCCATCTCCTCGAGGGTCTTGCTCTCTTTTGCTGACCCTCTACCAAGCATGATGTCCTTCTCCAGGGCTGCTCCCTCCTGGTAACATGTCCATAGTATGTGAGATGAAGTCTCACCATCCTTGCTTCTAAGGAGCATTTTGGCTGTAGTTCTTTCAAGACAGATTTGTTTGTTCTTCTGGCAGTCCATGGTATATTCGATATTCTTTGCCAACACCATAATTCAAAGGTATCAATCCTTCTTTGGTCTTTTTTATCCATTGTTCAGCTTTTGCATGCGTATGAGGTGGTTGAAAACACCGTGGCTTGAGTCAGGCGCACCTTAGTCCTTAAAGTGACATCTTTGCTTTTTTACACTTCAAAGAGGTCTTTTGCAGCAGATTTGCCCAATGCAATGTGTCATTTGGTTTCTCGACTGCTGCTTCCATGGGTGTTGATTGTGGATCCAAGTAAAACGAAATCCTTGACAACTTCAATCTTCTCTCCGTTTATCATGATGTTGCTTATTGGTCCAGTTGTGAGGATTTTTGTTTTCTTTATGTTGAGGTGTAATCCATACTGAAGGCTGTGATCTTTGATCTTCATCGGTAAGTGCTTCAAGTCCTCTTCACTTTCAGCAAGCAAGTTTGTGTCGTCTGCATATCGCAGGTTGTTAATGAGTCTTCCTGCAATCCAGATGCCCCTTTCTTCTTCATATGGTCCAGCTTGTCGGAGTATTTGCTCAGCTTACAGATGGAAAAAGTAACGTGAAAGGATGCATCCTGACACACACCTTTCCTGACTTTAAACCACGCAGTGTCCCCTTGTTCTGTTTGAACGACTGCCTCTTGGTCTATGTACAGGTTCCTCATGAGCACAACTAGTGTTCTGGAATTCCCATTCTTTGCAGTGTATCCATAATTTGTTATGATCCACACAGTTGAATGCCTTTCCATAGTCAATAAAACACAGGTAAGCATCTTTCTGGTATTCTCTGCTTTCAGCCAGGATCCATCTGACATCAGCAATGATATCCCGGGTTCCATGTCCTCTTCTGAATCAGGCCTGAATTTCTGGTGGTTCCCTGTTGACATACTGTTGCAGCTGCTTTTGAATGATCTTTAGCAAAATTTTACTTGCATGTGATATTAGAGATATTGTTTGATAATTTCTGCATTTGGTTGACTCGCCTTTCTTTGGAACAGGCATAAATGTGGATCTCTTCCAGTCAGTTGGCCAGGTAGCTGTCTTCCAAATTTCTTGGCATAGATGAGTGAGCACTTCCAGCGCTGCATCCATTTGTTGAAACATCTCAATTGATATTCCATCAAGTCCTGGAGACACTTAAGTGATATTTATTAAAGCTCTTAGACTGGACAACTAAGAATGCATGGCAGTTATTGCACCGTCCCCATCTCACTGGGATGGCCATGCTAGCATTACAGAGTATCAAACGCTTGTGTGTGAGTATCACGGATTGAATTGTGCCTCCCCCACCCACACACAAAACAGATATGTTGAAGTCCTAACGCCTTGGTTCCTGTGAATGTGATCTTGTTTGGAAAGCGTCTTTGGAGGTGTGGTCAGTTACCATGCGGTCATGTTGGAATAGGGTGGCTGCTGGTGCAATCTGAGTGGTGTCCTTATAATGAGGAGAAGAGACACAGACAGACAGACGGACATGTGATGACGGAATTGTTGCCGCTGCGGCTGTGGAACAGCTGGGGCTACTGGAAGCTGAGAAAGACAAGGACACATCTCCCTCTGGATTCTCCAGAGAGAGCACGGCCCTGCTGACATCCTGAATTTGGAATGCTAGCCTCCCAGATGGTGAGACAACACAGTTTCTGATTTGATAAGCCGCCCAGCTTGTGCTGTTGTATTACCGAGTCCCAGGAAAGTAATACAGTGAGAACTTCAGATGGAGAGAGGGCAGAGCCAGGACCCAGAATCCTACTTGCTCAGGCACCCACATGGATGCCTATTTGGTGATAGGAGGTTTGGAAAGCACCTTTACAAGGTGGCTTCGAGCACCATGGCAAAGGCACGGGAGCACTGTCGAGGCAAGATGGAGGGCCGATCAGGGTCAGTGGCCTGAGAAAGAAGCCATGCAGGGTCCCTCGCAGGCCAAGGTTAGCCCGCGGCGTCAGGGTGCTGTGTGTGGTCATGTGCCAGAAAGGGAAAAGTAGTGTGCGTCTACCAGGGCCAGCTTTGTGGAGACTGAGGCAGTACCAACATCCACGTGCCCACCATCTGGGAAGCCTCCCATGAGCAGCTTTCCACCAGATGAGCGGCTGCTTGGGGGCCCTGGAACGCCGGGGGTCGTTGTCTGCTGAAAAGCCCCCTGAACTGAAGAGGCCCTGTGGGTGCAGTGATAACCCGGCATGGGTGAGAGTGGGTGAGAGTGGGCCTTGATCAGCACCCATCGGGGGCAGTCATGACCCGAGTGCTCCTGTGTGTTAACTCATTGCATCCTCACAGCACATTTATCAAGCAGGAAGTAGTATTCCCCATAATTCACAGGCAGTCCTACTCTGTCCTATGGGTTCACTATAAGTCGGAATCAACTCAACGGCAATGGGTATAGTTCACAGGTGGGGAAACTGAGGCATGGAGAGGGCAGAGAACGCACCTGAATTTACACCTGCAGCCAGGTGCGAGAGGCCACAGGGGTTCAGAGCCCATACTCATAACCAGTAGAGGTTGGACGTGGGATTGATCCATTCAGTAATAATTACTCAGCCCCTACTCTATGCGAATTCAGGGATCCCGGGATGAACAAGACAAATCCAGTCCCTGCCCTCAGGAAGCTTTCATTCCAATCGAGCAATCGGGTAAATGCCGAAGTCCCTGTTGTTGTGCTGGAATATTCACGTTTGTGCTTAAGGAAACGGTCACTTGCAGTCAGCTTGTTCCAGGTCCCTACTGTATCCAGGGTACTGCAGCAGCCTGGGGCACGAGGCGCCACTGAGCAGTTTCTACGAACCCGGTACCACCCAGCACCCTTACTCAAGCACAGTAACGTGTTCATTAACAGATGAACGAGGTTGACTTGTATTTTTGAGCTGATATTATGGAAAAGCTATCTAAAAGTGGGGTGTCAGATATCTGGACGGGGGGCAATGTGAGTGTTTGCCATAGGCGCCATTTTCTGCAGCTACACTGCTGGCGGGACCAGGTTAATAGATACTGCCCAGTGGGCCACCCGCCCAGGACCAGGGCCATGCCGCCACACCTGCGGCACCCTAGTTCCGCCTCTGATTGACACAGCATGCGCCCTTATGCGTCTGGTTCTTCTACAACCCCCCGTTGCAATTCGCAAGCAGTGGACAAATCATATAGCACAATAGATATTTATATACCTAGCTTGGAATGAAAAAACAAAAAAAGCAAAAGCAAAACGTGGTGGCTCAAATGTTTTGCCCTCAAATACTAACTTAAGGCTGGCTGTTTGAACCCACAGAGCAGTGCCCGAGAAAGTCCCGGCGTTCGGCTTCCATAAAGATTACAGCCAAGAAAACCCCGTGGAGCAGCTCTGTAACACGTGAGGTCACCGTGAGTGGGAACCAGCTCGACGACAGCGTAGCTTAGCGTAGAGACTGGGGGTCATGGACATGTTTTAGAAAGTCTTGTCCGCTCTCCTGGGTGATTTTTTCCCCATGACATTACTATCTACAGCAAGATGAATAGCATAGAATGTTATAGGACGTGGCCTTGGAAATTACCTCGTCTGCACACCTTATTCATCGTAAACTTAGGGAAATGAAGCCAGTAGAAATCCAGCCACCTGCCCAAAATGAGAGCCAAGAAATGGTAGAAGGCCTGGTTCCAGAATTCCTACGTCCTGTTCCAAGATCTTTTCTGACTGAGAAAACACTTCTGTCAGGACTTCTGTACCAAAGTAAAAAAACACACACACGCACACATATAAGGTGTGTACGTGTGTATGTTGTTATTATGTATTATTTTATAGACATACATGTGTGTGCGTCTGTGTATCTCACTGGGGGTCAGCTGGGGTGGTTTTGCCCCCTGGGGACATTTGGCAATGAAGCCCGAAGACGTTTTTGGTTGTCACAAGTGGTGTTTCGTGCTGGAATCTAATGGGTAGAGGCCAAGGATGTGGTTAAACATCCTACAGTGTACAAGGCAGCCCTCCAAAACAAAGAATTACCCCGCCCAAAACGTCAATAGTGCCGAGGTTGTGAAATCCTGATAAACAGCCACTGAAATACATCAATTCGGAAACTAATTACATTTACAAAATTGAAGCTTCAGATAAGCTTCAGTGTAGTAAGACATCACACTGAAACCAGAAGAGAAGAATGTGTATTTTCTACATTTTTGTTGTTTCCCCTTTTCTATTAAAATTTTTGTCAACTTGAAAGAAAGATATTTTTAATTAAATAAAAGTAATTTCCTTTCCATGAACATAAATTGCATTTACCATAGTGTGTGAAAAATGGATAATAGAGCGGTATATTCAAGATTCTGATGTTTCCTATTGTTAGTGGGGACACTTAGATCAGTATTTTGGAAAAGCGAAGGTTTGACGTTAAATTGGGGACATCAGAGACCACAAAGCTCCATGCTGACTAATGAAAAGACCACTGGGTACCTCAGTGTGTGGGCAACTCTAAATCGGTACATGGAGAAAGGGTATTTATAGAGAGCCTGCCGAGGAGACACATTTATTGTCGGCACGTGGTCCCGCCATCCTTCCTAAATGATGGATTCCCCGGGCGTGGCAAGGCTGCCGTCAGGGTGGGATGAAGAAGGAGAAATCGCACATTTCCTTACAACTCTTACAGCTGTGAAGGTACCAGTCACACAAGCCACGTGAAGGCGGCGGTCCTGGATGAGAGTCCTGCGAAACTGGCTTACCCCATAGAGGGAGGCTTGCAGAGAGCTAAGCAAGGAGTTCCTGGGGAGTGGATTATCTTAGAAAGATGAGTGAATATAGTAGAACTATCGAAATATGCAGAGGCTTCTCAGGGGGATGTCCCTGGGTGGTAGCAACAGTTCCCGTGATCAGCTGCTAACTGAAAGGTTGGAGGTTCAAGTCGCCCAAGAGGCACCTAAGAAGAAAGTCCTGGCCATCTACTTCCTGAAAACCAGCCACTGAAAACCCGGTGGAGCACAGTTCTGTTCTGACACACATGGGGTTGCCAGGAATCGGAGTCGGCCCTGTGGTGACCGATTTGGGTTGTGAATTTATTTATTTATTTTGGTATATTGGTCCAAGGTCCCTGGTAGGGCAGGTAGTTAATGTGCTCAACTGCTAACCAAAAGCTTAGCAGTTCGAGCATACCTAGAAGTGCCTTAGAAGAAAGGCCTGGAGATCTCTTTTGAAAAATCAGCCCCTGAAAACCCTGTGCAGCACAGTTTTACTCTAACACACACGGGGTCGCCATGAGTGAGTCGACTCGCTGGCGACTGGTCATTGGGGCTCAGATGCACGGGCAGAGGAGCTGGAAATGGAGGGACTTAAACACAATGCTGACATTTGAAGTGTAGTTATCAAGCAATAATACCGGATTTCCCTTTGTCTGAAGCAATGTCTACATCACCGTCTCTATAATATCCCACATGAGGACTATGGTGACTAACTGGAAAGAAAATGACAACATAGCGTAGTGGTTCAAGCCTTGAGTTGGTAAATCAAAGCGCTGGGTTCAAATGCTGACCCTGATTGTTCTAGTTGGTGAAATGGGGCACATTGAATTGCCTCTGATAGCCTTATTGGTTCATCATATATAAGGATTAAATGAAATAACTCATAAAAGATGAGCACTCAGACATGGAAAGAGATAAATTATTTCGTTGGCTATCATTATTGTGAATAAAAAATCTGATATATAAAGCTATTGTTACTCCTTGTTGGTCCTCTCAACTGGACCAGTAAATAAGGACAATGAATAAGGAAGACCAAAGAAGAATCAATGTCTTTTAATTACGGTGTTAGCGAAGAATATTGAATATACCACAGACTGCCAGAAGAAGGAACAAATCTGTCTTGGAAGAAGTACAACCAGAATGCTCCTTAGAAGCAAGGATGGCAAGACTTCGTCTCACGCACTTTGGACATGTTATCAGGAGGGACCAGTCCCTGGAGAAGGACATCATGTTTGGTAAAATAGAGGGTCGGTAAAAAAGAGGAAGACCCTCAAGCAGATGGATTGACACAGTGGCTGCAACAATGGGCTCACGCATAACAATGATTGTGAGCATGTCGCAGGATCGGGCAGTGTTTCGTTCTGTTGTACAAGGGGTCGCTGTGATTTGGAACCGACTCGATAACACCTAAGATGACTATAACTCCTTATGCAATATCCTTCTCTATTGAAACATACACTATCCAATACGCAGCCCAGCGCAACGCCATGATTCCTTGGTCTCATATCTGTACACAGGCCTACGTTCACTAAGAGGTGGGTGGAGGGCACAGCAAGCTGGGGCCCAGGAATGTAAGCGTGCTGGAAGATGGGCCTCACTGCAGAATCTAAATGTCATAATGCCATCCACAGCCCAGTCTGCCTACACTTACATCTGCTTTCTCTTCCACCATCACATGACTTCCAAGAGGGCACCTTCTGAACCCATGAACTCGCACCTGTGACGTCACACCTACACCTTTGGTGCTTCTTCCTGGAGTTCTAAGGTGTGCACTTCACTTGGAAATTCTTGTCCCGATTGTTTACCTGAAGTTTTGCTGGTTCTCCGTATTTCCTTTTCTCACTGCTGTGGTTTTAGGTTTACTCTTTATGGACTAAATGGTACTATCAAAAAACCAAACCAAACCCATTGCCATCAAGTCGATTCCAACTCATAGCGACCCTACAGGACAGAGTAGAACTGCCCCATAGGATTTCCAAGGAGCACCTGGTGGATTCCAACTGCCGACCTTTTGGTTAGCAGCTGAGCTCTTAACCACTGCGCCACCATCAGTAGGCTTGAATTGTTTTGTGACACAATGATAGCACACTTTCTTCAACAAAAAGCGTCTTGAGAAACTAAAATAAAATCGAAAGCGTCTTCATATCAGTGCTCCACACTATCTCCAGAAATGGTATCGGTTTAGCAAAGGAAGATGCATGTTTAGATTTAAATTTTGCTCTCAGCTATTTTCAGGGGCTATTGGCTTCCTTTGCTTTACAGGCATACTTGTTTCATTTAAAATCTTACAGAGAAGCAATATTCTTGTACATGGTTATTTTATAGGCTGCAAAACAAGTCAACCTTTTAGCTATATTGACTAATAGACAAGAGATGCTAGGCTTATCATTATTTTCTTTTTTTAAATCCCTATCAGAATACTAGAATAAATAAATAGATGATAAAATCTAGGGAAATAGTAGACACCTGTTCGTTACAGGTGGCTGCATAAACAGTGTTGAGTGGAAAATGACGTCTCATCACAGAGCTTAGAACTATGAAAATAATTGGGATACATTCAAAATTTTTACTAAAAGCTGCACATCATCATTAGTTTATGATTAGGTATGAACGACTGTAGGCATTTAGTAAATATTTATCTAGGGAATGAGTTACTCTTCCATGTCAATATTGGTAGTGAGGATAATCCCGGGCATTTAATTTTCAGGGACAGATTTTAATTCAAGATAATCGTTCTTGTCGCGGGTAATCCAACTACAGAAACATAATTAGGGCACATGCATATTTGTGCAGAACTGATCATGTAGCTGCACATCAGTGAACCTGATTTCCCTCAGTCCTAGCGGTGGAGGAATTGAGGTGGAGCTGACGTGTGAACATGAGGTGGCGGGGAGCTCAAGCACAAGTCTTCAGGTTGTGGAAAATGAGCAGAGATTGGCTGGGCTCGTCCTCAACCACACTTCCAAGGTTTTTTGCTTTTGCTCATTTTTCAGTCTCTGTAGAATTCTTACTTTCTTATCAACCCTGCAATTCACTTTAAAGCATTTTTTGTAGGACACCTAGATCAATTTGGGGATCTTAGAGTAGAGAAGATTTGTGTTTACCGTCTGGGGCCCAGGAGACGGTGAGACTCATGGAGTCCCCTGACACCTAGCATGGTGCCAAAGCAAACAGCCTGGGGTGTCCAAAGAAAGCCTCACACATTTCTTGAGTGACACAGTGCAGTGCATAGTTAGTTGCTGTCGAGTTGGCTCCAACTCTTTGCGACCTTAAGTGCAACAGAAGGAATCACCCAGTCGTGTGCCATCTTCGTGATCATTGGTATGCTTGGGTTCATTGTTGTGGCTATTGTGTCAATCCATCTCGTTGAGGTTCTTCCTCTTTTTTGCTGACCCTCTGCTTTACCAAACATGATGTCCTTTTCTAGCAATTGGTCTCTCCTGATGACGTGTCCAAAGAAATGGGCTGAAGTTTTGCCATTCTAGCTTCTAGGGAGCATTCTGGTTGTACTTCTTCTAAGACTGATTTGTTTGTTCTTCTGGCAGTCCATGGAATATTCAATATTCTTCACCAACACCACAGTTTGAATGCATCAATAATATTTCCCACTGTAGCCAAGACAAGAACAGAGCATGATCCTGAACGACAGCTACTGGACCAAGAACTGGCAACCAGGGAACAGAAAGGACACAGAACCTTCTAGGGATGCTGGCATGGAGGAAGGGCAGTCCTTGAACTGCATCTGTGGAGAGCTGGTGCTGAGAGCTGATCACCTAGGACCAAGTACTCGCACCCCCTACCCCCCGTCCAGTCTTGATCTGTGCTCAACCAATCCCCCGTTCCACCCACAACCCCTCCAGGATTTAAACACAAAGCTGTAGAAGAGGAGTGGGGCGGGAATTTCAGAATGACGAAGGAAACTTCTGATTGTCTGGATGTGTCCAGAAGTAACTAACCTGTGACCGTTGAGAGAAGAAGAAGCTGAAGGCAAAATTTAGTTGAGTTCTATAAACCAAAACAAAACCATTTCCTTCGGGTAGATTCTGACTCATAGCGACCCTATAGGATAGAGTACAACTGCCCATGGGTTTCCAAGGCTGTCATCTTTACAGAAGCAGACGGCCACATCTTTCTCTCGTGGAGTGGCTGGTGAGTTTGAACCACCTACCTTCCAGTTAGCAGCTGAGCACTTTAACCACTGTGCCACCCGGGCTCCTTTCAGTTCTGTAGAACAGGCTATATTGTTTGTTAAGCTGAGCTTGTGGTCTAGGAAAATGTTAGCAGTATAACTGGGCACAGAGCCCTAGTGGCGCAGTGGTTAAGAGCTCGGCTGCTAACCAAAAGGTTGGCAGTTCAAATCCAGCAGCCGCTCCTTGGAAACCCTATGGGGCAGTTCTACTCTATCCTATAGGGTTGCTATGAGTCAGAATCAACTCGACAGCAATGGATTTTTTTGGTTATAGGTAGGAACAGATCCTGAGGCTCAGCTCATCAATTCCAATTGACTTCTATCTGTTGGATCTCATAGACTCCTCCATATGGTTAAAGTTCCCTTGTTTAGAGAAAAACATTGAAAATACCAACTCCATAAAAAGATAACAGTTGAGTCTATTGAATTAACCTCTCTTAAAGTTTTTTGAAGTGTTTATTGATGTTTGTCTCAGTCATCTAGTGCTGCTCTAACAGAAATCCCACAAGTAGGTGGCTTTAACAAAGAGAAGTTTATTCTCTCACAGTCCAGTAGGCTGTAAGTCCAAATTCAGGGCGTCAGCTCCAGGAGAAGGCTATCTCTCTCTGTCGGCTCTGGAGAAAGATCCTTGTGATGCATCAATCTTCCTTTGGTCTGGGAGCACCTCAGCCCAGGAACCTCAGGTCCAAAGATGCGCTCTGCTCCCGGCACTGCTTTCTTGGTGGTATGAGGTTCCTATGTGTCTCTGCTCACTTCTTTTATATCTCAAAAGAGATTGGACTAAGATACTAATCTAGTAAACCTCATCAGTATAACCTCATCATAGTCAAAGAGTTTATAACACATAAGGAAATCACATATAACTTCATCATAGTGGTAGAGTTTACAACACATAAGGAAATTGCACCAGATTTACAAAATGGTACACAATCATATGATACTGGCAATCATATAATAGTGGCAATCACGACTCAAGTTGACAGATATTTTGGGGGACACAATTCAATCCGTGACAGTGTTGTTAAAAAAAAAAAGTATAAATAGCATTAGAGATGAATTTACCATGAAGCTAATGAAACTTAATTTGCATGGCCCCTCATTTACAGAGGCCTTTTCAGAATTCTGTGTTCTTTGTACTAAGAAAAAATTCATTTATCCCACAAAACTTGAATTTTCCCCAGACAGCAATTGTAACCAATTAAATTAGGGTGTGTTTAGACAGAGCCGGGGTTCTGCAGAAGAAATGCTCACCTCTGCAGCCTTGTCTGTGTCTGTTGTTCCTTGGTACCTGAGAACACACCTGTCTTTCAGGACCTGGGGACGAGATGTCATCCAAAACTCCTTCAAACTCAGATAAAACAGTGGCTGGAAATCCTCACCTTATTAAGTAAATTAGCAGACAAACATAAGTTCCTTCTAGACAATATACTAATTTTTTACACTGTTTATGTGTAAAGGGGAGCCCTGGTGGTGCAGTGATTAAGAGCTTGGCTGCTAACCAAAGTGGCGGCAGTTCAAATCCAGCAGCTGCTCCTTGGAAACCCTATGAAGTAGTTCTATTCTGTCCTATAGGGTCGCTAGGATTCAGAATTGATTCGACAGCAACTGGTTTGGTTTTGTTTGGTTATGTGCAAGGAGCCAGATAGGGTAAGTTAGACTTCATTTCTGCTTCTTAAAATTTACGTGAATGTGGACAATTACTTAACCTTCAGATTTCAGTTTTTAGTCTGTGCAATGGAGAGACTATTACCTACTTCACAAGATGGCAGTGGAGACTCAAAGAGATAATGTATGGGGAAAACCTGGCTCAAAGTAAATGTCTCCAATCCATGTGCCTCTGGTTTGTACCACAGACCAAAAAAAAAAAATGTTCAACTTATTCCCTGACAACTCAAACGCCCATTGACTGGTGAATGAGGAAGCGGATGGTCCGACTTCCCTATAATAGAGTGTGGCTCAGCAATAAGAGAGAATGAAGTACTGATGACCCGCATCAGCGTGGAGGAACCTCAGAGGCTTGATGCTGAGTGGAAAAGGCCAGACTCAAAGGCAATCTACTGTATGATTCCATTTATAGGACATTCTAGAAAAGGCAGAATTATAGGGACAGAACAAGATGTCACTTTGGAGACTACGTGCCTGACCCAAGCCATGGTATTTTCAGTCACCTCATATGCATGTGAAAGCTGGACAACGAATACGGAAGACCGAAGAATTGACACCTTCGAATTGCGATGTTGGCAAAAAATATTGAATCTACCATGGACTGCCAAAAGAAGAAACAAATCTCTCTTGGAAGAAGTACAACCAGAATGCTCCTTAGAAGCGAGGATGGTGAGACTCTATCTCACATAATTTGGACATATTCTCAGGAGGGACCAGTCCCTGGAGAAGGACATCATACTTGGTAAAGTAGAGAGTCAGTGAAAAAGGGGAAGACCCTGAAGGAGATGGATTGACACGGTGGCTGCAACAATGGGCTCAAGCAGAACAACGATTGTGAGGATGGCGCAGGACGGAGCAATGCTTCGTTCTGTTGTGCATGGGGTCTCCATGAGTCCAAACCGACTCAATGGCATCCAACAACGACAGCAGAAGGACAGAAAACACATCTGTTTACCACCAAGGGACACGAGGGAACTTTCCTGGGCATTATGGAACTCTTCTAAATGTTGATTATGGTGGTGGGTACCTGACTGTGGCGTTTGTCAATTCATAGAACTGCGCACTTCAGAGGATGAATTTTACTGTAAGCAAATATGAAGGTATAATCAGGCAAAGTTCATCAAACAAAACAACAAATAGAAAGAAATGTATTGCCCTGTAGAAGAGCCCAGGCAACAGTGACCTCTATTCGGGGCAGCCATCCTGGGTCAGCCACCTTCCTTGCCTGTGGATGTCCACTCAGGAACCACCAACCCCACTGAACTCCACTCTTCTGAAACACAGCTTTAATGGCAGCTTATCCGTGTCACCACTGTTGACTTCCAGATGGAAACATGATTAATAAACTAAATTTCAACACTGCCAAAACATGTTGAAGTTACTCAGCTCTGCGACCCTATGAAGCAGACATCACTGGTATTGTTTTAAGGAAGAGGCCTGAAGGATTTAGCTGACTTGCCCAAGGTCACATAGCAAGTTCAATGAGGGGCTGTGTTTTGAACTCAAGCCTTACTCTGGTGTCCATTCTCTGTCACTATAACAGTTCGCTTTCCACACTTAGTGTGCCCCCCACCCTGCCAGAGTAGATAAAAACTTTTAGAAGCATATTAAAAGACTTTGAAAAAGGCTTTTCAAAGGTTCCCTAGAGAAGCCAAACCAGTGAAGCATATGTGTATATCTGTATCTATCTATCTATCTGTATATATATACACACATACAGGTTTATCTAAGAAAATGGCTCATGCGATTGTAGAGGCTGCCAAGTCCCAAGTCAAGCATCAAGCTGGAGGCTTCTCTTGACTCAAGAAGCTGCAGGAGCTGACAAACCCAAAATCAGAGTGTCAGACAGCAGGCTGCTGGCTTACAGGCTGCGGAGGCTGACGAATCCCAAGATCGGCAGGTAAGATGGCAGGCCGCTGGTTCAAGTCCCAAAAATCGGAGGTCATATGATGACAAGCCAGATGCAGGATACAGAGCAAACAAACAAGCTTTACAAGAACGTCTGTATATATATTGCATGCAGGCCACGACCCCAGGAAACTCCCCTTACAACTGATTGGCTGATCACATCAGATCACATCATGAAGGATGACTACGTCATTACATAACTGCCAAACTACATCATTACATAACTGCCAAACCACTGAGAATCATGGCCCAGCAAGGCTGACACACAACCTTAGCCATCCCAGTATGTTATTGTTAGGTGCTGTTGAGTCGGTTCTGACTCATAGCGAACATATGTACAACAGAACGAAACACTGCTGGGTCCTGCGCCATCCTCACAATTGTTACATTTGAGCCCATTGTTGCAGCCACTGTGTCAATCCATCTCTTTGAGGGTCTTCCTCTTTTTTGATGACCCTCTACTTTACCAAGCATGATGTCCTTCTCCAGGGGCTGATCCCTCCTGATAACATGTCCAAGTTATGTGAAATGAAGTTTCACTGTCGTCACTTCCAAAGAGCATTCTGGATGTACTTCTTCCAAGACAGATTTGTTCGTTCTTCTGGCAGTCCATATATACTCAATATTCTTTACCAGCACCATAATTCGAAGGCATCAATTCTTCTTCAGTCTTCCTTATTCACTGCCCAGCTTTCACATGCATATGAGGCAATTGAAAATACCATGGCTTGGATCAGGCTCACCTTAGTCCTTAAAGTGACATGTTTGCTTTTAACACTTTAAAGAGGTCTTTTGCAGCAGATTTGCCCAATGAAATGTGTCCTTTGATCTCTTGACTGCTGCTTCCGTGGATGTTGATTGTGGATCCAAGTAAAATTAAATCCTTGACAACTTCAATATTTTCTCCGTTTATCATGATGTTGCTTATTGGTCCAGTTGTGAGGATTCTCGTTTTCTTTATGGTGAGGTGTAATCTATACAGAAGGCTGTAATCATCACAGTAGACAAGTAACAAATATTAAAGCTTTATAGGGTTTTCATTGGCTAATTTTTGAAAGTAGATCACCACGCCTTTCTTCCTAGTCACTCTGGTACATCCTACTGTTTACAAATAAAGAAGATGAGGTTTACAGAGGTAAGTAACTATCCTAAGGCCACAGAAATAATTAGATTCAGAACCACAACTAAAAGCTCAATGTCCTAACCTCCCAATCCAAGATACCCTATTCCACAATGCATTAGGTGATTAGTACAAGCTTGTTGCTTTGTTAGGTGCTGAAGAGTTGATTCTGACTTCTAACTATCCCATGTGACAGAGTAGAACTGCCCCATAGGGTTTGCTTGGCTGTAATCTTTACAGGACTAGATTGCCGGGTCTTTCCCTCACAGAGTGGCTGGGTGGGTTCAAACTTTCAACCTTTCAGTTAGCAGCTGAGCACTTAACTGTTTGCGCCAGCAGGGTTCCTTGTACAAGCCTTAAATATTTAAATTTTCTGTGTACTTTGAAATGTATTTCCATGCCAAAATGTTTATATTACAGAATGATTTCTCTGATACCACTTCAGCTAGTCATTGTCATGAACACTGATTAACTTCCTGTGTGGAAACTAGACCCTAACGTGAATACTTTGACTTTCTAAAAGTTGGACAGTACATTTTATCAAGATGGTGCTCACGGTCCCTAGGCTGAGCATCCTTCATAGTTGCTGTTGTTGTCCTTAGGTGCCGTCGAGTCGGCTCTGACTCATAACGACCCTACGTACAACAAAACAAAACACTGCCTGGTCCTGGGCCATCCTCACCATCGTTGTTCTGCTTGAGCCCATTGTTGCAGCCACTGTGCCAGTCCATCTCATCCAGGGTCTTCGTCTTTCTCGTTGAGCCTCTACTTTACTTATCATGATGTCCTTCTCCAGGAACTGGTCCCTGCTGATAACATGACCAAAGAACGCAAGACAAAGTCTCACCATCTTTGCTTCTAATGAGAATTCTGGCTATACTTCTTCCAAGACATATGTGTTCCTTCTTCTGGCAGTCCACGGTATATTCAATATTCTTCACCAACACCCTAACTCAAAGCATCAGTTCTTCTTTGGTCTTTCTTATTCATTGTCCAGCTTTCATGTGCATATGCAGTGATTGAAAACACCATGGCTTGGGTCAGGCGCACCTTAGGCTTCAAGGTGACATCTTTACTTTCAGCACTTTAAAGAGGTCTTTTGCGGCAGATTTGCCCAATGCAATGCATTATTTGATTTCTTGACTGCTGCTTCCATGGGCATTGATTGTGGATCCAAGTGAAATGAAATCCTTGACAGCTTCAATCTTTTCTCCATTTATCATGATGTTGCTTATTGAGCCATTGTGAGGATTTTTGTTTTCTTTATATTGAAGTGCAATCCATACTGAAGGCTGTAATCTTTTATCTTCATCAGTAAGTGCTTCAAGTCTTCTTCGATTTCAGCAAGCAAGGTTGTGTCATCTGCATAATGCAGGTTGTTAATGAGTCTTCCTCCAATCCTGATGCCCTGTTCTTCTTCATATAGTCCAGCTTCTCAGATTATTTGCTCAGCGTACAGACTGAATAAGTATGGTGAAAGTATACAACACTGATGCACACTTTTCTTGACTTTAAACCATGCAGTATCCCTTGTCCTGTTCAAACAACTGCCTCCTGGTCTATGTACAATTCCCTCATGAGCACAATTAAGTGTTCTGGAATTCCCATACTTCACAATGTTATCTGTAAGTTGTTATGATCCACACAGTCGAATGCCTTTGCGTAGTCAATAAAACATAGGTAAACATTTTTCTGGTATTCTCTGCATTCAGGCAGGATGCATCTGACATCAGAAATGGCAACCCTCATTCCACATCCTTTTCTGAATCCGGCTTAAATTTCTTGAAGTTCCCTGTCTATGTACTGCTGCAACCTATTTTGAATAATCTTCAGCAGAATTGTACTTGTGTGTGATATTAATGATATTGTTTGATAATTTCTGCATTCTGTTGGATCGCTTTTCTTTGGACTGGGCACAAATATGGATCTCTTTTGGTCAGTTGGCCAGTTAGCTGTCTTCCAAATTTCTTGGCAAAGACAAGTGAGCACTTCCAGCGCTGTATCAGTTTGTTGAAACATCTCAATTGGTATTCCATCAGTTCCTGGAGCCTTGTTTTTCACCAATGTTTTCAGTGCAGCTTGGACCTCTTCCTTCAGTACCATTGGTTCTTGATCGTATGCTACCTCCTGAAATGGCTGAATGTTGAACATTTCCTTTTGGTACAGTGACTCTGTGTATTCCTTCCATCTACTTTTGATGATTCTGTGCTGTTCCATATTTTTCCTGTAGAATCCTTCAATATTGCAACTCAAGGCTTGATTTTTTTCTTCAGTTCTTTCAGCTTGAGAAGTACCAAGGCTGTTCTTCTGTTTTGCTTTTCTAACTCCAGATCTCTGCACATTTCATTATAATTCTTTATTTTGTCTTCTCAAACCACACTTTGAAATCTTCTGTTCAGCTCTTTTACTTCATTTCTTCCTTTTGCTTTAGCTACTCAACCTTCAAGAGGAACTTTTAGAGTCTCTCCTGACATCTATTTTGGTTTTTTCTTTCTTTTTGTCTTTTTAATGACCTCTTGCTTTCTTCATGTATGATGTCCTTTGTGTCATTCCACAACTCGTCTGGTCTTTGGTCGTTAGTGTACAACACGTCAAATCTTTTCTTGAGATGGTCTCTAAATTCAGGTGGGATATACTAAAGGTCATACTTTGGCTCTCGTGGACTTTTTCTGATTTTCTTCAACTTCACCTTCAACTTGCATACCAGCAATTGATGGTCTGTTCTGAAGTCAGCCCCTGGCCTTGTTCTGACTGATGATATTGAGCTTTTTCATCATCTTTTTCCACTGATGTAGTTGATTTGATTCCTGTGTATTTTTATCTGATGAGGTCCATGTCTATAGCTGCGGTTCATTTTGATGAAAAAAGGTGTCTGCAGTGAAGAAGTTGTTGGTCTCACAAAATTCTACAATGCAATCTCCGGCGTTATTTCTATCACCAGATAGAAAGTATTTAATTGGCCATGTGGTTATGTACATTATGTATAAAGAACACCCCCACCAACATCTCCCCATACAGCTTCTGACCAAAATATCTAAGCACCTTTAAACTTGTTGTTAGTTGCCATTGAGTCAGCGCCTACTCGTTGGGACCCCATGTACAACAGAAGGAGTTGTTGTTCAGTCCTGTACCATTTTCACAACCATTGGTATGCTCAAGTCCATTGTTGTGGCCGCTGTGTATTTTGAGTGTCTTTCTGCCTAGAGGACGTCTCTTCCAGCACTATATCAGACAACATTCCGTGGTGATCCATAGGGTTTTCATTGGCTAATTTTTGGAAGTAGATCACCAGGCCTTTCTTCCTAGCCTGTCTTAGTCGGGAAACTCCACTGAAACCTGTCTACCATGGGTGACCCTGCTGGTTTTTGAAATACCAGTGGCAAAGCTTCCAGCATCACAGCAACATGCAAGCCACCATAGTGTGACAAACGGATAGGTAGGTGGTGGGCTTTTAAACTGACCTCTTGTAAACCACAAAGATGCCAAGATCATGTCATGGGCAGGAGTTGTTCTCCTTGCTGGGGTCTGTGGAGTCTGCAGCCAATCTTCTGAAGAAGGGGCCGTGTGCTCTTCCCCAACAGTGTGCTTCATGTGCATGTGGATACTTGGCTCCCACACCACCTGTTTGTAGGATTTCTCCAGGTAGTGCTTCCTCTAGGCATTGAGCATCCACAGTGTTCCAGGAAAAGGAACTATACACAGAGAAGCCTGGAGTCTCCCACCCTCATACAGCTGTGATGATAACTGCTTATGTTTCGCACAGAGGCGTGTGAACAACTGTGCCCTAGCACATTTTTCAGCACATCTCTGGAGGCAACCTGTTTGCAGGGCAATGCTAACCTAAAGACTGGTGGTTTGAACTCACGCAGTAGCACCATGGAAGAAAGGCCTGGTGGATTGCTTCTGTTAATATTATGGCCAAGAAAACCCAATGGAGCAGTTCTCCTCTGTAACACACGTGGTCCCCATGAATCAGGATCAACTCGACAGCAATGGGTTTGGTTTTTTGTTTTTTGTTTACCTCATCTTCAAGCAAGGTCTGACCTTTCATTACCCACCTTCTTTGTACAAAGAGATACCAGTACGTGGCAAGAATGATGCATGTTTTAGTGTTTTGGAATTCATTTTGGCCAACTTTTCACCTATGCCTTGGTTGGGGTCTAGTTGCAGAAAATAGTGTCCATGCTAGTAGATTTAGGCACAAGTATAAGAAACTAGAAGCTTACAAACATCACTAGAAAGGGTAGAGAAGCAGATCTAGCAGAGCTTCCAGGAGCACCTCTCAGTTGCCAAACTGGTCTCCTAATAATTCAGGGAGATGTTAGAACTGGCACCGACCGCGGAATTGCACCACGTCTGCCAAAATCAGGCAAACTCCCACCACTGCTGCCAATGCATCTGGAAGCCATCTGCTGAATTCAGAGCTGTTGCTACATTTGTAGGCTACAGATCTGTGTCACTCCTGTCACCATCTCCATCAACAAAGGAGAATCTTGCAATTTGCTTTTTTCCCACGGAAAAAAGGCATCGGATTGCCAAAACCGAGTCATGGTGGAACCCTAGCCACAAAGAAGTGAGGCAATAGAGTCCTTGGTTTCATTTTCCAAACCCTGTCCTCTAGAAGTGTGCTGCATGGGAACTCAGCAAGCCCATCCAGAGTGTCCGCCATCACTGGGAAGTGCATGGGTTGAAACTCTCCCCAGCTGTGTTGGCGTTTCTTGCCCTTTCTTGTGGTCCTTCAGCTCCAGGGGTGAGGGCCCTTTCCCAATGGTTAAGGACACAAACATTAATCCAGTTGGTTCGCCATGGATTCCCATTGAACACTCTTGACCGTCACCCAAATTTAGAATATATTCAAATAAAACAAACTGAAAAACCCAAACCCTTTGCCATCAAGTCGAGTCCGAGTCATAGCAACCCTATAGGACAGAGTAGAACTGCCCCCCAGGGTTTCCAAGGCTGCAATCTTTTCGGAAGCAGACTGCCACATCTTTCTCCCTCAGAGCAGCTGATGGGTTCCAATTGCTGACCTTTCAGTTAGCAGCTGAGTGCTTAACCACTGCGCCACCAGGGCCCCAGAAACAAACATTTCACTAAATCGCTACATTTGGTGAGATTTGTTATTGTTGTCGTTAGTCGCTATTGAGTTAACTTCCGACCCATAGCTACCCCATGTGACAGAGTAGGACTGCCCCAAAGGGTTTTCTAGCCTGTAATCTTTAGGGAAGCAGATCGCCAGGTCTTTCTGCTGCAGAGCCGTTGTGTGAGTTCAAACCACCAAACTTTCAGTTAGCAGCTAAGCACTTAACCGTGGTGCCACCCGGGCAATGGTTTAGAACCTATTAAAAATGAAATTTATTTTAAAAATGCTGTAATTTATTGACTCTTCAACTATATTTTCATAGCATAAAGCACCATAATTTTCTACATGTGCTTCTTTACTTGCAAGTTCTCCATTAAAATGAAAGCTATAAACATGACTTATTTCCCTTCCAGTTTTCCAGAGTGGAAAAAACATTTTCTACTCCTATTCTCTTAAATGCATTCTTTATTCTTTCTTCAATTTCCTTTAAAAAAAAAAAAAAATCCTTACAGGGTAATTGTTGTGATTCTAAGCCATATAAGAAAAGAAAATGTCTTGTTATTTTGATGTAGAAAGAGTTTTTCAGAACTCTGGGCTCCTCAAAGGTTTTGTTTGGTTTGAATGTAAGACTCGGGTGATGTTTGATTTTGTCTCCTAACCAGTATACAGTCTTGGTGCTGCCTTTTCTTTCATGGGAGAAACCAGAAGCGATTTCTTGGGTATTTGAAGCCATTTTGCTTCAAAATGCTCCTGAAGCCAGGGGTGCGGGAGGCTCCACAGCATCATAGTGCAAAGGGTGTGCTCTCTCTCTTTGCTAAGCTGGCATGCTCCAGGACCCTGGCCGTGTTGTCGGGGAGCTCTGCCTTGGCCTCTGGCCGCCCCGGAATGAGTTACTGCTTATGGAACAGAGTCTCGGGGTGATTGTTCTGCTGAGTCTCGCCGGCCTCGTCATGGAGCACAGTGGGTATGTGCTCATGGTCAGGGCTGTTGTGGATAGTTTCTCCTGGGCTTTGTGGTGACGCTCCCCCCGCGGATGGAGAGAGCAGAGCTGTGAGCAGGCACTGGCCCTCCTTGTTTCGAGTGTTCTCTGTCTTGGGTGGTTGCACTGAGATCGTCGTGTGAGATGGACTAAATCAAGGCACCCCAGTGGAAAAACAGGCCTGAGAAACTGGAGACTGGATATGTGAGATTCAGGAACTCTTGCTCCCACTTATGTTGCAGGGCTCGGTTTTAACTGCCCTCCACTGAGAAAAAAAGAAAGAAACAAAACTCTGTTGTTGGTTCACATTAAGGCTTCATCTATAAAATGTAATATCCAAACAAAGCTTTCTAAACCAACTAGTATTTTATTAACTGTGTGATATCAAGTTATTAATTTGAGAGTCCAGTTGCATTTCTTTCTTTCTTTCTCTTCTGCTTCCATCCTATGAGATTGTCAATAGGCTAGGCAGGACTTCATCTGTCCTGCTTACAAAATCTGGTAAAAGCATGTCAAGATGGACATGTGGGCTGAGAGCCCACAGCAACTATCAGATGCCTCAGTTAATTTTGAGACAGACCACCCTGCAGGACTTGAAAAATGACCACTGAGAGCTCTGGTGGTGCAGTGGTTAAGAGCTTGGCTGCTAACCAAAATGTCAGTAGTTCAAATCCACCAGCTGCTCCTTGGAAACCCTATGGGGCAGTTCTACTGTGTCCTGTAGGATTGCTGAGTCAGAATTGACTCGATGGCAGCCAGTTTGGTTTTGGCAAGAGCTCGTTAGAAACTCTTCAACCATGGGCCAGATCAAGAAAGTGAGGAGAGGGAGGTGTGCAAAGAGGATTTTAGAGATTCTTACTAGTGTGTGAGTGTGTGTGACTGTGTGTGAGCATGTGTGTGTGTCTGTATGTGAGCGTGTGTGTCTATGTGTGTGTGTCTGCATGTGTGTGAGTGTGTGTGAGCATGTGTGTGTGTGTGTGTATGTATGTCTAACTTTTTTTTGTGTGTGTATGTGTGTCTGTGTGTCTATGTGTCTGTTTGTGTGTGTCTGTGTGTCTCTGTGCGTGAATGTGTCCATATGTATATGTGTGTGTGTCTCGCCTTCCTTTGCTGTAGTGGAAGGGGAAGGGTGTCTGCCTTGCACCTCAAGCCTGGCAAGACCACCAAGAGTTTAGTGTGTGACCCCCACACCGGGGGACTCGCTCAAGGAGGGGTTGTGGCGTGGACCATCAGCCTGCAGCCCCTACATGTGCCAAGGTTCAGGGGTGCAGGAGGCTTTGCCGTGGACCAGGGATGGCTGCACCTGAGGGATTTGCAGTTGGTTCGTTGTAGCTGTGTTCAAGAGGAAAGACGCTTGGGAGACACATGTGGGCTTCCTGGCACTGAGGAAGGGGTTGCAAGCCAGACCAGAAGAAAGGAGCATTTGCCCGCTTTGAGGAGCTGCGGGCGAAAGTCTCTGCTGAGGACAGGTTCCCATAGAACCCACTAAGCACCAGAGGCAGAGTCCACTTTGAACACCTTCCAGACCCAGAGTCCTCCTGAAGCAAGTAAGAATTCCTCCCATTGTCCTTTGCCTCTGTCTGTCTCCCTCAGGTCAACGCCGTAGGGATGAGAAACCAGCAAATCAACCGGAGTGTGTGTGGTGGGGAAGGGAAGCAGAAATTCCACAAAGACAAAGAGTGTGACAGATGGCCGTCAGGTCCCTCCTCCCACGTTAGCAGGCTGAAGTTCTCCTTGCTTTCAGAAGGCCCAAGATGGATTGTTGTTGTTGTTAGCTGCTGTTGAGTCGGCCCCCAACTCATGGTGATCCCTCGACAATAGAAGAAAATGCTGCCCAGTCCTGCTCCATCCACATGATCGGCTCAGGATCGGACCGTTGTGATCCATGGGATTCTCACTGGGTGATTTTTAGTAGATCACCAGTCCTTTCTTCCTAGTCCATCATAGTCTGGAAGCTCCTCTGAAACAAGTCCACCATAGGTGACCCTGCTGGTATTTGAAATATTGGTGGCATAGCTTCCAGTATCATAGCAACATGTAGGACAGGAATTAACTTTGAAACACATTCTGAGTATTGACTGGTATGGACTCGAGCATTCAAATCCATAAAAGGAGATACTTACCTGAGAGGAGATTCATGGGATAACTGAGTCTTCATCCAGAAGCAAGGTGGCTCTGAGAGAGCTTCCACAAAAAGTGTTTGTTCGGTAGAATGACCACCATGGCGCTCAGCATAGTTGAGGAAGGAGCAGAGAGGGACCAGTCCTCAGGCTCACTCCATCACTCACTGCCCTCCAACCTGGGCAAGTTCTGTAATCTCTCTGGACCTAGATCACTGCGCTTTCTAAAAGTGGGTGTTGCCAGTTCACTCACCTACTTGGTGTCAGAATGGCGGATCTATCGATTTCTTGGTTTCCTTCTGGTTCTCAGAGCTCTGATGATTGAGTTCAGCTAAATAGACCTCACTATGGCTTCTGCAAGCTCTCATTGATTGAGTGGTTTCAACCACATGCAAACTAGCCCACCAGCTCTCTGAAGGTGGGGTTGCCATTGGTCCTGAGGTTCAGGGCGATGCTTAGAAAGACTGCCTGAATGGCTGAGCAACTCTCCTGCCTGTTGAAAGAGCCAAAGCCCCTCATAGCTTAGCCCCACACACAGAGGTGCCTTTGTTGGCTTGATGATTCCTTGTGATGAGTTACTGCTTTGCTGGGTTGTTAGTTGCTGTTGAGTCGGCTCCAACTCAAGGCGATCTGCTATGAACAGAACAAAACGTTGCCTGGTCCTGCTCCATCTTTATGATCTTTGATGTTGCTTTGGTATAATCATAAATTTGGTGTCAGAATAAATTGCTTTGGTGTAAGAACAATAAGCTTTGGGATCAATATAGCAAGCGGTCTGGAGCATCTTGTACACACAACACTCATAGTCCTGAAGGCAAAACCTAGATGAGCATCCATGTCTCCCTGGAGCTCACCAATTAGTATGAACAGATCACAGTGTGTCTTAAAAGATAATGAGCTATGAAGTGTGCGTGGCTGAAAAATGCCCCAAAGATCCTCATCCCTGTAACTGAATGTTACCTTATATGGCAAAAAGGGATTTTGCAGGTGTGAATAAATTAAGGATTTTGAGACTGGGAGATTATCCTGGGTTATCTAAGAGACCCTAAATGTAATCACAATTGTCCTTACATACCAGAGGCTGAGGGAGTATTGACTACCTACTAGAAGAAGGCAATGTGATGATGGGAAGTAGAAGGAGAAAAGGTGATGTGATATAGGACCATGTGCCAAGGAATGCAAGTGGCCTTCAGAAGATAGAAAACAGATTCTCCCCTGGAGCCCCCAGAAGGAATCAAACCTGCTGGCACCTTGGTTTTAGCCCCATAGACTCTTCTTGGACTTCTGACTTCTGGAGCTGTAAGAGAGTAGATCTATGTGTTTTAAGCCACAAAGTTCATGGTAATTTGCTGCAGCAGTCATAAGAAGCTAATGCAGGGGTTCACATAAAAGATGAGTCACCCCTCAGATGTGGGGTCAGAAAATATTACTGGGACTGAACTTCAAAATATCACAAGGTTTCGGGGGGCAGAAAAATCATTTTCATTGTAAGAATCAATTTCCAGAGGGAGACAGCTTATAGAGTCTACACCTTCTTTAAGATTGAAGTCTGCTCTTTCATTTTCCATAGTCCAAGTTGGGGAAGAAATTCATACTTACTGAGATAAACATTTGGCAGACATTCTGGCATTTAAAATTCATTTTCATCACCCTGTGAAACAGGCATTATACTCATCCAGTTATCAAGGAAGAAACTAAGGCTGAGGGTGGATATAGGACTTGTCCAAGGTCAGGGGGTATAGTGGATGCTGCCCAGTGCCTTCAAGACTCCTCTTTGGCGATGACTTTCCCCAGCCACTGGACTCATTGCCAAGCACACAGCCCTCCATCATCAGTCCTCTTGGGCATTGCCCTGGCTGACTGAAATTGCCCTTCTCAAGCCCTGCCCCCTGCAAGAGCCATCCACATTCCATAATGAATCAGTAACCAAACTAACCAGTTGCCATTACGTCAACTCCAACTCATGACTGCACCATGTGTGTCAGACTAGAACTGTGCTCCGTAGGGCTTTCAATGCTGATTTTTTGTAAGTACATTGCCAGGCCTTTGCACCAAGGCACTGCTGGGTGGAATCAAACTGCCAACCGTTCAAGTAGCAGGCAAATGTATTATATCGTTTGCACCATCAGGGATTCCTAATGGCCCCTCTCTTCAATGCAGGACATCCTGAAGGGTCATCCAAGCTTTGGGGCACCCTGTGAAGTCTATTGAGGACCACTTTGGGAACAGCATCAAAGGTCCTCTTCTCTCTCTTTCCAATCCTGCCTCCTCCCCCCAACAGGTGACAATCCCTACAGCACCCCCTAATAAACATCCTGCTCCACATCGCCACCTCAGAGTCAGCTTCCAAGGGAACTCGCCCTGCAACACACCACCAATACATGTTTGTTGCTTGAACAAGGAAGCCAGGATTCTGCTGCAACATCTGTAGGCTTTCTGCTTTAATCGAGTACTTCCTGCTGGAGCACAGTGCATATACATTTAGAAGAGAGAAGCTTTATCCTTTAGGTGGGAGAGAGGGGTGTGGGCAACCGAGAACCTGTGCTACAGAAGAAATCTGCAAATCACAGTCCCCCTAGAAAATGGATCCTCTGATGAATACACGTGACTTGGAGCCTGGCTGTACAGCTTATGTCAAAATTATGCTGAGTAACCAGCACGTGCCATCGGAGAAGGAAGGCTTGTCTTCCCAGTAATACCTCCGCATGCCTGCTAGTGCCCGAACGAGATGGGCTACGATGGCTCTGTTCCTGGTGGCAGCAAATGGCCCCAAGAACTATCCATCAGGAGAGAGTGACTTCTTGGAGCTGACAGCTCGCTTTTTAAGAGCTGGGAAGTGGTTCTGAAGCCATTTGCATTTAGACAAGTGTCACTTTTAATTCTGGGCTTGTCCGCTGGTGGGACTTCAGTACACCGAAGGGTTAGTTTTGTGGGCCTAAATCCTTCACCTGCTACTTACCAAACATGACCATGATTAGTGATTCATTATTACACTGTTTCCCAAAAAGCCCTGGCTGGTCTTTTTTTAAAGCACTGAAGATGATTAGTTCTCAAAGGTCCAGAAGACAAAGCTGCCTCAACCCATAAGACTGTCCCATTTTAGGGAAGACAGCTACATGATCAAGGCAGCTCCTTTGTTGTAGCCAGAGGACAGAAAATATGCTATAATTTTTTTTTATATCTTACCTATTGTTATAATTATATTTTTTATGTTATAAAAATTATGTTGTAATTTTTTTTTTTGGTATCTTACCTACTATAATACTAAGATAAGCTTTACATTTTGAAACGGAGTTTATGGGACTTTCTACTATTAATATATTCCCAGATAGAAGCCCTTAACACTTTCTCCTTAACTTTTCCCAAAATACCTTTAAAGACATAGAAAGGTAATAACAAAGAAAAATCTTTCAGAAATGAAAATGAATCCTGACAGCCTAATGGCCAAATCCTGGTGGAAATTGCATTCAGTCTACAGTCCAAGTCACAGCAGTCCCACGGCAGCCCCCTGAAAGAGAAACTGCCAAAGAAAGCATGGAAAGCCATTTCCTCTCCCCGCCATCTGTACCCTCAGGAGATCTCGCAGCCCTCAGTCTTTCTTGTGACCAGGGTCTTTTCTCTTCGCCAGCCAACAGACGCCACAACGGCATCTTTCTACCTCCACTTAGAGGCAAAGATGCGCAGAGGACATCATGGCAGGGGTGAAGAAGAGGAGGGTGATCACCCAGAGGCAGTGCAGGGATAGGAGTAGAGCCAGGAACAAGACACTGGTGAGATGCTAAGAAACTCAGCCTACGAGAGATGTCACCTCACAGCACAGAACTGCAGAAGACAAGTGCTCACTGGGCTGATATGGGCACACCATGACAGCCTCGAGCTGCAGATCTTAGTATATTTCCTGTAAGGAAAAAGCAGGGCCAAGCATCAACCTTACAACCTGTCTCTTAGCAAGCACTAAATTTCCCCCGGGAAGTTAAGTGAGATCCATGAAAAAATGCCAGAAAGAGAAAAGGGAAAAACCTTGCTAATGATTCAGAGGAAGAAACCCCCTGCGAAAATGACTCACTGCCGTGTCCAGAGGAGCATTTGTAATAATAATTTAACATCCTAAGCTTCTAAGGTTAAGGTATAGAAAGCTGGTGATCCTGAAGATAACAGCAGAATCAATGAAATACAAGCAATAATTAAATATATATACATAATAATAAAAAAGTTTGCTGTCAAGTCCATTCCGATAATAGGGATAATAATAAAGTAAATAACTCAGTTTAAAAATGGGCAAAGACTCTGAGAAGACATTTCTTCAAAGAAGATATACAGATTGCCAATAAGCAAATGGAAAAATTCTCAACATTATCACTTAGTTAGGAAATGCAAATCAAAACTATAATGAGTTTCGGGACTTCCAGCAAAATGGCGCTCTAGGCAGAAGCACCATGCCGTCCCTCCACAGCAAAGATCAAAAAAACTAAGCCGAACAGAGAAAACAACAATCCTGAAACCCTAAAACATCAAATGAAGAGATAAAGAACTCAGCCAAGCACCAAA
>NW_004444008.1:4241759-4265828 GCF_000243295.1 Trichechus manatus latirostris | reverse complement strand
GAGAAGGGAGAGGGTTGACGTGTTGTGGGGTTGTTAACCAATGTCATAAAACAATATGTGTACTACTGTTTCATGAGAAACTATTTATTCTGTAAGCCTTCACCTGAAGTACAATAAAAAAATTTAAAAAAAACAAACAAACTAAAATGAGTTTCACTTCAAGCCCACTAAACCAAAACCAGTTGCCACTGAGTCGACTCCAACTCCTGGCGACTCCCCATGTGTCAGAGTAGAACTGTGCTCCATAGGGTTTTCACGGCTGTGACCTTTCAGAAAAAGATCACCTGGCCTTGCCTCTAAGGCACTTCTGGGTCGGTTAGAACCTCCAGCCATTCAGTTAGTAGCCAGTTGCTTAACCGTTTGTGCCACCCGGGGACTCCTCATACCCACTAAGATGGGTATAGTCAAGAAAGCGCTGTGAGGACATGGAGAAGTGGAGCCCTCATACATTGCTGGTGGGAATGTAAAATGGTACAGTCTCACTGGAGAACATCCTCATGGTTTGTCAAAATGTTACACACAGAGTTACCATCTGACTCGGTAATTCCACTCCTAGGAATATAACCAAGAGAAGTGAAACCATACCTTCACAGAAAAGCTTGGATATAAATGTTCATTATTCATAATGCAGCTTGAGCTAGAGTAGTCAAAAAGTAGAAGTAACCCAAATGTTCCTCAACTAGTGAGCAGATAAACAGTATGTGGTGCAGCCATACAATGGAATATTATTTGACGATAAAAAAGAGTGAAGTACTGACAGACGCGCAACACAGATGATCTTTGCAATCATTGTTGTCCGTGAAAGCAGCCAACCGCAAGCAAGTGCATATTGTATAGCTTATGTCCAGATAGACGAATTGATAGAGACAGAAAGTAGATGAGTGGTTGCCCAAGACTGGGGGACAGTTGAGGGGAAGAAAGAGTAGTGACTGCTTGTAAGTACAGATTTTTTTGGTGGGTAGAAAATGTGCTAAAACTACATTGTGGTGATAATTTCACAACTCTGTAAATATGCTAAAAACACTGAATTTTACACTTAAATATGGGTATTGTATATGAATTATAGCACAACAATCTGTTAAATATGCACATATACGTATGTGTGCATAGATAAATAGTTATAAGATATTCCTGAGTTGAAGAAAGATCTGTGGCATACGCAGAGGTAAAGGGCATCATCGCATTCCAGGGAAAAATAAAATAAAGATTCATGGTTCACACCTAGAGCAATTCTGCGTTCTTTCTTGAATTACAAAGATAGAGAAAACATCTTACAAGGAATTTTCAAGGAAAGAAAAATTAGAATGGCCTTAGGATTCTCAAGCATTGCCTCTAAAATCTAAACATATATTTAATAAATGTGCAATATAAATTATATAACTCCAGAAAAGTGATTATACACTACACACGCACACATATATACACACGCATAGTATTTTCTTTTTTTTACCAAAATTACATTGTTGAATATTTTCATGTCAAAATACATTCACCTGTATAAGCATGAGTCTTCTAAAACGAAAAAAAAAAAAACAACTCTCTTTCTTTGTATGAAGGCAATTTGGCTTCATTAGAGACAATTGGAAAGCACAGACAAGCTCTAAAACAAGAAGAAACATTGTCTCTCAAAGATGAAGCTGTGCTTAATTCTGAGGGTCTCCCAAGCCTAGGAGGGTGCCTGACACCTCTCAGAACCGGCTTCGTAGTTTTCAGAGCCAAGTGCAAAATGAAAAGGTGGGCCCTTGTTCACAAATATTAAGAATGTCAAGATGGCACCCACAGAGCCTTCAACAGAGTGTGGAGCCTCTCTCAGCGTGGGACCCTATAGACTGCATGGTTCACATGCTCGTGAATCCGGCCCTGCATTCAGTAGGTGGTAAATGTGTGTATCATGGAGGAAGTCCAGCCGGAATGCTCCTTAGAGGCAAGGATGGTGACACTTCGTCTCATATACTTTGGACATGTCATCAGGAGGGACCAGTCTCTGGAGGACATCATGCTTGGGAAAGCAGAAAGTCAGAGTAAAAGAGGAAGACCCTCAACAAGATGTATAGGCACAGTGGGTGCAACAACGGGCTCAAACATTACAACGATTGTGAGGATGGCTCGGGTTTGGGCAAATTTCTCTTCTGTTATACATGGGATTGCTATGAGTGGGAATCAACTCGACAACACCGAACAACAGTATCATGGATTAATTAAGGCTACATTCTAAAAAGACATGGTCCACTTGTCCTTTATTCCTACCCAAGTCAAAAGTTAACGCCAATCAAAATAGAAGTACATTCTATTTCACTCCTTTCTTTCTCTTAAAAAATAAAAAAAAGCAAAAACAAGAAAACCAAACACTTACTAAATTAGAGTGAATGATGGTTCAAATATATCTTCATCCAAATATATTTCCTGAATATCCCTTTATTAGTATTTTAACACATGCAGGAAGACCTAACAGACACATTGCTTATAGATCATGGCGCCTCATCAGGACCATGAGTGCTTGCTTATGTTTATTTCATCCTCCCTAAACCTCACCTCCTTGTGGGTAGAAACTATCTCCCGCAGCGTGGCATCCCTGGGCCAACAGAGGACCTGGATTGAAAGAAAAAGCCATCAGGTGCTACATACAAATGATAAACAGATAAACTGCAGGGTTTTATATTATCACCTACCACCAGGAAAACACTACTTGGGATGCCCGAGTACAAAATAAAAGGTGGGAACAGACCCAGTGGAAAAAGGGACACAGTTGACCACCCACTGGCCGTCCATCCCATCTAGAGGAAATGTGCAGAACAGGCCAATTTACAGAGACAGAAAGGAGATCAGTGGTTGCCTAGGGCTGATGGAAAGGAGCCCGGGTGGTGCAAATGGTTGAACGCTCAGCTGCTAACCAACAGGTTGGGACAAAGACCTGACAATCTTCTTCTGGAAAGATTACAGCCTAGGAAACCCTATGGGGCAGTTCTATTCTGTCATATAGGGTCACTAGAGTGGGAATTGACTCGACGGCACACAAGAGCAACAGGACTGACAGAAGAATTGATGTGTTCAAACTGTGGTGTGGGGGAAGAATATTGAATATACCCCAGACTGCCAGAAAAACAAACAAACCAGTCCTAGAAGAAATACCACCGGAATGCTCCTGAGAAGCGAGAATGGAGAAGCTTCGTCTTGCTTACTGTGGACATGTCATCAGGAAAGACTTCATGTTGGGTAAAGCAGAGGGCCAGCGACAATGGGGGAAACCCTTAACAAGATGGATTGACGCGACAGCCACAACAATGGGCTTAAAGCCACCAGCGATCATGAAGAGGGGGCAGGGCTGGGAAACGTTATACCCAAGGTTGCCATGAGTGGAAGCCGACTCAGGGCTGAGGGTGGCGGAAGGCTGAGGAAGAGGACAGGGCTTCCTTTCCTCAGGAAACCCAGGTTTCAGACCTATCTCCACTCCAGCTGTGTGATTGGGCAGTGGTTTCCTATTTCCTTTTTCCAAATTATTTTGGGTGATCTCTGATCCACCTGTGTTCCCAGGGGACAGAGCCTTTCCCGCTAACAGCATGAGTCCTGTGCTCTCACCCTTTCCCTAATTTTTCAGTAAGGACATGGAAGGCACAGGTGCCCACTTGAGACAGAAAATCACCTAGAAGATGTAGCTCTGCCAAGAGACAGCACTGACCACCTCTCAAGTAGACAAAACTGTTCCATTCTCTACCTCCCAGGTATCAACAACGATGCCCCACATATTCAACGTCAAAATGTAGAAGAGAGGTTTCCAACATTGACTGTTTTTTTTTTTTAAAAAAAGAAGACTACTGTGGACTAATTCTACAAATTCCAGTAAGGATCAAAATTGCTCAATGCCTTAGTTTTTCTCTCCTCTGCGTGTGTAGATTTAGATCGGTGCTAATTGCATCCAGGTGTTGCCAAAGCCGCAGTCAGGTACTGCACCGTAGGCTGGCAACCAGAGATGAGAAACATCAAAAAGTGGAGGTTTGTTGGAGTAGGATCGACTGAACCTTTTCTGTTGTTATTGGCTTTAGACTTGAGTGTTTTTTCAATGTTAATAACTAGAAAATGTTTTCCTGTGTCAGTGTGGTCTTGAGAATTCCAAAAATGAGGCTGTTATTTTGCAATTCTTGGTAAAGGATACATTCGAATCTGAGAAAAGTAAATGAAGAACTGGCAGACAGAATTCCCAAGGAATGCTGGCTCACAGAGACAGGAAGAAACAGTTTCACTTGTAGATTTCCATGCCCGGGTGGTACAATGGATAAGCACTTGACTGCTAATGGAAAAGGTCAGCGGTTTGAACACATCCAGTGATTCCACAGGAGAGAAGACCCGGCAGTCTGCTCCTGTGATTAAACCAAAAACCAAAACCAAACGCATTGCTGTCGAGTTGATTCCGACTCTTAGCGACCCTACAGGACAGAGGAGAACTGCTCCATAGGGTTCCCAAAGAGCAGCTGGTGGATTAGAACTGCCGACCTTTGGGTTAGCAGCCAAGCTCCTAACCACTGTCCCACCAGGGCACCTAGAAAACCCCACGGGAAGTTCTACTCTGTCCTATAGGGTACCTATGAGTCAAGATCAATTCAAGGCACGCAACAACAGCATCCTCATCAGTGACAACTCGTTAACCAAATCCTCAGGGCGCCCTTCCCTGTTTTCATTATCAGACGCTGCTCAGAGGAAAAGGTCAGCTTTTTGGGTAAAATTTAGACAACGATCTTAGCTTTATAGGCCCATGGGTGGTGAAAACAGTTTGCACTCAGCTACGAACCAAAAAGACTAGCGGTTCAAACCCACCCAGCAGCCTCGCTGAAGAAAACCCCGTGGAGCACAGTTCTGCTTTGTACCATGTGGAGTGATCATGTGTTAGAATCAACCTGACCACAATGCATTTGGTGTTTTTAGGGCATTCCGGGTATCCCTCCATTTACTGGTGACTATCTGCCAGGAACCGTGAGAGCACTCTCCTCGCATTGTTTCATGTGACCTGTCCACCATCACCTGCCATCAGCAGGTGACGAAACTGAGCTTCAGACACTTTAACTAAGCGAGAACTTGCCTCTGGTCATGGCACTGATACGGGGTGGTGTACAGACCTACATCGTACCCATGGGACCAGATCAACGTTTCACTTTTGGGAAAAAGGGGGTAACTTTTAGAATTTTGCAGGGTGGAGAGTAATGATGAGACATTCTCACCAGGACCAGGAAGAGTGAGTTACACACCTTGGGTGTCCGCCAGGCTTGGTACCCAGGGAGAGCTTTGCAAGGACTGGCTCTCACTAGTGGTGGTGTTCTAATCGGTAGTCTATCTGTCCTCTTGTTGCTTCCCTGTACTCCTGAAATCATACTAAGTGGGCACCCCCAGGCTCTGCTTGGCCACGAAGCTGGGCACTCTGTTTTTACCCTTTGGAGGGGATTGGTGGAATGCTGCTGTGTCTTAGCTTACAACTTCAGAGACAATTAGTAAAAGGAATGGGTTTTTCTTTTTGTTACTCAACATGACTACTGTAGATGAGATTAGTTTGCCACTGAACGAAATGCTGAAAAGTAATGACCGATAAACCTAACTGAAAGGTTATTTCACTTGAGAATACAATCAGCAACGCTTAATGTACTTGAATTTAAAATTAAGCCGTAATTGTTTTCTGTCGAGACTCCTCTGGTTGTTTAATACCCGGTACGAACACTGAATAAATCTAAGGGTTTAAGCTTAAGGATTAGTGAAGGGCTTTTCCCTGAGCAGAGAGTTGTGCCAACGATCCATATGATAGTAATCAACGAAGCAAATGAACAGCCAGAGCCCAGACTCGGAGCCAGTCTGTCTTGGGTTTGAATGCCTGCCTCGCCAGAGCTCCGTGGTCTTAGTGATTCCCCGACCCTCTCCTGTGGCTTCATTTCCTGGTCCCTAAGGGAGATAATAGTACCTGCCTCACTGGGTTGTTGGGAAGACTGTGAGAGTTAAATGTATATAACGTGCTTAGAACAATATCTGGCACGTAATGAGCATTCACTAGTGCTGATTATTATCGTTGTTGTTGTCCTTGAGTGGATTTTGGCTCATAGCTACCCCATGTCACAGAATAACACTGCCCCACAGGGTTTTCTTGGCTGCAATCTATACGGGAGCAGAGCGCCAGGCCTTTTCTCTTGCATGGCCGCTGGCTGGGTTCAAACCACCAACATTCTGTTAGCAGCAGAGTGCTTAACCACTGTGCCACAAGGGCTCCTTTTAGTAGTAGTAGTAACAGTATTATAATTCAGATGTTTTGTAAAGTATTGATTTTGTTTTCTCAAAGGGTTAATAGCTACGGCTGCTAAACAAAAGGTCGGCAGTTCAATCCACCAGCTGCTCCTTGGAAACCCTATGGAGCAGTTCTACTCTGTCCTATAGGGCCACTATGAGTTGGAATTGACTTGGTGGCAATGGGTTTTGATTTTTCTTCTATAAACACACTTCTTTTTTTCAGATGCCCTTGCACACTCCTTAGAGGAAAGAATGAAGATGTGAACAGGGTGAGACACTACAGGCAGCCCAAGGCACCCCCACTTCATACACACCCCTCCTACCATGTCCTCACCTCTCCCATGTGACCCTTTCTGTCTGCTCTGGGGAAGCGGACTTTACCTCCTGCTGGAACCTCATGGCTCAGAAACGCACTCTGCTGAGTCGTTAAACTGAGGGGATCAAGGACAAGAGCCCAGACTGGACCCCAAAGATAAAGAGGAGATTTACTGGTCACCTACAGAACGCAAAGTCTAGATTTACATATTCTTCAAGAGCGCACGTCTGTCAGTTTGCCATACTGTGGAGGCTTGCGTGCTGCTGTGACACTGGAAGCTTTGCCACCGGTATTTCAAATACAAGCAGGGTCACCCTTGGTGGACAGGTTTAGGCAGAGCTTCCAGACTAAGTCAGACTGGGAAGAAGGGACCTGGTGATCTACTTCTGAAAATACTGGCCACTGAAAACCTTAAGAATAGCAGTGGAACATTGTCTGATATAGCGCCAGAAGATAAGCCCCTCAGCTTGGAAGGCACTCAAAACGCACGCAACTGGGGAAGAGCTACCTCCTCAAAGTAGAGTCAACCTTAATAACATGAATGGAGTCAGGCTTTAGCGGCCATCATTTGCTGATGTCGCACCACTCAAAATGAGAAGAAACAGCCGCAAACATCCATTAACAATCAGAACGTGGAATGTACGAAGTATGAACCCAGGAAAATTGAAAGGCGTCAAAAATGAAATGGAATGTATAAACATCGATATCCTAGGCATTAGCAAGCTGAAAAGGACTCGTATTGGCCATTTTGAATCGAACAGTCTTATCGTCTACTATGACGGGAATGACAAATTGAAGAAGAATGGCATTGCATTCATTGTCTAAAAGAATATTCCAAGATCTATCCTGAAATACAGTGAAGTCAGTGATAGGATAATATCCATATGCCTACAAGGAAGACCAGTAAATACAACTATTATTCAAATTTACTTACCAACAATTAATACCAAAGTTGAATAAATTGAAGATTTTTAGCAAAATCTGCAGCCTGAAATTGATAAAACATGCAATCAAGATAACATTGATAATTACTGGTGATTGGAAGGGGATTGTTGGGAACAAAGAAGAAGAATCAGGAGTTGGAAAATATGGCCTTGGTGATAGAAACCACACAGAGATCTCATGATAGAATTTTGCAAGACCCCCTACTTATTCACTGGAAATAACTTTTTTCAACAACATAAAAGGTGACTATACATGTGGACCTCACCAGATGGATGGAATACACAGGAATCAAATTGACTACATCTGTGGAAAGAGATGATGGCGAAGCTCAATATCATCAGTCAAAACAAAGCCAGGGGCCAACTGCAGAATAGACCATCAATTGCTCATATGCAAGTTCAAGTTGAAGCTAAAGAAAATTAAAAGAAGTCCACAAGAGCCAAAGTACAACCTTGAGTATGTCCCACCTGAATTACAAGACCATCCCCAGAATAGATTTAACCCATTGAACAATAATGATTTAAGTAAGACAAGTTGTGAGATGACATCAAGGACATCATACATGAAGAAAGTGAAAGAGCTAAGCAGAAAATTTCAAAGGGTGGCTCGAGAAGACAAAGTCAAGTATTATAATGACATGTGCAAAGACATGGAGTTAGAAAACCAAAAGGAAAGAATATGTTCGGCATATTCAAACTGAAAGAACGGAAGAAAAATTTCAAGCCTAGAGTTGCTCTGTTGAAGGATTCCCATTCTTTGCAATGTTAACCATAATTTATTATGATCCACACAGCACGATGCCTTTGCATAGTCAATAAAACGCAGGTAAACATCTTTTTAGTATTCATTGCTTTTAGTCAAGATCCATCTGACATCAGCAATGATATCCCTCATTCCACATCCTCTTCTGAATCTGGCTTGAGGTTCTAGCAGCTCCCTATTGATGTACCGGTTCAAGTGCTTTTGAATGATCTTCAGCAAAATTTTACTTGGGTGTGATATTAATGATAGTGTTCTATAATTTCCACATTCTGTTGGATCACCTTTCTTTGGAGTGGGCACAAATATGGATCTCTTCCAGCGGGTTGGCCAAGAAGCTGTCTTTCAAATTTCTTGACATAGACGAGTGAGCACTTCCAGCGCTGCATCAGTTTATTGAAACATGTCAGTTGGTTTTCTGTCGATTGCCTTGCTTTTTGCCATTTTCTTCAGTGCAGTTTGGACTTGTTCCTTCACTACCATCAGGTTTTGATCGTATGCTACCTCCTGAAATGGTTGAACATCAACCAATTCTTTCTGGTATAGTGACTGTGTATTCCTTCCATCTAATTTTGATGCTTCCTGAGTTGTTCAATGTTTTCCCCATAGAATCCTTCAATATTGCAACTCAAGGCTTGAATTTTTTCTTCAGGTCTTTCGGATTGAGAAATGCTGGGTGTATTCTTACCTTCTGGTTTTCTAACTCCAGGTCTTTGCACATTTCATTATAATACTTCATTTGTCTTCTGGAACCAGCCTTTGAAATCTTCAGTTCAGTTCTTCTATTTCAACATTTCTTCCATTTGCTTTAGCTCCTCGATGTTCAAGAGTAAGTTTCAAGGTCTCTTCTGACATCTGTTTTGGTCTTTTCTTTCTTTTCTGTCTTTTTAATGATCTTTTGCTTTCTTCATGTATGATGTCCTCGATGTCTTTCCATAAGTCGTCTGGTCTTCAGTCATTAGTGTTCAGTGTTTCAAACCTATTCTTGAGATGGTCTCTGAAGTCAGGTGGGATATTCTGAAGGTGGTACTTTGGCTCTCAAGGACTTGTTTTAATTTTCTTCAGCTTCAACTTGAACTTGCATATGAGCGATTGATGGTCCATTCTGTAGTTGGTCCCTGACTGATGATTTGGACCTTCTCCACCATCTCTTTCCATAGATGTAGTCAATTTGATTCCTGTGTATTCTATCCAGTGAGGTCCACAGGTATGTTGTTGAATAAAAGAGATCAGAAATCTGATGAATAAGTAAGTGGTCTTGCAAAATTCTATCATGTGATCTCCAATATGGTTTCTATCACCAAGGCCATATCTTCTAACTCCCAATCCTTCTTCTTTGTTCCCAACATTCCCCTTCCAATCACCAGTAATTATCAATACATCTTGATTGCATGTTTGATCAATTTCAGGCTGCAGAAGTTGGTAAAAGTCTTAAATTCTTTCAACTTTGGTATTAGTGTTTGGTAGGTAGATTTGAATAATAGTTGTATTAACTGGTCTTCTTGTAGGCATATGGATATTAACCTATTACTGACTGCATTGTATTTCAGGATAGATCTTGGAATGTTCTTTTAGATAATGAATGCAATGCCATTCCTCTTCAATTTGTCATTCCCATCATAGTAGACCATAAGACTCTTCCATTCAAAATTGCCAATACCAGTCCGTTTCAGCTCACTAATTCTAGGATACCGATGTTTATGCATTCCATTTCATTTTTGACGCCTTTCAATTTTCCTGGGTTCATACTTGTACATTCCACGTTCTGATTGTTAATGGATGTTTGCGGCTGTTTCTTCTCATTTTGAGTGGTGCGACATCAGCAAACGATGGCCCCTAAAGCTTGACTCCATTCATGTCATTAAGGTTGACTCTACTTTGAGGAGGCAGGTCTTCCCCAGTTGTGTTTTGAGTGCTGTCCAAGCTGAAAGGCTCATCTTCTGGCACTATATCAGACAATGTTCCACTGCTATTCATAAGGTTTCCACTGACCAATTTTTTCAAAAGTAGATTGCCAGGTCTTTCTTCTTAGTCTAGCTTAGTCTGGAAGCTCCACTGAAACCTGGCCTCCATGGGTGACCCTGCTGACCTTTGAAATACCAGTGGCACAGCTTCCAGCATGCCAGTAACAAGCTATCCACCCCAGCAGGACAAACTGACAGACACGTGGTGGAAGATGACATACGGCTTTGGGCAAATCTGCTGCCAAAGGCTTCTTTCAAGTCTTAAAAAGCAAAGACGTCACTTTGAGGACTAAGGTGCGCCTGACCCAAGTCGTGGTATTTTCAATCGTCTCATATGCATGCAAAAGCTGGACAAGGAATAAGGAAGACCTAAGAAGAATGGACGTATTTGAATGATGATGTTGGGTAAGAATACTGAACATACCATGGACTGCCAGAGAACAAACAAATCCGTCTTGGAAGAAGTATAGCCAGAATGCTCCTTCGAAGTGAGGATGACAAGATTTTGTCTCAGGTAATTTAGACATGTTATAAGAAGGGACCAGTCCATGGAGAAGGACATCATGCTTGAGAAAGTAGAGGGTCAGCGAAAAACAGGAAGATTCTTAACAAGATGAATTGACACAGTGGCTGCAACAATGGGCTCAAACGTAACGGTTGTGAGGATGGCGCAGGACCACACCGTGTTTAGTTGGGTTGTACATACGATTGCCATGAGTCAGAACTGACTCGATAGTACCTAACAACAACAAAGAGCACTTATTCAATTTACCAGAAAGAATCTGAAAAAGGGTAAAATAATTTTTTAAAAATATGACGTTTTTCTAGTGTCTTTGAAGTATGAGTTAATAAAACATCCATTAAAAAAAACCAGGCTAAATGCTAAGGAAGCATGGTCTGGAAGAGGGGTTAATATTTATCGATCACTACCACGTGCTGGGAATTTTATATTAAAAAATCCAGTTGGCTTTGAGTTGACTCAGATTCATGGCAACCACACATGTGTCAGAGCAGAACTGTGCTCTGCAGGGGTTTCAGCAGCTGACGTTTCAGAAGTCAATCACTCAGCCTCTCTTCCAAGGTGGCTCTGAGTAGGCTCAGACCTATACAGACCTGCTTATTTACATTTTACGTGACCTGGTGCCGTGGGTTTTGTACCCATTTTCAGGAAAGGGCACTGATGCTCAGAGTAGCGGGGGAGCTTCCCCGGTATGACCAGGCAGTAGATGGGAGAGTCAGGCTTGGAGGCCGGGCTTTCTTCCCCCCAGAAAGCTCACCTGCACACAGCCGCCCACCCCAGGGGGCAGCTGGAGGTTGGCCAGAGGGGCAGTCGGCTCACCTCAACTCTCGTGCACCCCGTCCTTTGCCTCTCTTGATAATGCACCAGAGCCGTAGCCTCTGAGACCGCAGAATCATCCGTGACTCTAGATCGTCCCCCATCCAGCAGCTCGGCAGTGTCTGAGGCTGCTCTGACATCCTTCAATGGAGTTTCACATCCTTCTTTTACTGCATACTCACAGATGTCTGCGCACCTTATCAGAGCGATAGGGTCTTCTCCGTGAAGACTAGGGGGTGGGGAAGCCCCTGGCTGGTGCCAGCGATGAGCACAATTGGCTGCTAACTGAAACGTTGCAGGTGCCTCAGAAGAAAGGCCTGACGATCTTCTGAAACATCAGTCATCGGAAACCCTACGGAGCACAGCTCTACTCTAACACACGTGGGGTCACCCTGAGTCAGAATCGACTTGATGGCACCTGATTGCACGGAGCTAAGGAAGGAGTGAAGCACACCTTATGTGAATTAAGTGGTCGTTTTTCCTGAATTGATAAAAGAATTTTCTCATCTAATCCCTTCTGCCCCTCATCTAAATCTTGCTTTGCCTTTTTAAAATTTGCAACCACAAGCAGCTAGAACCACATGCCCTGTGTTTGGCCTGGGCTCCTTAAAGCCACGGTCTCTCATACGAGGAGCCAGGCTTCCTCTCTCCCCAGCCCCTGGCTGTGCTGCCTTGTTTGGCAGCTTTTTGCTGGGAGGTTCACCTGTTTTCATTCCATGCTGTTGCTGAAATTTGCCCAGCAGTATCATGTTTGAAAGCTTTATTATTCTTTTTTGGCTGTAATAAATGCCTTCGATTGGAACAGAATGTCTAATTACACTGAAAGGAGAAATATCGACATTCATTTATAAAATATCTTCTTGTCGCTTTACATACACATGTTCTGAGTAATGAAGGAGAGAGAGCTACCAGACTCACGCCCATCGCCGTGGAGACGGGAGACATCAGATATTAGGGCAAGGAGAGTGGGGTGGCCGTGGCTGGGCAGCGTTTTGTTCTGGTGTCCTGACACACTCAGGTGACGTTAGGATGAAGAGGCTGTGAGGACCAGCTGCAGAGCCAGCTCAGTGAACGTCGCTGGGAGTCCATCAGAGGCCCACAGGCCAGCGCAGAACTCAGAGGCGGAACTGTGGTACTCAGATACTTAGCATTTCTTTTCTCCCCCAAGTTTTAGGATTGAAGCTGCAGCATCTGAACTTCAGGAAAGGAGAAAGCAAGGCCAAAGCAAGGGAGAGGCAGAAGGTTCTGGATGACGATGTTGTTGTTGTTATTAGGTGCCATCGTGTTGGCTCTGATTCATAGCAACCCTATGTACAACCCTATGCCATCCTCACAATCATTGCTGTGTTTGAGCTCACTGATGATGAGGAGCAGAGAACTGTAGTATTGTCTCACTCCCCCGTCTTCTCTGGAGAAGCAAAACCAGTAAAGTGTAAATGTAGATAGAGAGACTTTTATCAAGGAAATGACTTCTCCTGATTCACATAGCCACAGGGGCTGGTGAACACAAGATCGGCAGGTCAGAAAGCAGGGCTCTTGCTCACAAGCTTCAAAACCTGACAGATCCCAAGATTGGCAGGCAAGACAGCAGGTAAGCTGCTAGCTCAAGTACCAAACGCTGGAGGTCAGACGAGCAGGAGCCAGATGCAGGATCTTGGGAGCAAAAGCCAGCAAGCCTTGCCAGAAAGTCCACCTATATTGGATGTAGACCACACCCACAAGGAAACTCCCTTTCAACTGATTGGCTGCTCACAGCAGATCTCATCATGGAGGTGATCACGTTATATCGGATCTCATTATGGAGGTGATCACATCATCATATGACTGCCAAACTGCATCATAACTGCCGAACCACTGAGAACCATGGCCCAGCCAAGCTGATACACAGCCTTAACCCTCAGAGTCCCCACTTGAGTTTGTGATAAGCAGTTAGGAGCAGTTTGTGGCTCTTTGCCTTTAATTTTCAGCCTGCCCTTCTGGGGACAAAGTTCACTCAGCATTAGACAGCAGGAACTCTCAGGAACCCCTCTGCTAGTGGCTGATGGAATTGGTATCCTGGAAGCCCTGGAGGAGGTCTGCAGGCAGCCATGCTGCTTCCTTAAAATGGAAAGAATAGGAAACTACTCAGGGGAATATTATCTTCAATTCTTCTTCATGTAATTGGAGAAAAAGGGTAGCATGTTGAGTCTGTCATTTTGTCGTACTGTGGTGACTACTTGTGTGTTGCTGTGATGCTGGAAGCTATGTTAGCAGTATTTCAAACACCAGCAGGGTCACCTATGGTAGACGGGTGTCAGTGGGCTTCCAGACTTATACAGACTAGGAAGAAAGGCCTGGAGATCTAGTTCTGAAAATCAGCCAATGAAAACCCCATGGATTGCAACAGAACATTGTCTGAGTTGTTTGCTTTGGAAATGTCATCAGGAGGGATCAAACGCTGGAGGAGGACATCATGTTTAGTGAAGCAGAGGGCTATCAAGGGTGAGGGAGACTCTCAGTGAGACAGACTTGAACATGCCGAAGACCATGAGGATGATGGGGGACCAGGTAACATTTCGTTCTTTTGTACATGGGGCCAACATGAGTCAGAGCCAACTCGATGGCAGCTCTTTGTCTATCTGTAAATATAAATACAGATACAGATACAGATGTGGATATAGACTAGAGATAGAGATAGAACTCCAGTTCTCCTAGGCTGATGACATGAACCATTAAAATCATCCAAATAGCATTCCATTTCTTAATATGGTAATTCCATGCTTAGGAAATAATCTTCCAATTTCTACTGGATATCCACTGAGTCTCTATCAGGGAGAAAATGTGTCCACTATCTCCCATAAACACAGTAGCTTATTGGCCACCTTGGTTCCCGTTTTTAGTGAATAATCAGTCCCTTGTGAATGCTGTAGAGTTGTGGGGTGAGCAGTGTCCTCTCGCCCTGGATACACTCACAAAAGTTGATTTCTGCACCTGCAGATCTGAGAATCAGCCCCCCCACCCCTGGTGCTGGCCACCCTCCAGGGCCAAGGTACCCTGGGAGACCTGCCCCAACCTCAGCTGCTCTGTGTCCCAGATCCCATTCTATCCTGTGCCTCTCAGTCACTGCCACATGGAGCATCCTCAGAAGTGGAGATGACAGTGAAAGCCTGGAGAGAGCCAGAGCCCAGACCCTGGGATGACTGCCAAGGTGTTCAGAGTTAGCCGCTCCTGCACCTGAGTCCCATCGATGTTGGCTGGTCAGCTTTATCCCGCGTATTCTTCTGCTCCCCTGCAAAACAACTTTTCACAAGAAGAGTTGGCAGGCTTTCCGCGACTTCTTGGCCCATTTCAATTTGCACTGGTGAAGTGGTTCAGGGTGAATTGAATCTGATGCCTAGAACATTGTACACTAGTTACTGCCAAATAAATTTGTTTTTCACAGATTATCAACTGTCCCACCTTCATCTAGAGGCACTTCTTTGCTTAAGCTTTGCGTATAGTTCATGTAATTTTTTAAAAGTTGTTCTTTCTTCTCCTCCTAAGAAAAGATAGCAGGTCTTTTCCAGGTATGATTCTTTTGTTGCAGACAAATCCATGGCTCTGCTACTCTAGGTGCAGTCCACACATTGTTGGCCGCCATGAAGTGTTTGTTACCACCCATGAGACAAGAACAGAAAGTGAGAGGAAACATCTGCAAGGTCTTGTAGCTATTTAGCTGTACTGTGGTGTGATGGTCAAGGTTGTGCGTCAGCTTGGCTGGGCCATGATTCTCAGTGGTTCGGCAGTTATGATGTAGTTTGGCAGTCATATGATGATGTGATCACCTCCCTAATGAGATCTGATATAATGTAATCACCTCCATGATGAGATCTGTATGAGGAGCCAATCAGTTGAAAGGGAGTTTCCTTGGGGGTGTGGCCTGCATCCAATATAGGTGGACTTTCTGGCAAGGCTCGCTTGCTTTGGCTTGCTGTGGATCCTGCATCTGGCTCCTGTTCATCTGACCTCCAGTTCTTGGGACTAAAGCTAGCAGCAGATCTGCCAGTCTTGGGATTTGTCAGCCTCTGCAACCTGTGAGCCAGAGGCCTGTTGTCTGACCTGCTGATCTTGGGTTCACCAGCCCCTGCAACTATGTGAGTCAGGGGAAGCATCCAGCCTGACCATGGACTTGGGACTTTCTAGCTTCTACCACCACGTGAGCCATGCCATTTCCTTGATATGAATCTCTCTTTCTCTCTCTCTCTGAATATATATATAAATATATATATATATATATATATATGTATACTCCTTAGAAGCAAAGATGGCAAAATTATGTTGCACATATTTGGACACGTTGTCAGGAGGGATCAGTCCCTTGAAAAGGACATCATGGTTGGTAAAGTAGAGGGTCAGTGAAAAAGAGGAAGACCCTCAACAAGATGGATTGACACAGTGGCTGCAACAATGGGCTCAAGCATAACAACAATTGTGAGGATGGCACAAGACCGGGAAGTGTTTCTTTCTGTTGTACATAGGGTCTCTATGAGTTGGAACCAACTCAACACCACCTAACACACATACACACATACACACACACTTTGGTAGTTTTGCTTCTCTAGAGAACCCACCCTAAGACTTGTGGCATAAAACTTGTGTTTTATAAAGTATCAGTCTGTGATGAGTGGGAAATAAAAATCTTGGTGCTTGCCTACAGATCGCTGAAGAACCACGGTTCTACTATACTATCTTTAGATAAATTCTTATGAGGTTTTCCCAGGCCAGTTTGTATTTCTCTTTTTTGTTAATGTCTAAAAATGCAACTAAAATGTTTTCTTAATTAAAAAAATACATATATATCTGGTAAAATGGCTTTGACTTGAGCTGTCTATCAATAGGTAGATGCTTGGACCAAAATAATGATTGGGATACTTGAGATTTCAAATGAAGATCCTCTTTATTCAATCATAACACATTTCTATTAAATGTGTTAATTCCCTTTCATCAATACTGCTAAGCAACTGTGTTTGATAATTATTTTGCATTCTTTTCTGGACTTTTGTTCTCACTGCTGAATAAAAATAACCCAACAAATAGGAATATATCTGTATTAATAGTAGGTGGTTTCCTATAAATTTTACTTTTTTATAAATAATTTTTATTATTTTATTCATTTTTAAATTAGTACTAAAATTCAGTGGCAAAGTTATGTTTCAGGGAGTTGTAGAAGTTTAACAAAATGTCATTCACAAGTCATTATTTTTTCATTGTATAATGAAAATCAGTTCAACAAGAATGTTGTGAATTTGTAGTGCAGTAAAGAATCATACAAGGTGCTGTGAGATATCCAAAAGAAACAGATGGTCTTATTCTCCCATGGAGAAACAAGATTCATATACATAAAAAGAAAAGAAGGAAGAGAGGGTGAAAGCTGAACAAGCGTAAGCATGGGGTATTTCAGTGCTGCATGAATTCAGAGTGAGGGAGAGGTGATGGGAATTGGAGTTAATCTGAGATATCTGCTTGTATGGTCAGAGCACTCAGCTTGGCCTTCACCTGCAGGACATGAATTGGCAGAGGGAGGACAGCCGACCGCCGTCCAAATGAGTTTTGGAAGTGGGAGATGAGACAAGGCTGGGTTTGGTTATTTGAAGGAACGGAACAGAACAAGTTAAAGGGACCAGTTTTATTAGAACTAAAAGGTGTGTTGGGGGAAGCTGCAAAAGAGAATACTGGATAGCTGTCCAGTGTGTTTAACGATCACCTGAATGCCGTGACTGGAGAAGTTAGAGTTGAGCCAAAAAACAAATAGGAAATACTTTTAGCTGGAGTTGTTACTGTCGTTAGCTGCCATTGAGTCCATTCTGACTCACAGCGACCCCAAGTGTGCAGAGTAGGACTGCTCCATAGGGCTTAGCTGAAGGGTGGCATAAGACAGGAAGTAATACGACTCAGGGCGCACTTCTTGTTCGCATCTTTTCAGATGCACATGGTGGTAGTTACAGATGTTGAACTCTAAAGCCCTTGACCATGAGTCAAAAGTCAACGTCAAAGACCCATTTCTAAATTTAAACTGCCCTGGGAGAGAATATGAGAAGGGAAATCTAGGGAGGTATATTTGTTCTCTATCAAAAGCAATCAACTACATACATGTCATTGCCATAATTTATAAGCTGTAGTTAAAGTGAAAGGAAACACCAAACAGTTCTAATGGTGGTCGTATCCTCAGTCCTAAACCTACACGGTTTGCCAAAGAATACGGGCAGCGGGCGATCAGAAACTACTCATAATTCCGCTGCTCAGATAAGACATTGTCTGAACATGCATTATCTCCTCTACTATTTTTCATATGATATGATGGACTAAAATCCCGCTCTACTCTAGGAAAGACATCTCAACAATCTCTGGGACATTTCGTTGCATATGTTGACATCACTAATTGCATGTGGGAAATTTTTCATCATGCTGGCTTTTCCTTGTCTGTAAATTTCTCATGAACATAGAAAGGAATTGGTTTGACCTTATGGGAAATATTTTAATATAACAAATCCATGCACCTTTCGAATTAGATGTTCTGAGATTCAGGACATACATGTGAAATTGGCTTCTTGGGCACTTAGTCTCAGATCTAAGAACTGACTAAAATGTTGTCAGTGACAGTCCATTCTCCAAAATTTTTACCAGATTTCCCAATATCTCTGGGGAAATAACCAGCTGTAAAGTTGACCACATTTCTTATAGTTGTAGAAATGTTGCTCAGTAGTAAGGAGCTATCCATGTTTATACAGGCACACTGAAACCAGGAGCGGGCTTAGCCCTAACTTCTTTGTCCAGGAGTAAGCGAGTCTTTGAATGGCCATGCTTGGGTATCTGGGGGAAGAGAAGGAAATGGGGACGGAATGACTGGCTGCTGTGAATTACCCTGGGAAGGTGAGGTCCATCCACCTCGCTGGTCAGCAATGCGCAAGAGGAGAGGGCTGTGGGTAGGGCGTGGGGCAGTGACCAGCCTTTTTGAAAGATTAAGAAACCCAGTTTCAAAGTTCCAATTGTTCCATTAAGGAAATAATATTTGAACCACCCCAAGTTAATGATTGCTTCTTAAGCGTTTCTCATTGGAAAAATCATGCACCTACATTTAATTACAGCTTAGAATGTGCTCTCCGCCTTTAGAATCAGAATTTTATGTCTAGAGCCCCTTGTCCTAACCTTCCCATCCTGTGGCACTTCCAAGGTCTGTCCACAAAGTGGCCCACATCAGGATACCGCTCCGTAAATTCAACGTTTCTGCAGAAACTCTCCCCTGTGCAACTGAAAAGTGTTTTTGAAAGCTCGAAGCAACTGTTTGGTGTTTTATCTGAAACTTAAAAAAAAGAGCAAATTTTCACACTTCCTCCTCAAATCACACAATGTGTCTGCAGAAGGCATTGCTACATAACACTTCCTAGTGCCGGCTACCTGCTTTAAGCTCAGGCAATTTTAACACAGTGCTGTGTGCTTGTGGATCATATTAACTAAGCAGGTATGGGGGGACTTATAATAAAAGAAGGGGCAAGGGTTAAATGTATTTATTTCCCTTGCAGTATTTTCCTGGTGGCAGCAAAGATGCTCTATGTGTCAGTTAATGGAAATAATTTGAATGAGATAAAATCACAGGAAGACTTTGACAAGTCAGAAGGACACCGTAGGAGGACTTGCAATTTCCTTGTTTCCTCTAAATGCTTTTTTTACTATAGCAAGACATCTTTTCTCAGTTGAATGAGGCTCAAAAAAATGATCAGCTGATTAATGTAGCTACTTCCAGGCCAGTTCTGCTCTTCTGCTTCCTGGTAATTGCCAGATAATACAAAATACAAGCACTACGCCTTCTATCTGCTGTCCTAACAATAAACAACGCCTGTGGAGGACTCAGCTGGGCGTCTGGGCGTGCGGTCGACGGTCTGCCCTTCTCTTCTCAATCACTCTCTGACCTTGGAGTCATATGGAAGTTTCAGTGCTGGCATTTTCTAAGGCAGTCGAAGGTCTTCCACATAACACAAAGAGAAAACTGAAGTGTACCTTTCATCTAATAGGGGCAGATGGCTTTTTTTGTTTAAATACAAACATGTCATTCTTGTTTTATTTATAACAGTTGAAAAGGCACTGTACCAAGTAAGTTATCAAAGTTTAGCTCTAAATCCAATCAGGAGTTCCTGAAAGGGATTCCCAGGAACGACTTCTAAGAGCTAAAGGAAAGAATGAAAGAAGCAAAAAAAAAAAAAAAAAACAGGCAAGAAGCACCATTTGATAAATGGGACACATTAGTTATTGGGAAATAAACATGAAAAAACTTCAGTCTATCATTTCAAAGTCCAAGGCTGGCAGAGCCCTACTAATGAGTCACTCAAATGCTATATTCTTTTCTTGGCAACAAACGAGTTCTAAGCAGGAAGGTGTTAACAAAAATCACATTCATGGGTGTGCGGCTCTCATACTTCTTCCCGCCTTCCTACACTCTTCTTTCTTCCTAGTAATTTATAATTAAGCTAAATCCTTCCTGTGAACTTGGGTTAGTAGCTCTGCTTGAGGGAAAAAACATTAAATTACTTTACAACACAACAGCCTCGGTGGTCAGCCTCTAGCTCATCGAATTATCACGCATCGTAGGCCTTAAAGAACGCTAAAGCAAGTCTACACAAATTTAATAAACCCTGTATTTTTAATAAATACTTGATAAAATATGCTGGAACTATTAGAAAGCTGTACTGGAACTGAGACAGAGAAGTAAGGATCCATTTTCAAGGGTCTAAAGAAGGTAGAGAAGTGAGGAGATGGCCCTGGAGGAAAGAGAACAATGTAGGTGATGCTAGTTGTCTTTGTCAAGGGCCTCGTCCATCCCGTTTGAGTTGTCCGGCTGGTTGTGCTTTGTCTGACGATCCAGCCTATGGTCCGTCTCGTGAATGTTCACATGTACTTGAAAAGAAAGTGCATTATGCTGTTGGTGGTTATTCACTCCCACAAATGCCAACTAAATCAAGCTAATTACTAGTGTTGTTCATTTGTTCTACATTAGCAGTTTTTTGTCTCCTTACTCTCTTGACTACTGAAGGAAAATTAAGAACTCCAAATTTATCTGCTGTGCATGCTTCTCCTGCCACCATCCATCTGTCAGTCTGTTGTACTGTGGTGGCTTGCAGGTTGCTATGATGCTGGAATCTATGCTACCGGTATTTCAAATACCAGCAGGGTCACTCATAGTAGACAGGCTTCAGACTAACTCAAGCTGGGAAGAAAGGTCTGGTGATCTGCTACCAAAAATTAGCCAGTAAAAACCTTATGGGTCACAACAGAACCTTGTCTGACTCAATTTCTTTAGGCACATCATCAGGAGGGATCAATCACTGGAGGAGGACGTCATGTTTTGTGAAGCAGAGGGCCTGTGAGGGCATGGGAGACCCTCAGTGAGATGGATTGGCACAGTAGCCGCAATGATGGACTCAGATATGCCTGCAATCATGATGTTGATGCAGGACTGGACAACATTTCATTCTGTTGTACATAAGGTTGATGTACAGAGTTGACCCGACAGCATCTATCTGTCTGTCTGTCTATCTGTCTACCTGTCTATCTAACTGTCTAACTATCTATCTGTCTATCCATCTATCTAATCTATCCATCCATCCATCCACCCACCCATCCATCCATCTATCCATCCATCCATCCATCTACCTACCTTTCTATCTATGTCTATCTATCTAATCTATCCACCCATCCATCCATCCATCCATCCAACCATCTACCTATCTACCTTTCTGTCTATCTATCTATCTATCTACCTAGTCCTGAAAAATACACATTTCCTCGTAGTTGGAACTTCTACATTTTCCACGAACCCCTATTAGAGCACTTACAGCTCAGTATAATGTGTTCCCTCCCCCAGAGACTGGTGAGCTCCTTCCGGGCAGAAACCACTTATTACTCAGGGTCTCACAGGGAGCCTGGCACATGGGAGAGCATCAGTAAATCCTTTTCAAATATTAATAAAAATTTTAATAAATGACTACAGTGTGGAACATGGAAGCGCGACTCCTAAATGGATCCCTGAATGAAACAAAGTGACTTGTTCAGTTACTTTTAAACTTAACAAAAAGCACACTCTAACGTATCCTAGGAAACCCTATGGGGCAGTTCTACTTTGTCCTGCAGGGTTGCTGTGAGTCAGAACTGAGTCAATTGTACATAACAACAACAGCTACAAAGTATTTCAAACGCACACTAAGAATCATTAAAGAGAGATAAAGTTAATAATATGCAAAGTTAACTTTATATTAAAAGGGTGATGTCAGCAGCCTGGTTAGGAGCTTTGTTATATAAATCAGTGTTTTAACATCTCTTCTAGACCAACACATCAATAGCCAACATTACCGAAATTCTTTTTCTGAATATAATGCACAAAATAAAAAGAAGAAAAAAATTGATTATTCAAAGTGAAAATACTATCGATCTAATTTGCTGTCTTAGGAAAATGACCACAAATTAGTTTTAGGTAGGCATCTTTCTATTAGTTTCTAGACTCTTTTACAATTACAAAAATAAATGGAAAAAATCAGTAGTGGGATATAAAATAACGTTTCCGATTGGTTTATTTTCCGAGCCCACTGTGGATATGTGAGAAGACATCTGGAATATTATTGAACTCTAGTTACTGTAGTTGGTGTTAGGTATGCGGACCAGTTCCAACTCACAGCGACTGCATGTCCAACAGAACGAAACACTGCCTGGTCCTGCGCCATCCTCACGGTCGTTGCTCTGCTCGAGCCCATTGTGGCAGCCACTGTGTCAATCCGTCTTGTTGAGGGTCTTCCTCTTTTTTCACTGACCCTCTACTTTCCCAAGCATGATGTCCTTCTCCAGGGACTGGTCCCTCCTGATAACAGGTCCAAGGTACCTGAGACGAAGTCTCACCATCCTCGCTTCTAAGGAGTATTCTGGCTGTACTTCTTCCAAGACAGATTTGTTTGTTCTTTTGGCAATACATGATATATTCACTATTCTTCACCAACAACATAATTCAAAGGCATCAGTTCTTCTTAGGTCTTCCTTATTCATTGTCCAGCTTTTACATGCGTATGAGGCGATTCACCTTAGTCCTTAAAGTGACATCTTTGCATTTTAACGCTTTAAAGAGGTCTTTTGCAGCAGATTTGCCCAGTGCAGTGTGTCACTTGATTTCTTGACTCCTGCTTCCATCAGTGTTGATTGTGGATCCAAGTAAAATGAAATCCTTGGCAACTTCAATATTTTCTTCATTTATCATGATGTTGCTTATTGGTCCAGTTGTGAGGATTTTTGTTTTCTTTATGTTGAGGTGTAACCCATACTGAAGGCTGTGGTCTTTGATCGTCATCAGTAAGTGCTTCAAGTCCTCTTCCCTTTCAGCAAGCAAGGTTGTGTCATCTGCATAACACAGGTTTTTAATGAGTCTTCCTCCGATTCTGATGCCCAGCTCTTCTTCGTATAGTCCAGCTTCTCAAATTATTTGCTCAGCATACAGGTTGAATAAGTGCGGTGAAAGGATACAACCCTGATGCACAGCTTTCCTGATTTTATCACCACACAGTATCCCCCTGTTCTGTATGAACTACTGCCTCTTGGTCTATGTACATTTTCCTCATGAGCACAGTTAAGTGTTCTGGAATTCCCATTCTTCACAATCTTATCATAATTCATTATGATCTACACAGTTGAATGCCTTTGCATAGTCAGTAAAACACAGGTAAACATCTTTCTGGTATTCTCTGCTTTCAGCCAAGATCCATCTGACATTAGCAATGTTATCCCTGTTTCACATCCTCTTCTCAATCCTGTTTGAATTTCTGGCAGTTTCTTGTCAATGTACTGCTGCAATCATTTTTTTAGTTCTCTTCAGCAAAATTTTACTTGTGAGTGATATTAATGATATTATTTGATAATTTCCACATTTTGTTAGATCACCTTTCTTTGGAATGGTCATAAATATGAATCTCTTCCAGTTGGTTGGCTGGGTAGTGGTCTTCCAAATTTCTTGATGTAGACAAGTGAGCACTTCCAGCATCGCATCTGTTTGTTGAACCATCCCAATTGGTATTTTGTCAGTTCTTGGAGCCTTGTTTTTTGCCAACGCCTTCACTGCAGCTTGGACTTCTTCCCTCTGTACCATTGATTATTGATCACATGCTACCTCCTGAAACGTCTGAACAGCCACAAATTCTTTTTGCTACAGTGAGTCTGTATATTCCTTCCATCTTCTTTTTTTTGCTTCCTGGTCGTTCAATATCATGCCCATAAAATACTTCAGTGCTGCAACTTGAGGATTGACTCTTTTTCTTCAGTTCTTTCAGCTTGAGAAATGGTGAGCATCTTCTTTCCTTTTGGTTTTCTAACTCCAGGTCTTTGCACATGTCATTATAATACTTTACTTTGTCTTCTTGAGCTGCCCTTTGAATTCTTCTGTTCAGCTCATTTACTTCTTCCTTTCTTCCATTCGCATTAGCTTCTCTATGTTCAAAAGCAAGTTT
>NW_004444008.1:4239499-4241329 GCF_000243295.1 Trichechus manatus latirostris | reverse complement strand
GGAATGCAAACAGCTTCTAGAAGCTGGAAAAGGCCTAGAGCCTCAAGAAAGAATGTAGCCCTGCCAATACCTTGATTGTAGTGCAGTGAGTCCCTCCAGACTGTTGGTTAATAAATTCATGCTGTTTGAAGACACTAAGTTTGTGGTAATTTGCTACAACAATGGTAGGAAACTAATGCACCAACCAAAATCAAAACCTGAAAAACAAATGCTGCTTGGCTGTATTCATCAGAGAAAGGAATAGGCTTCTTGTTTAATAGCTAAAAAAAAGGACTTTTGCAGAAATTCCTACAAGGAATTGTTTCTTGATCACAAGTCTCAAACTTCTTTTTAGATTGTTATGGTTCTTTTTAGATTGTTATGTGTCCCCCAAAATATGTGTTGGAATCCTAACCCCTATACCTGTGGCTGCTGAGCAAATAATCCAGGAAGCTGGACTATATGAAGAAGAATACAGCATCAGGACTGAAGGAAGACTCATTAACAACCTGTGATATACAGATGACACAACCTTGCTTGCTGAAAGCGAGGAGGACTTGAAGCACTTAGCGATGAACGTCAAAGCCACAGCTTTCATTATGGATCACACTGCAACATAAAGAAAACAAAAATCCTCACAACTAGACCAAGAAGCAACATCATGATAAATGGAGAAAAGATTGAAGTTGTCAAGGATTTCATTTTACTTGGATCCACAATCGACACCTATGGAAGCAGCAGTCAGGAAATCAAGTGACACTTTGGTGAAGGGTAAGACAGTACACAATACTGGAGAAGTGAGCACAGTTTGACCAGGACAAAGTCCTAAAAGCTTCGCAGACACATCCAAATACCCTGAAGGACTGAGCTACTGGGCTGAGAGCTGAGGACCATGGTCTCGGGGGACATCTAGCACAGTTGGCATAACAGTCTATAAAGAAAATGTTCTACATCGGACTGTGATGAGTAGCATCTGAGGTCTTAAACGCCTGTGAGTTGCCATCTGAGATATATCTACTGGGTAGAGTAAAGGAGTATAGAGAAAACCAAAGACACAAGGGAAAATTAGTTTCAAGGAGTAATGGACCACAATTACTACACCTTCCACCAGACTGAGCCCAGAACAACTAGATGGTGTCTGGTTACCATCACTGACTGCTCTGGCAGGGATCACAATAAGGGGTCCCAGACAGAGCGGGAGAAAAATGTAGAACAAAATTCAAATTCACAAAAAAAGAAAAAAAGACCAGGCTTGCTGGTCTGACAGAGACTGGGGAAACCCCGAGAGCATGGCCCCAGACAACCTTTTAATTCAGTACTGAAGTCACTCCTGAGGTTTACCCTTCAGCCAAAGATTAGACAGGTCTATAGGGCCAACAGTAACACAAGTGAGTGACATGCTTCATGGTTCAATAATGTATACAAGACTAATAGACACATCAGCCCATCTAAAGCAAAGACGAGAAGGCAGGAGGGGTCAGGAAAACTGGACGAATGGAAACAGGGAACACAGGGTGGAGAAGGGGAGAGTGTTGACACATCGCAGAGTTGGCAACAAACGCACAAAACAATTTGTGTATTAACTGTTTAATGAGAAACTAATTTGCTCGGTAAACTTCCACCTAAATCACAATTTTAAAAAATAGGGGGAAAAAAAAGGAAATCAAATGACATATTGCATTGGGCAAATCTACTGCAAAAGACCTCTTTCAAGTGTTAAAAAGCAAAGATGTCACTTTGAGGACTAAGGTGCACCTGAACCAAGCCATGGTATTTTCTATCACCTCATTTGCATGCAGAAGCTGGACAGTGAATAAGGAAGTTTGGAGAAGAATTGATGCCTTTGAATTA
>NW_004444008.1:4237043-4238580 GCF_000243295.1 Trichechus manatus latirostris | reverse complement strand
GCAAACATCAGGACCAGTCAAACACCGCACACAACCACAATCTTTATGGGAGCAGATCACCAGGTCTTTTCTCCCTCAGAGCAGCTGGTGGGTTCCAACCGCTAACCTTTCGGTTGCAGCCAAGGGCTTTCACCATTGCAGCACCAGGGTGCCTTACGCTCTTAGATAGGGATTTAACTGCAGGGACTACTTGCTGCCTCAAATAGGGAGAGTGTGGGCTGTGTAGGTTTTGCAAGAAGGGCGAGAAGCTGAATTTAGAAAGGCTTGAGGGAAAAAGGCGTGTTTCAGTTGTGCTTACAGCAGACATAAAGCACAACCCAAATTCATTAATGAAATAATGAACGAGCTTCAGTGTCATGAACAATTACTTTATCTGCAGAATAGGGGGAAGAGTGTCTTTCCTATCTTCCTCCCAGATGTTTGTTTTGAGTGCATAATATTTCATAAACTGAAGAGAATGATATAAAGTTATTTCCATTCATGGTGTTGATATATATTGTTATTTTAAAAAAAAAAGTTGCTGTTGAGTTGACGATGACCATGGTGCCACGTGTGTCAGAGTAGAACTGTGCTCCACGGGGTTTTCAAGGGCATGACCTTTTGAAGGAGATCACCAGGCCTGTCTTCTGAGGTACCTCTGGGTGGGTTTGAACCACCAACCGAGGGATTCTGAATATCTGTCTTGGCAGATGTACAGCCAGAATGCTCCTTAGAAGCAAGGATGGCAAGACTTTGTCTCACATACTTTAGACATGTTATCAGGAGGGACCATTCCCTGAAGAAGGACATCATGCTTGGCAAAGTAGAAGGTCAGCGAAAAAGAGGAAGATCTTCAACAAGGTGGACTGACGCAGTGGCTGCAACAATGGGCTCAAACATAGCAAGGATTGTGAGGATGGCGCAGGACTGGGCAGTGTTTCTTTCTGTTGTATACAGGGTCACTGTGAGCCGGAACCGATTTGACCGCACCAAACAACATATGATATTTAATAACAGCAGAGAGAGCCAATGAGTTGCCACAACTTTCGGTAGCATATAAAAAAAGCATAGCTCTTTGAGCAGGAATGGTGTTTGGCCTCTGGCTTTGGGGACATAGCCCTGTTGCAAGCAGGAACAAGGATTGCAAGGATTGCCCCTGCCAGACACAGGACTTGTTGGTTAGGTAAGAATGCAAAGAAAACTTCCTAACAAGAAGGATGAACTGCACAGGCATTGATTAAAGTCTTGGATTCTTTTCCTGGCAGGAGCTAGAATAATTTACGCATTTTCCATCTAAAGATTCCTGTCTGATTACACTGAGGAGAACAGAGTCATTAAATGCAATTATCATGTTCATAGAAAAGAGATCTCAAACAGTGAAGGCTGGGTGAGTCCATCTTGTCACACGGGGCAGTTTTCTCTTCTGCCTGTCGGTTTCCAAATGAATATGAATTGGTAACCAGCACGTTTCACATTCATAATGCAATCAAGATGCATATTTGATTGAACATCTCAGTTAATAAGCCAAGAAAATATTCATAACAGTTGTGGTGATAAG
>NW_004444008.1:4235994-4236857 GCF_000243295.1 Trichechus manatus latirostris | reverse complement strand
CCCAGAGCAGCCACCATACTGAGTTATAGTCCCACAAACTAGCTTTGCATGTTCATAAAAATGGAGACGTAGGGAATATATTCAAGTATGATTTCTTTCACTTAGCAGGATATTTTTTTATATTCATTCATGTTGTGCGCTTCAATAATTCATTTCTTTTTACTGACTTGTAATGTTCTCTCAGATGGATATACCAAACCACCCCAAAAAACCCAAACCTGTTGCCATCGAGTTGATTCTGACTCAGAGTGACTCCATGTGTTACAGAGTAGAGCTAGGTTTTCTTGGCTGTAATCTTTACCGAAGCAGATCGCTAGGCCTTTCTTCCGTGGCGCCGCTGGGTGGGTTTGAACTGCAACCTTTAGGTTAGCAGAGCCACCTGTTTGTTCATAAAGGTCCCTGGGTGGTGCAAGGTCCCCACCCAGGGATCTTCATGAACACACCACCATCTGTTTATTCACTCTCTCGTTGCTGGACTTTTGGACTGTTCAAAAACTCTGCTATTATGAAGAAAGTGGCAACAAACGTTTTGTACAAATGTTTGTGTGGGCTTATGTTTTCATTCCTACTGGGAAGGTGACTTAGAGTGAAATTGCTGGTCTAAGGTTGGTGCACATTTAACTTTATTAGAAACGCTTAGCTTTCCACACAGATGGTGCCATGTTCCTCTCCCACCAGCAGCCTGGGAAAGCAATCTCTCACCGTCTTCTCCAGCGTTTGGTGTGGAAGTCATTTACACTGAAGCCACTCTAGTGGGTGTGCGTGCAGCAGTATCTCATTCTGGGTTTAGTTTATAGTTTGCTGAAAGATAACAATGTCTAGCATCTTCCATATCTTTTATTGCCTATTTGTATAGCTCATTC
>NW_004444008.1:4205898-4234344 GCF_000243295.1 Trichechus manatus latirostris | reverse complement strand
TAACTAAGACAACCAGGTAGCATTTAGTTCTGTTATACTTAAGGTCTCTATGTGTCGGAGCCAGCTTGAAGTCAATAAACAGTAACAGCATTTAAATCAGTCGGCCTTAAGTAATGCGGGTGGGACACATCCAATCAGTTGAAGGCCTTAAAAGAAAAACCTGAGGTTTCCCAGGGAGAAGGATCCTGCTTCAAGACTGTAAATAGACATCCTGCCAGAATTTCTCTTGCTCTTTTGCCTCCTGACCTACTGATGTGGGACACGAGACTTCTGGAATTTGCAGCCTGTCACCTGATTTGGGTGAAGAATATATCTGTATCTGATGAAATAAATGTATAATTATTTCTAAATAAATGTATTCTCTTTTCTTTAATGCGTAGGAAACTTGGAAAAAAATAAACCAGTTAGCATACACATGGGCTTCTTTGAAGTAAGTTCCACTCCTGTTTAAAATAACACCAGTGTTGTATTTGGAATCCCCTTCCTACACAAAATTACACCCTTTTACCCGGACTCACATGTTCAAGTCATATTCTTCATACATAAGGAATGCTTTAAAAATGCTCTTAACACTTTGTGAAAGTCGAACTTCAACTTTCCTCTCAGAAGAAAAACCTAAGATATAATAATTATTCCCACACAGAAATGGCAGGGGCAGGCTCTGGATGAGAAGTAGCTTGGCAGCTCAAGTTTCCACGTGCCTCGAAGGGTGATAATTTTTCAACACGCAGAATCATTTTCTTTGCCAACAGTGGATTTACGGCACATTCCCAATTAATCATGAGGAAAGAAAGTCCAGCACTTGGACCCCCGGACTGTAGATACATCTCCATGCTGCCCCTAATGGGTCAAACTGTAGCCACAAGACGGGAGGGGACAGAACCCCTCAGGAAGGCAGCCTCAGAAACCTACGCTGCAACGTGACGGCATGGATCACAGCCAGGTCAATGGAATCACTGCAGTGCCAAGAACAGTGACGAGGCAAGGAAATGTATCATGCCAACTCTCTTCGTTTTCTAGTGCTGCTGTAAAAAAATATACCACAAGTGGTAACTTTAAAGAAAAGGAATTTATTGTCTCACAATAAATCCAAATCAGGGTCTCGACTGTGTCAATGTGTTTCATGAGCTTCTCTCCTAACGCTTGTGTCTGCTGACCATCCTTGGCGTTCCTTTGCTCCTACATGCATCCTCACATGGTGTCTGTCTCCCCCCCGCCACCCCGTGTGTGTCTCTGTGTCTATCCTGCTCTTTTTATATACACCACTCAGAAGGGATTAGGTTTAGGACCCACCCTACTCTGGTATGACCTTATTAACATAACAAAAGAAAACCCCTATTTCAAAACAGGTACCTAGATTAGGACTCCCACGTTTATTTGGGGGAGACACAATTCAATCTATAGCTCCAGCCTTTATAGAAACCCCTGAAACTGCTCTTGCAGGTAGCAATGGCCCTCTGGTCAGCAGATGGACTCCTGTAATGACGGAGAATCAGCCTCTGCGAGGCAGCCATTCCCTATGCTGCAGCATTCACTGGCTGACGAGCCTTCCCTTAATTACCTTTAAATCTACCTTCATGTAGCTTCCACCCTGTAGCTCTTTATGTGCAGAGGAAGCAAAGCAAATGGCCTGTGCTAGGTCCCTTCCCTAAGAACCGTCCTGGCAACGAGCTGGGATGTCGTATATGAGTGAGCAATCTGGGTCAGTCACGGTCAAAACAGAAAATGAACCATTAGTTCAGTGAGAAAGGACTCAGGATAGGACTCTTGGCTTTGGAAGAGTAGAAACTTAATTTGTCCTCTCAGTTAAGGTGTCTGGCTGTCAACTGTGCTAACGGCTCACACCATCCTCACTAGGGTCCCTCTTTGGTTTGGCTGAGGGAGATTTCTGGATACAATGGACACGTCAGTAGTTCTGAGACCAGGTGCATTAGACTCTTCATGGCATTGCCGGTGGCTTGAATCAGAGGAAGAGTTCCTCGAAGAAAGGATGGAGGGAAAGCTTGTTTTGCTGCTTCCGCTCATTGTCTTTCATGGGCTAATTTTTTTCTAAAGCAGACCTTCAGGTCGTTCTTCCTAGACTGTCTTAGTCTGGAAGTGCAGCTGAAATCTGTCACCATGGGTGACCCTGCTGGTGTTTGAATACTGGTGGGTGGCATAGCTTCCAGCATCATAGCAACATGCAAGCCCCAGTATGGCAAAAGGACAGATGCACTGGGGGGAAAGATGTCATCTTGAAGACTAAGGTGCGCCTGACCTAAGCCTTGGTGTTTTCAATCATCTCATATGCATTTGAAAGCTGGACAATGAACAAGGAAGACCGAAGAAGAATTGATGCCTTTGAATTGTGGTGTTGACAAAGAATATTGAACATACCACGGACTGCCAGAAGAATGAACAAATCTGTCTTGGAAGAAGTACAACCAGAATGTTCCTTAGAAACAAGGATGGCGAGACTATGTTTCACATACTTTGGACATGTTACTAGGAGAGATCAGTCCCTGGAGAAGGACATCCAGCTTGGTAAAGTAGACGGTCAGTGAAAAAGAGGAAGACCCTCAACGAGGTGTATTGACACAGTGGCTGCAACAATGGGCTCAAGCATAATGATTGTGAGGGTGGCACAAGACTAGGTAGTGTTTTGTTCTGTGTACATAGGGTCGCTGTGAGTTGGAACTGACTCAACGGTACCTAACAATAGCAACAACGACCCACTGTCTTAGGTTCCCCTTACCTACTTATGCTCTGTTTGGAGCCTGCCCAACATGAAAGTAACTATCAGTTGGCCCAGGCTGACTGCCGGCACCAGGCAGCACAGTAAGCAAGAGAGGGCTAGTTTTCCTGGCAGAAACACCCCTGCACCCTCTCTGCCGTTGACTCACTGAGACACCCGAAACCTGTAAGTACTGTTCCCTCCATAATGCATACAGAAGGCTTACGTGACAGGGTCTTCGTTGTTTGTTCAACCAGTAATTGCTGAGAGCTGGGGTGTGACAGACACTATAATAGGCATCAAGGATAGGGTTGTGAACAAAACATACACAGTATTTCTTTACTTATAAATAAATATAATGCCATCCAATGGGTATTCAGTGCAACCAATGCTGTGAATATGGAAGCTCAGAGGGCCCAGCTGCTGTGAGTGTGACAGCTCAGGGCCCAGGTGCTGTGAGTGTGACAGCTCAGGGCCCAGGTGCTGTGAGTGTGACAGCTCAGGGCCCAGGTGCTGTGAGTGTGACAGCTCAGGGCCCAGCTGCTGTGAGTGATAGCTCAGAGGGCTCAGGTGCTGTGAGTGTGAGAGCTCAGGGCCCAGCTGCTGTGAGTGATAGCTCAGAGGGCTCAGGTGCTGTGAGTGTGACAGCTCAGGGCCCAGGTACTGTGAGTGTGACAGCTCAGGCCCCAGGTCCTGTGAGTGTGACAGCTCAGAGGGCCCAGGTGCTGTGAGTGTGACAGCTTAGGGCCCAGGTACTGTGAATGTGACAGCTCAGGGCCCAGCTGCTGTGAGTGTGACAGCTCAGAGGGCCCAGGTACTGTGAGTGTGAGAGCTCAGGGCCCAGGTGCTGTGAGTGTGACAGCTCAGGCCCCAGCTGCTGTGCATGTAGCAGCTCAGGCCCCAGCTGCCCTCTCTCTAGTGCGTGGTCCTCTGACGGTCAGGAACTGCCCTGCCCAGAGGTTACCAGCCCCTCCCCCAGTGCACTGGAATGCCTGCAGGGTGTATCCAAGGCTTGCCTACTTCCCAAGGTGGATTCTCTGGGATGTAATTGGTGGGGCCAGTTGAATTTCCTCTTGAATCTGAACCACTTCCTTGCTGAGCTTTCTCTTCCTGCCCTGCCTTCCCCAGTTCCTCTCCTGAGAGCCTTCTCATTAAAACTCTCCCCAAGAGACCCTTGTCAGACTCCGCTTCTGGGAAACCTGGCCTAAAACATGCGTATTACATGGACATGACTGATATGGCTAGACAGGAAATCCAGCTCGTGTTAGGGACAGGTATCACCTGGGGTTTAATTAATGTACACTTTCTCTACTTGAATTTTATATTGTGGCAAGCACTGAGCTTGTGCTGTTAAAGACCTAGGAAATTGATGGTTATCACTGTTGCAGAAATATCTCGTCTGCTCCCGGATGCCTTCTTAGTGAATTCGTCCTTCTCACATCCCAGAATGGACTGTTCTAGGTACCCAGGAGCTTCCCTCCTGCCCTCCCTGCCGTCCAGCTGAATAGAACTCCCTCCAGCCCAAATCCAGACAATTTTCTCTCTCCAGATCCCACACTCAGAGACACAGAGACTGAACTCTAATTCTATTTATTTATTCCTTATAATTTTACGGCTGGCTGGCTGTTATGAATTGAATTGAGTCCTCCAAAAAGATACATTGAAGTCTTAACACCGAGTATCTGTGAATGTGACCCTGTTTGGACATAAGATCTTTGAAGATGTTATCAGTTAATATGAGGTCATACTGAAGTAAGGTGGATCCTAATTCAATCTGAGTGAAGTCATGTAAAATAGAAGAGACATAGACAGACAGAGGGAAGACAGCCATGTGGACATGGAGGCAGAGATTGCAGGAGGCAGAGCTGTAAGCCAAGGAATGCCAAGGATCCCTGGTCATCACCAGAAACTAGGAGAGGGGCATGGGAATGTTTCTCCCTCAGGCTCAGAAGCAATCAACACGGCTGACACCCTGATCATGGACTCCCAGCCTCCAGTGTTGTGAGACATTGAATGGCTGTTTTTATAAGCCGCCCACTTTGTGGTACTTTGTTGACAGCCCTTGGAGAAGAAGGCAGTAGCCAAGTCTGAACCATGTGCAGGTGGATCAGGGAAGCCAGATGCTCTGTGCAGAGAGAGGGAGAGAGAACCACCCAAACGTGGAGACAGGAGCAGAGGCTCGCGATGGCCACCACCCCAGGATGGAGAAGGATGTAGGGGTTCCTGGTTCGTGACAGGTACCCAAGGCTGCACCTCACACCAGGGGTCTTTAGAGATACACCTGCATCATATCTGCTTTAACGTTCTTGTTGATGGACAAGGTCCTTTTTTTTTTTTTTGCAACCAATTCTCAAAGGAGTGACTCATTGTAGAGTCAAAATAATCATAGTGCTTTATAATAAAGGCATTATGAAAAATGTACAATTAAAATAATAAATGTATTTCTCATAAAGACTCATACAGAAATATTCACGTGAATATCAACATTGCTTCCTGCATCCGGATTGGGAAATTTAATCAAAGACAGATAACTTAAGTCACCAGTCTATTCCATTTGGGGTAAGGGATTAAGAAAGATTAACCCTCCGTCTATTAACTAACTCACAGTATAGTCCATGGCCACCAGTGCTGATTCTTGGGTCAGCAAGGAATGAACCAAGATTGAGTAATTTTATTAGTAATCGTAGTCCTGCTGGCACAGTGGAAACACAAGCTCTTACAGCACACAAAGCTAACTAAGGAGACAGTGTCCATTAGCACAGGTAAAATATTTCTTCCTGAATAATTAAAAAGATCAGAGAAGGGGGGAAAAATGTAAAACTAGCAAGAGCATCATCTTACACTATTAAAGACAATTTCAAAGTTCCGACTGCTTGCTTGCAGGGCATCTAAGAACGGTGAAGTTATTTCCATCATGTTTCTGCTCGGTCTTTTATCTTGTACCAAGTAGGGGTGGCTGCACCAGGGTGGTGTCTAACAATTCACCTTGGTGTCTTCTAGAACACAGAGAGCTTCTGTAAATTATTATTTAAGCTAAAAAGTTTTTGAGAAAGAAATGAGTGTTATTGCTGTCTGCTTCACTGCCTCCTCACTGACAGAGTTAACACTGTAATTTCTGCTAGACAGCTAGGCACAGATTACTTTCTGAGTGAAGTGTATTAAGCAGTAAAATCCCTTCTCTTTTAGATCTAGTGATTTCCCTAAGCATCTCAATCATCCGCATAAAAGGCAATGTATATTTTGTAGTTAATAAGTGAACTGGATCTGGGTTCCTTAAAAGTGGGTGCCAGGTGTTTTGAGAGCCATCTCAAAAAAGTGACCTATTTCTCACTAACTCACACTGAGCAGTTGAAACCAGACCCCACTATTTTCAAATGTTATGCCTTTTTTTCAGAAATAATGAGAATACTGCTGCTATAGTTTGTAGTCTTTGACTAATATCAGAATGCTTTCCTGGTTTATTTTTATGATTTCTAAAAATATAGAATTGACGCCTTTGAGTTATGGTGTTGGCGAAGAAGGTTGAAAAATACCATGGACTGCCAAAAGAAAGAACAAATCTGTCTTGGAAGAAGTGCAGCCAAAATGCTCTTTAGAAGTGAGGATGGGGAGACTTTGTCTCACATACTTTGGACATGTTACCAGGAGGGAAAAGTCCCTGGAGAAGGACATCATGCTTGGTAAGGTAGATGGTCAGAGAAAAAGAGGAAGACCCTCAACAAGATTGATTGACACAGTGGCTACAACAATGGGCTCAAGCAAAACAACATTCATGAGGATGGTGCAGGACTGGGCAGTGTTTCATTCTGTTGTACATAAGGTCGCTATGAGTTGGAACTGACTAGAGGGCACCTAACAACTACAACAAAAATATAGTATAAAAATAATACATGGTTGTCATGGATTGAATTGTGTCCCCCCAAAATATCTATCAACTTGGGTAGGTCATGATTCCCAGTATTGTACAATTGTCTACCGTTTTGTCATCTGATGGGATTTCCCTCTGTGTTGTAAATCCCATCACTATGATGTAATGAGATGGTTGAGTGGCAGTTATATTGATGAGATGGAGTTTATTCTCTCACAGTCCAGTAGGCTACAAGTCCAAATTCAGGGCATCAGCTCCAGGGGAAGGCTTTGTTTTCTCTGTTGGCTCTGTAAGAAGGTCCTTGTGATGTATCAGTCTTCCCTTGGTCTGGGAGCATCTCAGCTGAGATATAAAAGAGACATGCAAGCAGAGAGACAAAAAAAAAAAATCAAATCCATTGCCATCGAGTCAATTCCGACTCATGGCAACCCTATAGGACAGAGTAGAACTGCCCCATGGGGTTTCCAAGGAGCGGCTGGTGCATTTGAACTGCCAACCTTTTGGTTAGCAGTCAAGCTCTTAACCACTGCACCACCAGGGCTCCATATCTACTATATTAGAAGACTGATTTTGCTCTTTCCAATTCCAAAATTCTATTAAACTAACAAATCATGTTATTTGAAGATGAAGGTTAGGAATACACTTTATGTATGTTGTGGGTAAACATTATCAAACGCATGTGTACTCACACACACAAAGATCTGTGGTATGAGGATGTGGTTTGTGACTAGACCCATGGCGGGGGTCCCTGGCTCACACACACCTTCCTGCGAGAGGTCTATAATGAGAACCACCATCAAAGAACTTTCTAGAAGGGCCATGGCAAGCTTGCAGCTTCTCCCAGTGAGTGAGTCAGGAGGATCACTCCCCTGAGTGGACACATTTTGCTATGGATTAAATTGGGTCCCTCCCAAAATATATGTTAGAATCCTAACTCATAAACTCATGTAATCCCACCTGAAATAGGGTTTTCTTTGTGTTATGGACTAAATTGTGTCCTACAAAAATATATGTTGTAAAACCTAACCCCTATACCTGTGGGCATCCTACTCCACCCTATAGGGTTGCTATGAGTCTTGACTCAACTCAACCGCAGTGGGTTTATACCTGTGGACAAGGAGCCCTGGTGTCGCAAACGATGAAGCGCTCGACTGCTAACGGAAAGGTTGGTGTGTTTTCCTTGAGAGAAAGATCTGATGATCTGCTCCTGTAAATATTACAGCCTAGAAAACCCTATGGGGCAGTTCTACTCTGTCAGATGGGATCGCTATGAGTGGAAATTGACTCAATGGCACCTAACAGCAACAACAACATACCTGTGGATATAATTCCATTTGGGAACAGTTTTCTTTGCTGTATTCCTGAGGTCATGTCAGTGTAGGATGTTTCTGACACCAATCACTTCTGAGGTATGAAAGAGCAGATTAGGCACAGGGCGAAGACCCACACTGTCTGAAAACAATGATGGGGACAGACCATTCCACAAGCGCAGAAACTCCAACGATGGGGGGCTAGAGAAGCCGAGGCAAGGACTTTTCCCCAGAGCCCACAGAGAGCCTTCAACTACAGCTGGTGCCCTGAATTTGGACTTCCAGCCTCCTAACAGTGAGAAGATAAATTTCTGTTCTTTACAGTCACTCCCTGGTGTCTTTCTTTTACAGTACCACTAAGAAGCTGAGACACACTTCCCGGGGAGCGTCGTGAATGGAGAAAGGCCGATCATTAGTCCAGCATACCTTCTGTTGACATTCTGCTCAAGCATCAGTGGGCGCTGCTGGGCACCTGGGCAGCACTCAGGTGAACAGGATGTTCAAAGTCCAAGGGAAGGAAAGGGCTGAGGCCTCAGGGCTGGCTGCTGCCTGCAGCTTATGTGAAGAGTGCCCTTCCACTCACAGCCTCCTGGAGTAGGCAGGTTTTTGAAGCCCTCAGAGAGAAAAGTGCTGGAATGCAGAGAGTGCCTAATTCAGGACCCTGTGATTCTGGAAGATGCCCTTACTGAACCAAGAGGAGGCGCCAGGTATGGAAGGAGAAGGAAGTAAATTAGAGGATGGGAGAAATGATCTATAGGCTGTGGAATTTAATTACCTGGGTGTGCAATTAACAGAGACCTATGACTTCTTTATTTGAATGTATTTATACTTTAAGCCACTACCTAGCTCAACCAAATTAAATATTTACTTTCAGCTGAGGTTTGTTGAATGAACATTTATTATGATAGGAACTTTCTACTGAACATTGTTATTATTTCATTTGTGATGTTTAAGCTTGATAGTGCTTACATTTTTTTCTATTTTGATGTCTCTAAGTACAAGAAAAACTTTTTAAAAAAAATATTATTTTCACATGTTGTATATTAAATTGAACATTTTAGATGTTTCTATTCTTAATAGTGGTTTGGCTATTATATTCTTACCCATAATATAATTTGATTGTAGACAGAGTCTCCGACACTTTGGAATATTAACTCTACCATTTCAAAGTACCAATATTTATGAAATGTAGGAAAAAACATAAAAACATGTACTAAGAAATTTCTAAATGGACACATCCCCTAAAAGGTAGTAGTTTTATATTAAATACATCAAATAGTACATTAATTATATTTTTTGTTTTTGCATAGTTTTTATTTGAATTTATATATACATGTGGATAATTGAACCTACAAAATGCTTGTTTTTCTGTTTTTTACATCCAGATCTTAACTGAGGAATCCAATGAATTTGGATCAATGTATATACCCAACAAGACAGAGAAAATTCCCATTATCCCAAAAAGTTCTTTCATATCCCCTTCCAGTCAGTCCCCATTCTCCTTTGGCAACTAGTGTTTTGACTGCACTTCGTATAAATGGAATCGTGTAGAATGTAGTCTTTCTGTGTCTGGCTTCTCTGGCTCATTGTTGCTGAGATTGTTCATGCTGCAGTTTGTATCGGTGGCCCATGGTTTGTACTGTTGCGTGGTAAAGGCAGTCCCTGGATTATGAACGTCTGACTTATGGACAACTCGTACTCAAGAACAGACTGCCATAAAGCCTATGATATTAAAAATTTGAGTTAAATACAGTGTTTTGGAATAATGAATGCACGCACCACTTCACGATGCTCATGAAAACGTTTCGTGATTTGGCAGTGTTTCTTAAGAGATTTATATGCATGTAAAGGTCAAATATATACTGTACACTAAGACAAACATTTGACTGACACTGAATAAGAACTGTCCGTACCTGTTCTGTCTTACCTACAAATTCGACTTAAAGACAGACTTAGGAATGGATCTTGTTCGTACCCAGGGATTGCCTGTATTCCACTGTATGAATATACCACTAAAAAAAAAAAAAAAAACCATTGCTGTCGAGTCGATTCCAACTATAGTGACCCAATAGGACAGAGTAGAACTGCCCAGTTGGGTTTCCAAGGAGTGGCTGGTGGATTCTAACTGCTGACCTTTGGGTTAGCAGCTGAGCTCTTAACCACTGTGCCACTCCCAAATACATCATTACTTCCTATAAATTTTCCTGTCGATGAACATATGAGTTGTCTCCAAGTTTTGGTTGCCATGAGGGAAAAAAAGCTACTATAAACACTCTTGTGAAGATTTTTTGTGGGTATTCCCATTCTACTTGGTAAATGCCTAAGACTGAAATTTTTGGCTAACAGGGTTGGCATATGTTTAAATTTATCAGAAACTGTCAAAATGTTTGCCAAGATAACATTTTACTTTTCCATCAGTAATGAGAATTTCAATTGTTCGGCAACTTCTCAAACGTTTGGTGCTGTCAGTCTCTTTTAGCCATCGTACTGGTGTGAAATGCTGTCTTACTGTGGATATAGTTTTGGTTTACCTGATGACTGATGATGTTGAGGAATCCTAGGTAAGAAGCTCTAGAAGGTCAGTAAAAGAGTGGAAGACCCTCACAGAGATGGATTGACACAGTGGCTGCAACAATGGGCTCAAGCATAACAAGATTATGAGCATGGCTCAGGACCAGGCAGTGCTTTGTTCTGTTGTGCATAGAGTTGCTATGAGTCGGAACCGACTTGACGGCACCTAACACCAACAACAGGTGGCACAAATGGTTCAACGCTTGACTATTAACCAAAAGGTTAGTGTTTTGAACCAACCCAGAGATACCTTGGAAGAAAGACCTGGCAATCTGCTTTTAAAAGGTCACAGCCTTGAAATCCTATGGCGCAGTTCTACTCTGCACATACGGGGTCGCCATGAATCAGAGTGGACTCCAGGGCAAACTTCGTTGTTGTTACTGTGCATGTGTGTTTTTGATGATATGGAACTTCTTCTCATGTGCTTATTAACCATTTGTACATCTTTCGTGAGAAGTATTAGTTCAAGATTTTTCCATTTTTATTGGGTTATTTGTCTTACTTTCATTGAGCTTAATAATAGTTATTTCTGTCTTGGAAGAAGTACAGCCAGAATGCTCCTTAGAAGCAAGGATGGAAAGACTTCATCTCACATACTTTTGACATGTTATGAGGAGGGACCAGTCCCTGGAGAAGGACATCATGCTTGGTAAAGTAGAGGGTCAATGAAAAAGAGGAAGACCCTCAAGGAGCTGGACTGACACAGTGGCTGCCAACAATGGGCTCAAGCATAACAACGATCGTGAGGGTGGCGCAGGACCAGGCAGTGTTTAATTCTGTTGTACATGGGGTCTCTGTGAGTTGGAACCGACTCAACGCCACCTAACAACAACAAAACCAAAACAAACAAACAAACAAACCCATTGCCATTAAGTCAATTCCTACTCATAGCGACCCTATAGGACAGAGTAGAAATGCCCCATAGGGTTTCCAAGGAGTGGCTGGTGGATTTTAACTGCCAACCTTTTGGTTAGCAGCTGAGCTCTTAACCACTGGGCCACCTGGGCTCCATCAACAACATAATAATTCTTCATAAAGTGTGAACGCAAGACTTTTCTAGTGTATTTGTATTGTGAGTATTTTCTTCCATTCTGTGGTTTGCTTTGTTATTTTCTTAGCTCTGTCTTTTGATGAGCGGTTGTTTTTAACTTTAATGAAGCCCAGTTTATCAATGTTTTCCTTTGATGCTGAGCACATTTTGTGGCCTCAGAAATGATCAAGTTCATGAAGGTATGTTTCTCCATTTCCTTCTGGCAGCTCGATAGTGTTAGCCTTTGCATTTGGGACAGTGATTGCCTTAAATTAATTCACGTGTGTGATTCTGTAAGTGTTCCTGATGAATTTTATTGTTATAAAATTTCCCTCTTTGTCTCCAATTACACTCCTAATGTTGAATGTTACCGTCTCTGATATTAATATAATCATATCAGCTTTCTTCTTGTTGTTGTCTTTAGATGCCATCGAGTCAGTTCTGCCTCATAGTGACCCTATGTACAACAGAACGAAACACTGCCTGGTCCTGTGCCATCCTCACAATCCTTGTTATGCTTGAGCCGTTTGTTGGAGCCACTATGTCAATTCGTCTCGTTGAGGGTCTTCCTCTTTTTTGCTGACCCTCTACTTTGCCAAGCATGACGTCCTTCTCAAAGGACTGATCCCTCCTGATAACATGTCCAAAGTATGTTAGACGAAGTCTTGCCATCTGTGCTTCTAAGGAGCATTCTGGTCGTACTTCTTCCAAGAAAGATCTGTTTGTTCTTTTGGCAGTCCATAGTATATTCAGTATTCCTCCCTAGCACCATAATTCAAAGGTGTCAATTCTTCTTCGGCCTTCCTTATTCATTGTTCAGCTTTCTTAGTCTTTTGTATTATATGTTTTCTTCACTCTTTCACTTTTTCCTATCTATAACTGTGTATTTAAAGTGATGTCTTTTTTAGCATGTAGTTGGATCTTGCCTTTTAAATCTTATCTGCAAATGTCTACCTTTTAATTGGAGTGTTTTGTCTATTTATACTTGATGAAAGTATTTATAGGGTTAGACATAGTTCTACAAGTTTGAAGTTTATTTTCTCTTTGTCTTATCTGGTTTTCATCCTTTATTTCTCCCTTCCTGCCTTTTTTTAGAATTAGTCTATGGCTTTTGGGATAGAATTTCAATTCAACTCTTCTATTGGCTGTTTGGCTACACTGTCTCTTTTTTTTTTTTTTTTAGTAATCGCTCTATGAATTATATTATGCATTCCTTATATATGGCTGTCTACTTTAACCTGTTAACCATTATTTCACATAAAATGTAAAACCTTGCAACAGTGTGATTTAACTTACCTATCTGTGCTCTCGTCACATATTTTAAAGCAGCCCTGGTGGCACAGCGATTAAGTACTCTGCTGATAACCGAAAAGTTGGCAGTTCGAACCTACCCAGTGGCTCTGAAGGAGAAAGACCTGGAGATCTGCTCCCGTAAAGATTACAACCTAGAAAACCCTATGGGGCAGTTCTACTCTGTCACGTGAGGTTGATATGAGTTGGAATTTGACTAGACAGCACCTAAAAACAACAACAAATATTTTATAATGTATATGTTAGAAACTCCACATTGCAATATTATAGTCTTTGCTTTATATAGTTTGAGAGCAATTCAAAGAAGAAACAAGATATCTTTTATAGTTATCCACAGAGTTCCATTATTTCATTTCCATTTGATCTCTTTCTTTTCAATCTGAAAACTTCTGTTATTATTATTATTAAATCTCTGGCTGTTTTTCAGATTTTCTCTTTATATTTTACTTTTAGAAGTTGTTTTATAATGTGCCTAGGTATGGTTTTCTTTGTGCTTATTCTACTTTAGATTTCTCAGCTTCTTGAATCAGTAAATTGAGTGTTTCCACCAAATTTTAGGTCATTATTTCTTAAAATATTTTTCTGTCTCATTCTCTCCTGTCTTTTGATACTCTAATTATACATATATCAGACCTCTTTATATTATTCCCCAGGTTGATGATTTTCTATTCATTATTTTAAACTTTTTCTGTCTCTTTCATTTTGGATTAATTCTATTGGCATCGTCTTCAGGTTCAGTGTTCTTTTTTCTGCCCTCTCCAATCTACTGTTAAGCCCATCCAATGAATCTTTTAATTTCAGATATTTTTATTTTTAAGTTATGGAATTTCCATTAGATTCTTTTTAATAGTTTTAATTTTTTGGTGAGACTATTTACTCATCCTAACCATCTTTTCTTTCACGTCCTTGAACATATTTATAGTAGATCTTTTAAGTCCTGGTCTGCTAACTATGCCATCTTAGTCATCTCAAAGTCAATTTCTATCAATTGCTTTTTCTCTTGACTATGAGTTACATTTTCCTGTTTCTTTGCATTTCTTGCACTCATTATATTAGATATTGGACTTTGTAAAAGAAACATTATGAAAATTGTGGGCTACTTTATCTTCCCCTAAAAAGTACTGTTTTTTGTTTTAGAAGGCAATTGTTCCTGGCTGATCACCTTCACCTTCAGCAGAATTTATATTTGTTAAGCTCAGGTGTGTCTTAGTTTTCACCTTAATTGTAAAGGGAGTAAAAGGAAATCCCTCAGTCCTAGGGTATAGTTTTACTCCTTAGGTATGGCCCTTTGGGCATTCTCTGAAAAGTCTGATGTATTTACTGAGACCCTCTAGCTTGCTGGTCAGCTCTTTCAGTTTTCATATGTTGCTTTCCATTGCCCCCAAATGTGGGCAGTCCAGAGTTCAGTCAAGCACCTGAGGGTATTTATGCTCAGATTTAGTGAGCCTTAGTGGTGCAATGGATAAGAGCTCGGCTACTAACCAAAGGTCGGCAGGTCAAATCCACCAGCTGCACCGCAGGAGAGAAGATTTGGTGATTTGCTCCCATAAAAGCCACAGCCTAGGAAGCCCTGTGCAGCAGCTCTACACTGTCATGTAAGGTTGCCATGAGTCAGAATCAACTCTACAGCACACAACAACAACACCCATATACTCAGATTTGGGGGCTCTTCCTTCTATGGTTCTCTCCTTTTGGGGACTTCATCCCTCAAGTTTCAGCTGCTCTTGGAGCTTCAAACTCATTTTTCTGACACCTCAAGCCAATAAAACTGTGGTTTTCCATTTGAGTTCTAGTTGTCTGCCACATACTGTGAAGTGCCTTCAGGTGGAATGCTGTATAATGTATGAGCAACATGGCCTTACCCAGGGCAGTTTCATTCTTTAAAGCACTTAATGCCCCCCGCCACACACACACACACACATACACACACACACACACACACACACACACACAGAGTTTATGCTTGCTGACTTTAGTCACTCTCCAGTATGTTCAAATGTGTGTATGTGTGTGTATCTTCAGAATTTATCATTATTATCTAAGGATCATTATTTCAATAATAGCTATTCTCCTATTATGAAAACCAGGACTTTATAGAGTACTATTTAAAAGTATAATTAAAAATTATGTCAATGAGGCTACAACAGTTTTCCAGATTCATGTACAATATATACTGAGCACAGAGTAAAAATAGGTTTAAATATAATTTGAAAGTAAAAATGTACTTTAAAAAAACTTCCATAGATTCAATTATAATGACAGTGACTTTTTAAAATATTGCTTTGAACTAATCCTTACCCTCGAACTGGTATTCATACAATAATCCTTATCAATGATCTTACTGGTCTAAAATATTTTTGTCCTTGGAAAATAAAATTATGAAATTCTAAAAGCAAACCTTAGGTTAATAAGGAAGGTTTCCAACAGAGAAAATTGAATTTGTAAACATGTCAAACTTTATTATAAACTATCTCATAATATCATTGACTTGGTTATAATTGGATTAAATAATTTACTCAAAACTTTTGTGAAAGAAGGTATCCATTTTATGATGCTAAAGGATACTTATAACCACAAGTATTTATTCGTTTTCTCTAGTGCCATTGCGTCTTGACTTTAAAATCTAAATTCTAATGTAAATTTTAGAATGTTATTTCATATTCTATGAAAGTATTGTTTTCCTACTGGAGTTGAACCATGCTTACTTTTGAGACAGTTTTACAATGTTTTACATTATGTCAGTATAATGGACAGATCCCGTGAAAATATGGCAAGCTTTACTGGCAAGCTAAAGTATATGGTAATGTTTAGAAGTTCACCATGTGTGCATTTTCTAAAAATAAATGGTCATAAAACTAGATTTGTTGCCCACTGATTGGCTGAGTACCAAAGGATAGCAGTGCACTATCTAAATTCATGGTATCATACTCAGACTTTAACACAGACAGCACACTCGTAGAACGACGTGGTACTGTTCATTGTCCACTGTCATGGTGTTCATGTTCTTCAGGTTTTGGTTCAAGTACTTTGAAATACTGGAATCAGAGACTCGGAAGTTATTTTGTCCAGTGTCGCTATAACAATCCATCACAGAATTTGCGCTTCAAAATTACCAACTCACTAGATCATGGGTTACATTTTAATAACTTGCAGCATGACAAAAGTTCTGCCTTATGCTGAGCCAAAATGTATCTCCCATTAATTTCAATTTATCGTTTTTAATTGTATGCCAATGAAACTTCTCAAAGAAGCTGCTTTCACATATTAGCCCAGAGCTCAGTACCAGCTTATGATGTACACCCATTATCTGAATAAACGATAAAATCACAAGCCTGGAAATATTTTGAAATAGCTCTTTAATTTTACAAATAACAAACCAAGGAGTTTTTATTTCTCCTCCTCAACCATGTGTCTTTGCAGCCCCAAGGGAGGTGAGGATGTATATTGCTAAGGACAAAGAGAACTTTGATTACTTTTTACTCTTAAGACTGACCTTTTTGTTCCTCTTTAGCAAGGCAATTATTGTAAAAGCCAGACTTTGTCAGAAGAAACAAAGAGTTTTCTGAATTCCTCTGGGTCCCTTGAGATGGTCACTGGAGTTTGCCAACTCAACCAGTGCTTTCCTCTTTTTCCTTACTAACTCAACCAAGATTGATCTGGTCTAGGCATCTGGTCAATAGCATGCCCTGGGAAGGTAGACCCCAGGGAGTGAACCATTATGGACTTACCATTATGGCTGCTTAGTCATCTAGTGCTGCTATAACAGAAATACCACAAGTGGATGGCTTTAACGAAGAGAAGTTTATCTCCTCACAGTAAAGTAGGCTACAAGTCCAAATTTAGTGCGTCAGCTCCAGGGGAAGGCTTTCTCTCTCTGTCAGCTCTGGAGGAAGGTCCTTGTCCTCAATCTTCCCCAGTCTAGGAGCTTCTCAGGTCCAGGGACCCCTTGTCCAAAGGACGATCTCTGGTCCTGGTGCTGCTTTCTTGGTGGTATGAGGTCCCTCTCCTCTCTGCTCACTTCTCTCTTTCATATCTCAAAAGAGATTGCCTCAAGATATAACCTAATCCTGTAGATTGAATCCTGTCTCACTAACACAGCTGCATGCAGCCTATGCCCCCTCATTAACATCATAGAGGCAGGATTTACAACATATAGGAAAATCACACAGTACCAGGAATCATGGCCCAGCCAAACTGATACACACATTTTTGGGGGGACATAATTCAATCCATGACAATGGTGATCTCATTTACCTTCCAGGGATGGTTTAAAGGTTGAGTAGGGCGTTCTCGTTCTGACCACCGGGAAAGGAGGAATTCTTCTGTATCTGTGGAAGAAAGATTTCCCGACTAACAACAGAGAGGAAGTTGCAGGAAGAAAGCCCTTTTGTGTCCACATCCTTCTTATCTGGAACCCTGGAACGTGAGGATGTGGCACCTCTAGCTGTAATAGTTAACTTGTACCCAAGAGGCGACCGTCTTGAAGAGCAGCCGGGATGTTTGGGATGGTTCAGCAAAGAGATAGATGGCCCAGGGAAGCTTAGGAACATGACAGGGCCACTGCACGGACCCCAAAACCACCTTCCTCCAGACCTCTCGATGGGTGAGGCAGGACTACCTTGACTGTTAAGTCATGGATAGTCAGAAACCCTCTTCCTTGCAGCCGAAAGCAACGCTAACTACTACTGCGCTTGCAGCATACCAAAAGGCAGGCTGGGGGCTCAAGGCCAAGATTTTGTTAAGTTTCCGGGACAGGGGGAAGGAGTACATAAATATAGGAAGTAGAAAGTCCAAAATTGGGTGGTAAGAAGGAAGACAAGGAGTCTGGTGGTGCAGTGGTTAAGCGCTTGGCTGCTAACTGAAAGGTCAGAGATTTGAACCCACCAGCGGTTCTGCGGGAGAAAAGACTTGGCGATATGCTCTTGTGGAGATTACAGCCTCGAAACCCTATAGGGCGGTCCTACTCTGTCCTATTCCATCACTATGGATGGGAATCAACCCAAAGGTGCCCAACAAGAAGGAAGAAAGGCGAGAGAATAGGGGGAACCAGGAAATGCGGCGTCTGTTCCTATAACCTCTCCACAGACTCTAGGAGGCAGATGCTGGAAAAAACTAGACACATATGAGTTGAATTGACTTGTCAGCAACAGGTTAAAATAATCCAGGTCTCTTACATGCTAGTTAATCATTTCTACATGAGCTATATTTTAATGATAGTTTCTGTCTTCCACAAACTACATGTTTAATTGGAATTTCTATCCTGCCTATTTCCAAAGTAGTTGGAATTAACTTTTCAATTAAGTGCTATTTAAAAGAGAACAATCAGAGGGCTGCCACTAATCCACTAATCCTCGGGCAGTGGGCTGGGCACCAATTAATCGTCAGTCAATTAAGAAATGACAACAGCAAAAAAGCGTCCAGCTGGTTAAGAGACACAAGGAAATTCAAGGGATTACAGGATGACATATGTTTCACAGTAAAACATAAATAAATAAATGAAATCATCGCTGTGAATGGTCCAGTTTTTCCAGCAGAGTAAATAGGTGTGACCCATTGCCTACAGGTCTTGTACTAAAGTGAGTATGAGGATTAATGAATGCTGAACACCAGGATCAAAGGGAAAAGAAGCAAGCACGAGTAACAATTCTTTAAATGCTTAATATAAAATGTTAAAAATCCCTACAGCTTCTTCATCCAACAATCCCCAGGTTAAAAGAATGGGACGGAGTCAGAACCCAGTATTGCTTTTGGTTGTGGCTATGTGTTTGACAGGAAATACATGGAAGTTTAGTACTTCTCAGTACAAATCCTTATGGTTATATATGTTTTAGTACCTGGAGCCCGTTCTTAAACTCTGTGCTCTGAAAGAGCCCTGCTACCAGATGAAGTACAAAAAACATTTTATACATTTTTGTTTTGTACTTTTGTTTAGATGCAATTCACTGAAACACCATTTCTGACTGGCAGAAACGTGGGGCAGTATTATCTGCTGACTTGATGTCTGGTGAAACCTGGAGGGCTTCGAACGACCTCATGGAAAGTTCCCCTCTGGAATCTGATCACATGCGTAAGGTCTCTTCCCCAAATGACCCTCCTTACCATGGGGCCAGATGCAATTCCCACTTATCTCTGAGTATCTGATTTCAGTTCTCTGCCAGCTCCCTGGAATTATTTAACAAGTGAATCACATTCTCCCCTGGGAACCAGGGGGCACCCTGCCTTCTTGTTACTACAAAGCCTGCTTCCCCCAGCCCCTGGTGTTCGCTCTGCTCCTGAGTGCAGCCCTGTGTGGCCCTGCGTGGCTGTGAGTCCATGTGACTAATAAACTGTCAATTTCCTCTCTCTGGGGTCAGGTGATGTGTGTTCAGCCCTCTGCATAACCCTAGGGCAGGATTTGCTCCTTCACCAACGGGGTGAATTATTGTTGTTAGCTGCTGTCAAGTTGGCCCCTGACCCATGGAGACGCCATGCCCAACAGAACAAAACACTGCCCAGTCCTGCACCATCCCCATGATTGACTGTGGATCTGACCCTTGTGATCCATAGGGTTTTCACTGGATAATTTTCAGAAATAAATCACCAGGCCTTTCTTCCTAGTCTTAATCTGGAAGCTCCACTGAAACCTGTTCAGCATCATAGCAACACACAAGCCTGCACTGACAGACAGGTGGTGAATGTGCATGAGGTGTATTGGTAGGGAATCGAACCCAGGTCTCCTGCATGGAAGGCAAGGATTCTACCAGTGCACCATGTGTGCCTTCTCTTCTGGAAGGATCAAACTGACAAGACATCCAGTGGAAAACGGGTGAACCAGTGAGCCGATCTGGCCCCTGTTCACTCCAGACAGTCTGCTCACACATGTGAGTCCTAATGCCACACTTCACAACTCCTTTATTCTTTAAATTTTCCTCTACAACACCACCAAGACAGGGTCAAGAAGGCTAATGGAGATTTTTTCACACCATCTACATAGAGGATTAACAAAAGGGACCTAGAATTTGGATTTGTAAACTGTTGTCCAGAACAGACATAATTGCATTTAGTACTTGCAAAGTAGAAAAGACTAAATATAACTGCATAGTTTTTGCCCAAAAGCAAAGGCAGTGCTCTAAATGGATGTTCAGTTGGAAAACAGTTTCTCTTAAGGAGTAGACACTTTGCACTGAGACAGACTTGACCTAAGGCAGTCTGCGTCCACATTAGCCAACCTCCAGGTCTGGGGTCTATTTTCTGTATTTTAGTCCAAATATTTTAATATTCATATCTTTAAATTTTCTTTTCTTTCTTTCTTTTTTTTTAAAGACAAGCCCTCCCTTTGCTGGCTGTTGAGAAAATTATGTTTAGAAGTAACTTGAAGAGCAGCCCATCGCGGCAGGGAAGGCAGATATTTTTCACATTTTAGGTATTAGACTGTAATAAAATAATGAGAAGCCGGGTTTGAGATTGCCTTTTTATTCCCTTAGCCTGCAGAGCATGGAAATATCTTCAGTGTTTCCCAGTAACAATGTAAATATAACCTGTCCAGATAGAGTTGGTGCGTTACCTGTACCTGGCCATTTAGAGGTTATTTAATCCAAGGCAATTGGCCACGTGAACCCAGCAACCTGTCCCACCATTGTCGCAGGCATTACCTTGTACCGAAGTCCGAGCTGGGGAAAAGTGCACTTCAGGTGGCTGATGTGCAAGAGAAAGCAGACTCCCTCGCTTTCAGGGAGGTTCAATCAGCTCTTCATTTGAAATGCCATCTATTACTGTAGCAGCACTGTCTTTATTTTAAATTAAAATTTAGTCACTATGTACTTAAATATTCTATTTAAATTTAAAAAAAACCTGTTTAGAAACCCTTGTCCATATTGATAGCAATGCTCGTGCATTTACAACCATAATAAACTGTGAAATAAGCCTGGGTGACAATCATCCATTATTCCAGCTGTCAGTGGAGTCCCAGCTGGAAGGTGGGGTGTGATGGATCGCCTTTGCAAGGCCTTTCTCGCCACGGGCTTGTAACTCCCACCCAGGTGACTCAGCGGGGCTGTGCAAACATAGTCATGGTGGCCCACCAAAAGGGTAGGTCAGTTTTGCCATCCTGCTGAGCTTGAAATGAGCCACCGCAGAGGCGGGAAAGAAGAGAAGAGCCTACCACCACCAAGGAACCAGAGATCCGGCAGCAGGAGACGGCACAGTGGGCTTCCCGGCCCACGGAGAGAAAACGCTGAGTGCCTTTGGGCAGAGATGAGGGCCAGCGAGAGGCGTGCCTGCGAGCGTGGCCGGGAAGAGGCTGTCCTAATGGAAGACCTGTATCCTGAGTGTTCCTGAGCCTGAATGGTAACTGTTATCTTCCTAATAAATCCCATAATCGTGAGTATTGTCTGTGAGTTCTGTGTGGATATTGCAATGAATTATTGAATCCAGCAGAGAGTGCTATGGGAAGGACAGTTGGTGTCAGAACTGGTAAAGATGGCAGAGAGCGGAGGCATGTTTGACCTCTCCACCTCGTAAGAATCAGCCTTGGGCTGTTGATCTTGATTCTCCTTCCCGCTCATGGAGTTAGAGGAGGTCAAACGCTGCCCCCACGCCATTTTTACGAAAGGGAAGTGCCTGCTGTGTTGTTGTTGGGTGCCGTCAGGTGGATTCTCGCTCATAGCCACGCAGTGTGACCAAGTAGAGCTGCCCCGGACGGTTTCCCAGGCCGTAATCTTTACAGGAGCAGCTCACCAGGTCTTTCTCCCACAGAGCCACTAGGTGTATTCGAACCACCAACCTTTTGGTTAGCAGTTGAGTGCTTAACCATTGCGCCACCAGGGCTCCTTGCTTAATAACTTAGATGTGAGGATATCTATATGCATCACATGTTTTAATACTCAATGTGCTACTTAAAAAAAAAAAAAAGTTTGTTTTTGCAATCCTCCACGTAAGAGCAAAAGTTCCTAAATTTATAGTGTGGAGTTTGTAACTCGGTCCATAGGCACAAAGGTCACAAATTTTTAAATAAAATTTAAAAATATCTCACTCTTTTAAAACTGCTGGCAGTAACAAACAAATCACAGCCCACAGCCTGCACGAACCTGCCTTGAGCTGATGTTCTTCACCTCCCGTCCCTCGGCGCTGGTCTCCATGGTTCGCAGTGAGCACACGCAGACGGCGTGCCCTTCCCTCCATCCTAAACTTGCCTGCCGCCTGTCAAGTTCTCCAGCACGGCTGAGCTGCAGAGAGGATGCAACTTCACAAGCCCTGGCGTCTCCGCTTACATTACCTGGAATTGTTCTGCCTGCAGGTGTTACTGGCTGTGTTCCTCACAGTACTAGAAGCCACTTTCCCTCGATGTAAACCAACTCCCAGTGAAAAGCATTTTCTCCAGACAATCTCTTGTCCTGAACACATTTATTTTATGGTTACTTCTTCACTGTCACCTCATACATGCTATTAGTCATTGTTTTAAAGGTTAGATGGAATAGGTAGCAGTTAAAAAACCAAAACCAAACCCACTGCCGTTGAGTTGATTCTGACTCATAGCAACCCTACAGGACAGAGTAGAACTGTCCCATACGATTTCCAAGGAGCGGCTGGTGGATTTGAACAGCTGACCTTTTGGTTAGCAGCCAAGCTTTTAACCACTGTGCCACCAAGGCTCCATAGGTAGCAACAGGTGTTCAATATTTCGCGAATATCTTATTTTAGGATTTAGAAAATTTGTGAGATTATTAAAAAAAAAACTGGGGTGCACTCTGTATTATAGCACGAACAGCAAACATTCGTGTACATTTGTAACCTCTTCAAGGCCTGGGAAACATTCTTGTCCAATCAAGTTCTCACTAAAGCGGTCTGTTGTTACTGTTTCTTGGCATCTAGCTGGCTCCAACTCATGGTGACCCCACGTCCAGTGGAAGGAAACATTGTCAGGTCCTACACCATCTTCACGATAATTGGTGTGCTCCACTCCATTGATGTGGCCTCCGTGTACTCTGAGTGCCTTGCAGCCTAGGAGGTTCATCGTCCAGCACCGTATCAGACAATGTTCTGTTGTGATCCATAGGGTTCTCATTGGCTAATCTTTGGAAACAGATCACCAGGCCTTTCTTCCCTAGTCTGTCTTGGTTTGGAAGCTCCGTTGAAACTTGACCATAATGGGTGACCCTGCTGGTGTTTGAAATACTGGTGACATAGTTCCCACCAGCCTAGCAAGACCAAAGCCACCGCCGTACAACAAACCGACAGACGGGTAGTGGAGAGTAATCTATAAGCATTATTTATCAATAATACTCTCTCTTTAAAAGAATGAAGTTACCTTGTAGCTCTCTTCCCTCATTCATTAATTCACTCACACACTCATTCATTCATCTAATAAATATCTATGAAGCACTTAACTATGTATTTTGCAAGGAGCTCTGACGGCCTAACAGTTGAGCACTCCACTGTTAACCGAAAGGTTGCAACTTGAACCCACCAGCGGCTCCGTGGGAGAAAGACCTGGCGATCTACTTCCATAAAGGTTACAGTCTAGAAAACCCTATGAGGCAGTTCTCCTCTGTCCTATCGGGTTGCTACGAGTCGGAATTGACTCAACAGCACAGAACAACAACAACAATTTTGCAGGGTCCCTCGGTGACGGAAACGGTTTGCACTCAGCTACTGATCTAAAGGTTGATGGTTTGAACCCACCCAGCAGAAGAAAGACCTGGTGATCTGCTTCTGTTAAGATTAAAGCCAAGAAAACCCTATGGAGCAGTTCCACTCTGTAACGCATGGGGTCGCCATGAGTCTGAATCAGCTTGAGGACAACAGGGTTGGTTTCGTTTTGGTTCTGTGTTTTGCAAGTTTCACGGGATTGGGGTCCATCGGTGAACAAGGGAAATAAAATCTCTTCACCTTACTGAACTTGCCTTCTAGGGAGAGAAGACGGGCTGCGACGTTAATACAAAAACAGGACTTCTGCGCGTCTTTTAAATTGGCACTGTGCACCACTGAGACGTTTCCTTTCTTGCGTTTATGCCTAAGGAGACAGTACTTGCTATTAAATGCTTACATACAATTTAACAAACTATATTTTGTGCAGTTCAGTATGCTTACACATATATATTTGTATTAGATGCACATTTTTTTTTTTCTTCTTAATTTAAAAAAAGTTGATTAAAATCCATCCCTTTGCCCAACACACATGTTAGGAAGATGCTTAGAATAACTGGTCCATTTTTCTTAATTTACAGATAAATAACAGAAATTCTGCGATGTTCCATGACTTCTTCAAGGATACACAGCTGATGTGAAAGATGGAACAATTCCTTAGTACCTTACGGCAGTCACTACACACGAACATTGACAATCGCTACCGTGCCGGGGGGAGACTGCAAGACGTGGGCTTATTTATTTTCAGTTTCAAAAATAAAGTCGTGGCTCAAACAGTGCCAGAGCAACTTAGAATGTTACGCTAAGTTATCTGAATTGAATGAGGGGAGTGGAATAGGACAAAAATATTTATGGACTATACCATGGTGTTGTTTTTCTTAGAGACCATTTCTTGTCCCTCAAAGCACATCATTTTTCCATTTCAGAGGGCAATTAAATTAGTCTTGCATGAACTATGCTAAGGGATATGTACGTAAAGGGCATAGAAATAAAAGTCACGGTATCTCAGCTATCCACTCACGCTTGCTGAGTAAGCCCCTCTTCCTGGACCCCTCGAAGCAACAAATCCTGGGCACATACCCCCACTCGGTAGGTGAGTCATTGCGTTTTGGATCCTATTCTCCGAGCAAGGGCCAGAGAAATCGATCTGTCTCGCAAGGTTGTAGAGGCGCTGGGAACTGTTGAGTCATTAACTTCTTCTGCCTCCTGCCAGAGCTGGCGGAAGGAATTCCAGGGTCTCTGTGGGTGTTGGCAAAGTGCCAGTAAGAAATGTTGTGGAAGGTGTCTTCTGAAACACTGCCCCATCTTCTCACCTACCAAGGACCCCAGATCGCAATCCATCACCTGAAATCCAGGTTGTAAAATGAGCATTCTGCTCTATTAAATATGCACCCCTATTTTGCCACTTGGGAAATCATCCATCCAATAAGCCAAGCAAGTAGGGACTTTCAAGGGCATTTAGGGGTTATCTGGCACCCGGTGGGGAAGAAAAGGAATATATCCGTGCCACAGTCAGCAGCGATTTTCTGATGCTCTAAAAACTCAGCTGCAAAATACTTCCTTAGTGAGCGGAAAGAGTTAATGTGACTTTGGAAAGCCGAGAGGGCTTGGTGTATTCTAAGATGCTAGTTCAATAAAAGATGTGAATGTTATCTGGGTACACAAAACATATTTCATGGTGATAATCTGTTGACATACTGTTCATTCTTTATTATACAAATTTCAGGGATACATTTGCCAGCAAGGAAAATGAGCAGACAGGCAAGTGCTCTGTGCGAACCCCCACATGTGCCCTGGCTGACATCTGTCTGCCCTTGGCGCGGGGCTGGTGGGGCCACCTGGATTTACTCGATGGGGGCGCTGTGGACTTTGGCGGGGCAGGGGCGGCTGAATTTGGCTGTCTCTGGGAAGGAACTGGAAGCTGGGTTACTCATAAAGCAAAAGCCATTGATTCAAAAAGCTGTCCAGCAGCATGATAATTTAAGGGATTTATAATCAATCAGAAGTGGCAGAGCTGTGTGAAGCGGAAAGCCGGTCTGTGTGGGAGGTTAGAGGTGGCCTGGGGTGCCCGGGGCAGAAGTGGCCTTGTTCCCAGGCTGTGTCTGTCTGCAAGAATAGGTGGGAGTATTGTTCCCTGTGACAGGCTGGCAGGCCCAGCTACATCATTTTGGGGGCTCAGAGAAAAATGAAAACCTGAGCCCTCCTATCAACAAATGATTAAGAATTTCAAGGCAGTGACAGCAGAACAATAAAGCAAGCCGGGCCCTCGGCATGTCACAGGCCCACAAAGCCAGCCCTGCCTGTGGGGTTATGAGGATGGAGTGCTGCCCCCCAGTGTTGTCGGGAAGATGAATTCTCCCTCCTCACACCGGGGCTCCTTAATCCTTCCTTTTTCCTCTTCCTCCCTCAGGCCAGGCTGGATCATCCACATTGTGTTTCTCTGTGCGTTTTGTCACAAATAAATTCATACATAGTAATCTGTGGGAGAGCCCCTCGGCTCCCGGTCGCCTTGCCCTGGGCTTAGCCGTCCTGTGGCCCACAGGCGTGGCAATGAACTCGAAGATTCCTTGGGCCACTTCTAGTTGCGCTGAGCCTGCATTTCATGCCCTGGCTTCACACTAAACCCACTTCATGCTGCCTGTGGGTCCGTTTTCTGTTGTGGGTTTTTTTTTTCTTTCAAAATAAAAAACGTGCACTTTTTAACAGGCATGCTTGGTGCAATGGATTTGAAACGACGGGCAGCGCTATACTGGTTCATGTTCATCGCACTAAACATAAAACAATGCTAGACACCGCACGTGAGCCCCAAGGAGGGGCAGAGAAATCGAAGCGGCCTCAGGGAAAGCCGACGTAACCCGGATTTTTAGATCGTATTTCCTCCAGGAGTAGCTAGGATGACGGTATCGGTATTTTAATTGTAGGAGGAAGGGGTTAATCATGCTCATGGTTTGCTTTCTGTAGTCCCACTTTTCAAACTTTTTTTTTGGTTGGATAATTTCCTCCTTCTGTGGGATCACCTTTCTTTGGAATGGGCACAAATAAGAATCTCTGCAAGTCGGTTAGCCAGGTAACGTCTTGGCTTAACGCTTTCGACACCCAATTATTTTCTGCTTTGAAATTTTTGTTGATACCACGTGTTTTCCGCAGTGGAACGCGTGCTGAGTCATTGCCGGTGTTTACCTTTTTAGGCTGGTAACATAGATTTTGAGAAATATTATGTGAAAATACAGGGAAATACGTGATATGTGAGAACCCACCTGGCCCACCAGTCTTGGGTAGCAAGCTTTATTGAGGGGCGCCTTCCATTTGGGTACATGGGCACCTCTGGTTTTGCCTCATACTCCAGCTATTTTTCTTCAAGGAATGTTTCCTTTGCCTTTCACAATTACACAAATCCCCACTGGAGGGAAGCAAATACTTTCAGCAGGAAACATATATTCCCAAAGAACTGCAGAGGCATAAAATGTGGGTGGGATACCATATGTTCCACGAGTCACGAAAGGGATAGACAAGTGAGTGCTTCCAGGGCTGCATCCATTTGTTGAAGTATCTCAATTAGTATTCTGTCAATTCCTGGAGCCTTGGTTTCGCCAATGCCTTCACTGTAGCATGAATTTCTTCTTTCAATACCATTGGTTCTTGATCATGTTACCTCCTGAAACGGTTGAACTTTGACCAATTCTTTTTGGTACAGTGTCTCTGTGTATTCCTTCCATCTTCTTTTGATGATTCCTGCATCATTCAATATTTTGCCCATACTTCAATACTACAACTCAAGGCTTAAATTTTTTCTTCAGTTCTTTCAGCTTGAGAAATGCCAAGCGTGTTCTTCCCTTTTGATTTTCTCACTCCAGGTCTTTGCACATTTCATTATAATACTTTACTTTATCTTTCTGAGCCACCATTTGAAATCTGTTCAGCTCTTTTATTTCCTCATTTCTTCCACTCTCTTTAGCTACTCGACGTTCTAGAACAAGTTTCAAAGTCTCTTCTGACATCCATTTTAGTCTTTTCTTTCTTTTCTGTCTTTTTAATGACCTTTTGATTTCTTCATGTGTGATGGCCTTAATGTCATTCCACAGCTCGTCTGGTCGTTGGTCATTAGTGTTCAACATGTCAGCTCTATTCTTGAGACGGTCTCTAAATTCAGGTAAGATATACTCAAGGTCATGCTTTGGCTCTCATGGACTTGTTTTAATTTTCTTCAACTTTAACATGAACTTGAAACAGTACATTAACAGGAAACTGCCAGAAATTCTAGCTGCATTGAGAAGAGAACATGGAACACGGGATCTCATTGCTGATGTCAGATGGATTTTGGCTGAAAGCAGAGAACACCAGAAAGATGTCTGCCTGTGTTTTATGGACTATGCAGAGACATTCAACTGGGTGGATCGTAACAAATGGTGTATAACATTGTGAAGGATGGGAATTCCAGAACGCTTAATTGTGCTCGTGAGGAACCTAAGTACAGACCGAGAGGCGGTCATTTGAACGGAACAAGGGGACACTGGTTTGAAGTCAGGAGGGGTGTATGTCAGGGTTGCATCCTTCCACCATACTTATTCAATCTGTATGCTGAGCAAACAATCCAAGAAGTGGGACTATAAGAAGAACAGGGCATCAGGATTAGAGGAAGACTCATTAACAACCTGTGTTATGCAGATGGCACTACCTTGCTTGCTGAAAGTGAACAGGACTTGAAGCACTTACTGACGAAGATCAAAGACCACAGCCTTCAGTATGGATTACACCTCAACATAAAGAAAACAAAAATCCTCACAACTGGACCAATAAGTAACATCATGATAACTGCAGAAAATACTGAAGTTGTCAAGGATTTCATTTTCCTTGGATCCACAATCAATGCCCATGGAAGCAGCAGTCAAAAAATCAAAAGATGCCTTGCACTGAACAAATCTGCTGCAAAAGACCTCTTTAAAGTATTAAAAAACAAAGATGTCACTTTGAAGACTAAGGTGGGCCTGACCCAAGCCATGGTGTTCTCAATTGCCTCATA
>NW_004444008.1:4203258-4204277 GCF_000243295.1 Trichechus manatus latirostris | reverse complement strand
GACCTCCCACACGGAACGCTTGGGCCCAACCAGCACTTCCAAGGTGTGATTCGGGCCGAAAGTGCAGGGCGGACGTGGGCTGTACTGCAGGACGTGGCGAGGTCCCCATCGCGTCCCGCCGCTCCGCTCTTCAGCTGCGCGTTTGGGGCATGAAGGGGTCCTCTTTGGCCTCCCGCGCCTCTCAGGGAAGTCCCGCGCCCTCAGGGCATGGAGGGGCGCTTGTGACCGCCCTCCCCACCCCACCATCCCCGCACTGAGAGAATCAGGGGGACGTTGGATGGTGGGGAGGGAGCTGGAGGCCAGAAGACTCCCCTCTGCCCCCTCTAACCTCCTCTGAGCTCTGGAAAACAGCTAGAAGGAGGAAGTCCCCCACTGCCCTGGCTGGGCGGGGGTGAAGGGTGGGAACCCCCTCCTCACGTGCTCTGAGAGAGTGGAGAGCAGGGTGGGCGTCCCCTCCCTGTGACAAAAGAGGAGAGAGGGAACCCCCCTCCGGAACCCCTCTCTGAGACAGCGGAGAGTCTGCGGCGCCCCTCCGCTGACCTCTGAGAGCAGTCGGAGGTGGGGGCAGATGGCGGAAGCCCCCTGGCCTGGGATTCCACAGAGTGAACAGGAGGGAGTCCCCCGCTGTTCACTAAGTTGGGGGAGGGGTGTGAGATAGTGGAGAGCAAGAGGGGTCTGCTCCCTGTGATACTAGAGCGGAGGGTGGGAGTCCCGTCTGAGACAGTGGACAGGGGTCCCCCTCCCTGTGATAGGACAGGGGAGGGTGGGAGCCCCCTCTGAGACAGTGCACAGCGGGTCCCCTCCCTTTGATATGACAGGGGAGGGTGGGAGGCCCCTCTGAGACAGTGGACAGGGGGCCCCCATCCTGTGATAGGACAGGGGAGGGTGGGAGGCCCTTCTGAGACAGTGGACAGGGGGCCTCCTCCCTGTGATAGCACAGGGGAGGGTGGGGGCCCCCACCCTGTGATAGGACAGGGGAGGGTAGGAGCCCCCTCTGAGACAGTGGACAGGGGGCCCCC
>NW_004444008.1:4200235-4202033 GCF_000243295.1 Trichechus manatus latirostris | reverse complement strand
CCTTCAGACAGAAAGTGATGGAAAGAATCTTGCTCCACGGGGTCCCCAAGTAAGCAGCATTTCGGAGACACAGTTGTCTGCCTGTTTCTGGAGAGCTTACTGCTTGATACCGATTATTGAAGTGGATTTTCATCACTAGGAGCATAATGCAACTCAACAGCTGATGTCAGTTTTGTCCATTTATATTCCCCAAGCAGAAATCCTTGGCTCGCTCCCTTCAGCAGCAGCGAGGGGGGCTGTAGATGGCAGTAAACTTCCTGTGTCTTTTGATGTGTGGGGTTCAAACTTTTGGACCGCCTGTGATATGCACGAGCAGATCTGTGCCAGGCATCCATCACCCAAGTGAGATGCCGGTGCCTTGGTGACCTGGGGATGTCTGCACTGCAGGGTATTTTCTGAGCTTAGAAGAGAAATCTGCACTTATATGAATGTGTGTGCATGGGCAGAGAAGGGGATGTTTGCCTAGGTCTCCCAGCGTGCACGCGGTAGCTGTCCTTGGCATTTGGTAAAATTTGCTTCTAAAATCCTCTGCCAGATGGTGGTCAGATGATATGCATGGGACCCTTGTTACCTCCGTGGGGTTCTTCAAAAAATGAAGTTTTCTTTTCCCCCACACTACTGTCTTCTGAGCAGGGAGCCCTGGGGGTGCAGTGGTTAAACAGCTCCGCAGCCACCCGAAAGGTCGTGGTTCCAACCCACCAGCAGCTCGATGGGATAAAGACCTGGCAGTCTGCATCCCTAAAGATTACAGCTTTGGAGACCCTGTGGGGCAGTTCAGCTCTGTCCTACAGGGTCGCTGTGAGTCGGAATGAGTCGATGGCAACGGGTTGGGTCTGGATTTGACTGTCTTCTGATGGAGCTAGTGAAGGACAGGAAGACTAGAAAATAGAATGCAGGAGGCCGTGATGTCACAGACCACAAGGGGGTCCTTGGGCTCTAAAGCAGAGCAGGGGCTCCTGACCCCTGACACCTGGGCAGTGTCTAGGGACCAGCCTTGAATGCCCCTGGAACAGCACCCTGCGTCTCTATACTCCTTTGTCACCGAGCAGGACTTGGAAGGGGACTTCTGTCAGACCCCTCAGCGAGCAGGGTATCTAGAGCCATCTCCTCTCTGTGCCTGTCCTTGCAGGGAAGAAAAGAGTCCAGGTTTGCCTCTGGAACTCTGTTCTCACAGGGCCTTTCTGCTTGTGATTGTTGTCAGTCTGTAATTCAAACCCGGGCTGGCTGTTCTCTCCTGCTGGAAAGGGCAGCAGGTGACGGCCTATTTATAGCACCTTAATATATTTATTTAAAGACAAGTGAGGTTTTTGCCTCCCTCTACAGCTGCTTTGTTTTCTCTGAGACAGACTAATTTGTGAAACCTCGCTGATATAGATAATTCTTTAAGAGGTCAGAGAGGGAATCTACTCCAGCCTCAAGCAGCCTTCTGTGACTTTTGTCCCCCTTTGTAGTTTTGTTCCCTTTTGGTACCATTGCTAAAGTGGTTTCCTTTTAACAAATGTATCCAGGCATCTTCGCTTTTCCTTTATTAACCCATCATATTCTCACTCGCCTTGCATTCGGCGATGTCTGTTTTCAGCACTAAGTGGCATTTCCCAGGCCTGGCGGGAGCCCAGGGTGAGGTCCAGGGACAGGGAGGTGGATCCTGCTCTTCACTGTACGTGGAGTCTGGGCTGTGATAGGTATGAGCAGATCTGTGCCAGGCATCCGTCACCCAAGTGAGGTGCCCCTACCTGGTCCAGAGGCTGCCTTCAGCTGGAGGGCCAAGGCAGATGTGGGGAATGCCTGGCAGGATATA
>NW_004444008.1:4197306-4198932 GCF_000243295.1 Trichechus manatus latirostris | reverse complement strand
CCAGCATTTTGGTTAGCATTTGAGCTCTTCACCACTGCCCTAGTAGAGCTCCTTGCTGCTTATCATAGAGGGTTTTTAATCAACAAGCTGGCTGATACTTTCTTCGACATTAGTTCATGGAGTACCTCCCACGTGCCAGTGCTGGGATGGGATAAGCAGAATAAACTTGACCGCGGGAGTTCCCAGGCTTGGAACGAGTGCAACCAAACTTGCCGTTGTTTGTCTTGCCATTTGGCTTCAGCTCCGCAGAGCTGTTTCTCATCACCAAATACATGGAAGCACTTTCCCGGAATTCACTACTCCCTCATTTAACGTCCAGAACCGACCAGCTCCCCTCAGAACTGGCCTGTCGTTGTTGGGAAAGGGTGACATAAGTATTTTAGGTTGTTGCAATACTAGCTGGCCGAGCCAGATTTGTTTTGGCTTAAATTTATGATTAGAAATAGTATTTGAATTTAATTGGGAAATGTCTATTCCAATAAATTGTAAATAGCCAGATATTGAAATAAAGTTGAATTTTTTTTTTTTTGGTTTTATTTTCACATGATATTGTAATCTGTGAACATACACTTATATTAAATGTGGGGATATGTATGACTTGACTGAGAATATAATCCACCTTCCTGCTTTTATGGTGATTTGATGAACTGGATCTGGAAATACAATAAGCAGAGCACTTTTCTTTACAAACCAACATCCGGGTTTTTCTCTAGGGGCGAGTGTATCGGACTGTGTCTTTTATCTGTACATGGAGAAAGAATGCTACTTCTTCTCTAACAAACTGCCGATCGTTTGTAGAGGGAAACCATTTTAATACTCCAGACACACTTCTAGCGCCCCCAGTGGGTGAAGCATGTCAGTCAGGAGAAAGCAACCCTTCGCTGTAATTGGGGGTGAAGGATGGAGAAGGCAGATGAATATGCTTGCCTTCTCCTCTAAAAAGGTGGAAAACCTGTGCATACTTTTCTGTATCCACGGAATTCTGGGATTGGTGTGGAGTAGGTGCATGGTCTTAGGTATTGGAGTTAAAAAAAAAAAAAAAAGGAATCTGGTTGATGTTGAGTTGACTCTGACTCATGGCAGTCCTGTGTGTGTCAGAGTAGAACTGTGCTCCGTAGGGTTTTCTATGGCTGATTTTTCTGAGGCACCTCTGGTTGACTCAGACCTTCAAACTGCTGGTTAGCAGCTGAGTGCGTTAACTGTTTGCACCACCCAGGGACTCTGGTATTAGAGTCAAGATAGCCAAAGATACAGCTTTTGGTCCATTTCTATATATCCAGGAATATCTGACTTGGCAGGTATTTGTAATTTGCAACCAGTAATTCATGAAATCATTTTAGTTATGATTTAACTGTGTACGAACACAGACCAAGGAAAAAACCGTAGTTTTCTGCAGAAAGGTTGTTGCAATTTTGAGGGCTAGCAAGAAAGGTGGAAGCATCCTTTGGATATATACACGACGCCTTGCCTTCCCTGTTTCAGAAATGCAGTGGAGTGTAATGACTAAGAACAGCCGCCTGCGTCAGAATTTTGGCTTCGCTCCTTTCCATCTCTGTGACTTTGGACGAATCGTTTAACCTCTCTGTGTCCGAATTTCCTTATTTGTTAAATGGAATGGTGCCTACT
>NW_004444008.1:4182176-4196634 GCF_000243295.1 Trichechus manatus latirostris | reverse complement strand
AACAAGCAGAAATTTATTTTCTCACAGTTTAGGAGGCTGAAAGTCCAAATTCAGGGTGCCAGCTCTAGGGGAAGGGTCTCTCTGTTGGCTCTGGGGGAAGGTCCTTGTTCCCTGGTTCCTTGACGATCTTCATGGGGTGTGGCCTTCATCTTCCCCCATCTCTGCTTGCTTAATCTGCTGCTTTTATATCTCAAAAGAGATTGACTCAAGATACACCGTGCACCAATACTGTCTCATTAACATAACAAAGAAAACCATTCCCAAATGGGGTTGTAACCACAGGCACAGGGGTTAGGATTTACAGCATATACTTTTGGGGGACACAGTTCAATGCATAACACTTCCCCATCAAGCAGAGGATCTGCTTGGAAGTCCTTAGCGTACTTATATGACTTGCAAGACCCATTCCTGCTGGGCTCTCTGTGAGGCTCATTGATTCTTACTGATATTTTAAGATCTCACATTCTATTTAGAATATAATAATTAGGTTTTCATCGTTGTTAGCTGCTGTCAAGCTGGCCCCCGACTCATGCTGACCCCATGCACAGCAGAACGGACCGTTGTCATACGTACGGTTTTCACTGGCTGATTTTTCAGAAGTGGAGCTCCAGGCCTTTCTTCCGATAACTGGGTTAGCACGGACATAATACTCTGTTCAAGGTGTTTAATGGTTGTATTAATCACCTCGATATGTTTGATGAGCACTTGTTAGTGACAGGCGAGTCAACGTAGAGGGTTAAGCATAATGTACTGATGTGGTCAGCCTGTCCGTGGCTTGATATTGGTGCAGGGACAGTTCACGGCACTTGGCTCTTGTCTTCCTTGAGTATTTGTGAGTGCCTCTTGGGGCCAGGCACTGGGATTCTCTGGAACCCCCGGTGGCCCTCTGCCCTGAAGTTTTCCTCTCTGCTGCTCACCCGTCTGTCATTGGGTGCTGTCGAGTTGACTCTGACTCATAGTGACCCCATGTGACAGAGTAGAACGCCCCCATAGGGTTTCCTAGGTAGTAGTCCTTATGGGAGCAGATTGCCAGGTCTTTTTCCTACAGAGCCACTGGGTGGGTTTGAACCCGGTAACTGTTTTGGTTAGCAGCCGAGCTCTTAACTGTTGCTCCCCAGGGCTCCTTCTTAGCTCTCTTGGGTGATCTGTTTGCCTGGACTGTGGACTTAGGACACCCACTTCTGGCCTCTGTGGCCTCAGAGTCCTCCCTGGGGGGGTTCCGGTCACCTGAGGCTCCTCCTGTCCCGAGTGCACATCCCCCCCGGAGCTGAACAGCCAGCCGTAGTGACCGCTTCTCTCCGTGTTGTTTGCTGACCCTGCAGAGCTCTGGGACGACACACCAGCGTTCCGCCGTCCGTCATCTGAAGTTCAGAATCACGCGGCGGGTTAGCGTTGTCCCCACACTGACTGCTGGTTCTGTAGGGAGGAAGCTCAGCGCTCCTAGTCTGTGCGAAGACAGCGCTGACCGTACTGCAGGTGCTTAATTAACCTGTGACAGAGCCCTGGTGCTGCAACAGTTTAGTGCTCGCTGCTGACAGCTCCACGGGAGAAAGACTTGGCAGTCTGCTCCCCGAAAGATTACAGCCTAGAAAACTCTGTGGGGTAGTTCTACTCTGAAGCATGGGGTTGCCATGAGTTGGAATCGACCCGACAGCATCTAACTACCACAGTGATCAACCTGTGTATCATTTGCAGGGTAGTTACGTGTTCCTTGGAGTCCCTGGGTGGTGCAAAGGGTTCATGTACTGTCTGAAAGGCTGGATGTTGGAGTCCACCAGGAGGTACCTCAGAAGAAAGGTCTGGAGATCTTCTGAAAAATCAGCCATTGCAACCCCATGGAGCTCACTTCTATTCTGACACATGAGTCGGAGTCACAACAGCAAGTGGCGGTGGTCCTCATTCCTCAGCAGCTGTCACTTCCGTCCTGTAGCTGAGCCGTGAGGAGCACAGCTTTACTGGTAGACTGCGTGCAGGTGCAACTGTGACACTTCCTGTGTGCTTCTGATGATTTCATTGATCTGTCCCAGCCTCAGGTACCTCACCTGTGAGATAAACTGGATAACAGAGCCCGGCTCACGGAGAATAAATGAGGCAGAACATAGGAGCACCTAGCACCATGCCTGGCACATATTAAACCCCAAACAAGTGTGAGTTGCGAGGTGATTCTTTGCACTGCAGAATGTTCTCCTTGCTGAGGTCTCCTGGAGGTGGACTCCAGGCTGAGACCTGGACAAGTACTGTTGTAGTTAATTGTCATGAAATTCTGACTCACGGCAACCCCGCGTGAGTAGAGAACTGTGCTCTGTAGGGTTTTCAAGGCTGTGACCTTTCGGAAGCAGATTGCCAAGGCTTTCTTCTGAGATGCCTCTGGGTGGATTCGAACTGCCAGCCTTTCAGCTAGTAGCTGAGCACTTAACCGTTTGCATAGAAGGATTTCCACTTCTGGGTGTGAAAGAGCAGGGGATATGATCCTATGTACGTGATCCACGGTACACATGCAGCTTTGAGTTATTTACATACAAGGAGACACAGAAGAACACAGATGATGTAATTAAAAGTCACACTCTGACATGAGCGTAACTGACATTCTCTAGCACGAAAATTCTTGCCAGATTGACACATGTACTGACCTTCATATGTTTCAATTTTGGTAGCTTTGGCTAATTTCATATAAAATTATTAAGAGTAATAAGAAGGTATTGAGCGTAGCTCCTTGAATGGAACTGGGAGTTTGAAGCCTGGCCATCCTGGGTGTGCATGTGCAAGGTGCATTCTGGAGGAGAGACAAGGATGGTTATGCCAGCTCTTGCATTTGGTCCCTTTGACATATTAAACCTGCAGTAATGTTGTTCCAGGAGCCCTGGTGGCCTAGTGGTTAAGAGCTACGGCTGCTAACCAAAAGGTCAGCAGTTCAAATTCACCAGCTGCTCCTTGGAAACTCTACGGGGAAGTTCTACTATGTCCTATAGGGTTGCTATGAGTCGGAACTGACTCAACAGCACCTAACAATGTTGTTCCAAGGAGCTGTGGGGGTGCAGTAGATAAGCGCTCGACTGCTAACCAGTAGGTCGACAATTCGAACCCATCAGTGGCTCCATGAGAGAAAGATGTGGCAGTCTGCTTCCGTGGAGATTACAACGTTGGAAACTCTATGGGGAAGTTCTGTTCTGTCCTGTCCTGTCCTGTAGGGTCCCTATGACTTGGATTCAGCTCGACGGCCACGGGTAATGTTGCTGCAGTGCCCTCTTTGTGAGAGGATACAATAAAATCATAAGCAACCAAATGAGGAGATGCTTAGCGGAAGACTTCAGGAGTCCAGCTATTTCTGGCAATGCCACAAAACAATTTTCTTTGTTCCCTTTTTGAAATTCTGCTTACACTTCTGTTCCCAGGAGCCAGACTCCGGTGGGAGAGCCCCGGACACGATGCTGTTAAGTGCTTCAACCTGAAAATCCGTCCTGAGCAGCTTTGCTAACTGGTTTTCTGGCTCTGCCCAGGGTTCTAGAAGGATGGAACCAGGGCAGAGAGGAGAGTACAGACCTGGGTCACAGCTGTTAGGAACACATAGGCAGATGGTATCTCGAAGGCCAACAGAGCCACTTTTTAAAAACTGGATACTTGAAATGGGAGTTTTCAATTATTAGCACAGTTATAATTTATTGAATGAATAATTTATTGCATTTGAAACATGCAGACCTAAAGTACAATGGCTTCTTTGTAACACATTGAAATTCCTAAGATTTCTCAGGATGGTCATGACTGAGAGAATCCTATGCATAAATCAGGTGTCCGAGGTCACAGCCCTACAGAAGATTCCTGGTGGAGAAGGCTCAGATCACTGTGATTGTAGTGGGAACCTCTGATGGCAAGCCCTTGTGATGGTCCAAATTGTGTCCCCAAAATACGTGTTGAAACGCTAACCCCTGTACCTGTGGAGGAAACGCTGGTGGCTTAGTGGTTCAGAGCTGCGGCAGATAACCAAAAGGTCGGCAGTTCGAATCCACCAGGAGACCGTATGGGATGGTTGTACCCTGTCCTGTAGGGTCGCTATGGGTCCGAATCGACTTGACAGCAACAGGTTTGTGTTTTTTTGGTACCTGTGGATGTGACCCCGTTTGGAAATAGAGCTTTTCTTTTGTTAATGTGGTCATATCAGAGTAAGGTGGGTCCTAAACCTAATCCCTTCTGAGTGGTGTCCTGTAGAAAGAGCAGAGTAGACACAGACACATACATGGGGTAGACAGACACCATGTGAGGACCTGTCCGCAAACAAAAGAGCTCCAAGGATTGACAGACACCAGACATGAGGAGAGCGGCCAGGAAGGAATCAACGCAGCCGAGACCCTGATTTGGATTTTTAGCCTCCAGAACTGTGGGAATAAAATTCTGTTCTTTAAAGCCACTCACTTGTGGGATTTCTATTATGGCAGCACTAGGTAACTAAGACAACCTTGGAATTAGAATTTCTACCCATTTGCCTTAACATCCTTCAGTATTCCTCTGACAATAATGATGTGGGGTTATCCCAGCGAAGATGAGCCAGGGTCTGGTTTCACCGTTATGTGCTTATCCCTCAGACTGCATTTATTTTTTAATGTCCTATATTCATAAAAAAAAATCCATAGGAATAAACATAGAGAACATAATTAAGATTCCAAGATGCTAGTTGTTTGTGAACATCATAAAGGAAACAAACTGTTAGATGAATCATTACAAAAACCAAACAAGCTACATTTCAGGGAATAAAGAGGTCAGGGGAATGCACACAAAATAGATAATGAAGAAATGTTATTTACTGTAAATGGTTTTTGTTTTTTGTTTTTAGCTTTGAGTTCTGTTATGTGGCTGCAGATGTAATGCAATTGAATTTTGGGTGTTTATCTTATATCCAGCAACTTGCTATCATATCCTATTTTTAGTAGTAATTGAATTGCCGGGTTTCTCAGGTTTCCTTATGGGCAGTCGTGTCATCTGCAAACAATGGGAGTTTTGTTTCCTCTTTTCCAGTACTAAGGCCTTTAATTTCTTTTGGTTGTGCTGTTGTGCTGGCTAGGAATGCTAATACAAAATCAACAGAATTGGTGATTGTGAGGCTCCTGGCCTTTTTCCTGCAACCAGCCATCGTGCTGAATGAAGAATTTGGAAGAAATTTTTAAAAAAACGATTCACTTTTATTCTAATTTACCAATAATGAAAAAAGTGTTGATTTTTACCAAATTGAGATGATCATGTGCCTTTGTTTTTGTTTGTTGATCTGTCAGTAAAGCGAATGATAACTATAGACTCATATTCAACAATCTTTATATGTCAGGGACAACACACGTTTCATGTTATACTTTTATACGGTGTTGCATGTAACATGCTAACGTTTCATTTAAGAGTTTTGCAAATATTTTTGGGTTAAATGAATTTGAAATATTCCTTTTTCAAAGTGCCATTTTTGTTTAAATTACAGTTTTAATAGTCTTATACAATAAGTCAGGAAGCTTGTCGTTTGCAGTTTTCTGAAAGAGTTGTCATTTTGTTGGAATGCATTGATGGAATTTGCCTAGAAAACCACATGGGCTCATTGCTTTCTTTGTAGGGAGATTTTTAAACTTCTGCTTTGACATCTTTGATAGTAATAGGGTTATTTAGTATTTCTAATTTTATTTCTTGAGTCATCTCTGATAAGATATTTTTCTAGGAATGTTTTGCATTTCATCCAACTTACCAAATTTAATGGCATGCATTTGCTAATTTTTTTTATCATTTTAATGTCTGCTGTATCTTTGGTTTTTATTTATTGTATTATTTTATATCCCTTTTTTGTGTCAGTCTCATCAGACGTCTGCTTAGTTTTAGCTTTTTCAAGAAGCAACCTTTGTCTTTGTTGATCCTCTGTATTGCATTTTGTGTTCTATTTTCTGGTTTTACCTTGATTATCTCCTGTCAGTCAGAACATGTTAGATTATGCTGCAGAAACAAGCACCTCCAAAATCTCAGTGGCCTAACACAACAAACGTTTATGTTTTGCTCGCGCCACACAGGGATGTGAGTCTTCTGAGGGACTCTCTCCAGGTAGTTACTCGGGGATTGAAGATGAGGGAGGCTGCATCTCGAGGCCCGCTTCCTGCCTGCATCACCTCACTGGGGAGGAAGAGTGCCTCGGTGTCTTACTGCTGCCAGTCAGCGTCCGCATGGAAGTGGCACATCACTTTCATGTGTTATCTATGGCGGCATATAAAAACACCCCCAAAATGTAGAGACTTAAGACAACAATCATCACATGAATCTGTGATTTGGGCAGACCTGGCAGTGGCAGCTCATTCCTGCTCAATGCGGCATCAGTTGGGGTGGCTGGAAGGCTGGCGTGACTCCATGACTGGGGCCGGAGTCCCTGAAGGCTTGCTTGCTTACATATCTGGTGGTCACTGCCAGCTGCCAGCGAGGCCTGTCGGCAGGAACACTTTCACGTGGCCTCTCCTCGTGCTTTCTTGGCTTCTTCACAGCATCGTAGCTGGGTTCCAAGAAGGATCATCCCAAAAGAACAAGATGGAAGTGCATGCCGTGTTTATGAACCAGCTCCTGAAGAAGAATTGATTCATCTAAATTATAGTGTTGGCAAAGAATATTGAATATACCATTTACTGCTGGAGCCCTGGTGGTGAAGTGGTTAAGAGCTCAGGCTGCTAACCAAAAAAGTTGGCAGTTTGAATCCACCAGCTGCTCCTTGGAAACCCTACGGGGAAGTTCTGCTCTGTTCTGTAGGGTCGCTGTGAGTCAGAATCAACTCAACAGCGTACAGCAGCGACAACATGGACTGCCAGAAGAATGAACAAATCCGTCTTGCTCCTTAGAAGCAAGGGTGGCAAGACTTTGTCTCACACACTTCGGACATGTTATCAAGAGCGACCAGTCCCTGGAGAAGGACATCATGTTTGGTAAAGTAGAGGATCAGTGAAAAAGAGGAAGACCCTCAACAAGATGGATTGACACAGTGGCTGCAACAATGGACTCCAATATAGCAATGATTATGGGGGTGGCATAGTACTGGACAGCATTTTTTTCTGTTTTACATAGGGTCACTATGAGTCGGAACCGACTCAACAGCACCTAACAACACCAACAATGACCCCAATTCCACCATGCTGTATTGGTGAGACAGTCACATAGATCCACCCAGGTTCAAGCAAAGTGGGCATAGAGCCTCACTTGATGGAAGCAGTGTCGGCTGCAGGTAGGATGGTGTTTACTGTGGCCCCCATCTTTGGTGAAGGTATTATCACAGCACCTTATGTAGCCAGGCCAAATGTCCATATGCCTGGAAGAAGGATGTATCAGCTAGCTTTTGCTATGTAACAAACCACCCCAAAGTTTTCCTCACATTTACCAGCTTGGAACAACTACTGTTTTACTTAGCTCACAATTCTGTGGCTTAGTTCTTCGTTCTTCTGGTCTGGGCCCGCTCAGTTGACCTCTGCTGGCCAGTCTTATGTTTGTGTGGTCACATGACAGGTCACTTGGAAGCTGGATTGCCTATGATGACCTCATTTACATCTGAGTGGCCAGTTGGAGGCTGTCACCCAGGGCTGTTGGCTGTGGTGGTAGGGTTACTGGGCTACGTGTCTCCCATCATCCAACAGGCTGGCCTGGGCATCTTAGCATGAAGTTCACAGAGTTCCGAAGAGCAGCAAACAAGAGGGCAAGCCCCAGTACTCAAGTATTTTCACGTCTTTGTGCCATTTTGCTACTGTCACATTGGCCAAAGATAGTCCCATGGCCATGACCAGAGTCAGTGTGGGGGTTGGGGGGGGAAGCACCTTATTGCAGCAAATTTAGCCAACGAAACAATCACGGAGAGGTGAACTGGAATATGGAACAGCCCTAATTACTGCTACAGTCACCCAACTGGTCACCAGCTATTTAGCTCAGTCTGTCTTAATGAACATGTACATGCCTCCTCCCCAAGAGACAACCCAAAAGTTCATCCCAGTGATGAGGAAAAGCTCACAATCTAGGATCTCTGAGTGAAGCGCTCTAGTTTGTTCAAAGGGAATGATGATCGGTAATTTCTGCATCAAGTATGGATGTGGCTCCTCTGATCTGGAGATCAAAAACCAAAACCTGTTGCAGTCGAGTCGATTCTGACTCACAGCAACCCTGTTGGACAGAGTAGAACTGCCCCATAGGGTTTCCAAGGAGTGGCTGGTGGATTCCAACTGTTGACCTTTTGGTTAGCAGCTGAACTGTTAACCACTGTGCTGCTTGTTATCACCCATCCACCAGAGTATTTCACATACAAAGGATGATTGCAGTAAACACTCCTATCACCCCAAGGGAAGAATGACTGACATGCGTTAGTTTAGTTCCTCGACCATAAAAAAAGAAACCAAACCTGTTGCCATCAAGTTGATTCAGACTCATAGTGACCCTACAGTACAGAGTAGAACTGCCCGTGGAGTTTCCAAGGAGCAGCCGGAGGATTTGAATGGCCAACCTTTTGATTAGCAGTCAAGCTCTTAACCACTGCACCATCAGGGCTCCATCATAGCATTCCTAAATCCTAAATCCCTCTGGGCAGACATTAGACCCTGACTCATCCTGGAAGTAGCCTCCTTGTCTGTTTTCTTTGGGCTCTGAATCCTCCCTCTGGGAGGTTCTTCTTTGCTTACCATCCTCTTAACCAGATCTGAATTAAGTATTGGGGGCATTCCCTTCTTGGGACTGCGCAGCTTTCGCAGCCCACTCCTGACTAGATGAAAGGGAACCCAACGTTCCGTTTAAGTCTAGAACAGCCAGAGTTCAGGTTGGTATTTCTTCTGGAGATGTATATTTCTCAAAAAAACTAATTAAGCCTGTTACCTGTTGGATTTTTGTTGTCTTCAGGGGTCGGTGGTTGTGCCCGTGGTTCTTTTCAAGACATAGTTCTCAGATTTGCTCTGTTTCTCAGCGTTCTCACCCCACGTCCCTCTCTTGTTCTCTCTCAGCTTGTGTGCACTTTGAGACCATCTGGAAAAGACATTGTCTTAGTTCTCTTCTTCCTGAGCCATTTTGTACAATGGAAGGGATTTACTCATATTACACTCTTTTTTTTTTTTAATATGATTGAGATTTTTCTCTCATTTTTTTATTATTGTACTTTAGATGAAAGTTTATAGAACAAACTAGCTTCTCATCAAACTATTAGTACAAGTATTGTTTTGTGACATTGTTTACCAATCCCATGAGATGTCAATACTCTCCCTTCTCGACCTTGGGTTCCCTATTACCAGCTTTCCTGTCCCCTCCTGTCTTCTAGTCCTTGCAACTGGGCTGGTGTGCCCCTTTAGTCTCGCTTTGTTTTATGGGCTTGTCTAATCTTTGGCTGAAGGGTGAACCTCAGGAGGGACTTCATTACTGAGCTAAAAGGGTGTCCCATGGCCATACTCTCACGGTTTCTCCAGTCTCTGTCAGGCTAATAAGTCTGGTCTTTTTTTGTGAGTTAGAATTTTGTTCTACATTTTTCTCCAGCTCTGTCCGGGACCCTCTGTTGTGATCCCTGTCAGCAGTTAGTGGTGGTAGCCGGGCACCATCTAGTTGTACTTGACTCAGTCTGGTGGAGTTCATGGTAGTTGTGGTCCATTAGTCCTTTGGTCTAATCCTTCCGCCGTGTCTTTAGTTTTCTTCATTCTCCCTTGCTCCTGATGGGGTGGGACCAGTGGAGTATCTAGATAGCCACTCACAAGCTTTTAAGACTCTAGAAGCTACTCACCAAAGTAGAAAGTAGAACATTTTCTTTATAAACTGTGTTACGCCAATTGAGCTAGATGTTCCCCAAGACCATGGTCTCACAGCCCTCAGCCCAGTAATTGGGTTACTCATGGAGCTTGGATGTGTCTGTGGAGCCTCCAAGACCCTGCCCTGGACAAGTTGTGCTGACTTCCTTACACTCTTCTGTACACTTTTACTCAGAGACACCTTAATCCATGTCGTTTTTGTCATTGGGCTTGGTTTGATTCTCCCCTTACATGGCTTAGTTTTTGTCAGCCTTTGTCACTCCAGAACCCAAGCTTTTTCATTTACGGGGGAGACAAAGAGGCACTTCCTGCTCTCAGCCTGACAAATTCATGCAATTCTGGACGCTACTGCTTTGCTTTCATTCCTCCTTATCAGTTGTTTTCTGATCTTACCTCTCTTGTCCTACTTTTAAAATACAGTCAACAACAACAAACCCCACTTTTAACATTGTGTTCAGTGACTTCCTTTTCTAGAGCCCACCACCCATCTGTCCGTGGTGGCTCATGTATTGCTGTGATGCTGGAAGCTGTGCCACGAGTATTTCATATACCAGCAAGGTCACCCATGGTGGACAGGTTTCAGTGGAGTGTCTAGACTGAGGCAGACTAGGAAGAAAGGCCTTACGATCTAATTCTGAAAATAAGCGAATGAAAAGCTTATGGATCACAACCAGAACATTGTCTGATCTGCTTGCTTTGGGCACGTCATTGTTGGGGTGGGGGGATAATTGCTGGAGGAGGATGTCATGTTTGGTGAAGTAGTGGGCCTGCTAGGGTGTGGGAGATGCTCAGTGGGATGGATTGGCACCATAGCTTCAATGATGGACTTGAACATGCTGGCATTTGTGAGGTTGCCATGAGTGGGCGTTGATTTATGTATTGTCTGTGTTTGCATTTGTGCTACACAGCAGAGTTTAGTAGTTGTGGCAGAGACTGTGGCCCACAATGCCTAAGATATTTGCTATCTTGTTCTTTATAGAAAAAATTTGCCAAGCCCTTCTCTAGAGGTACAGTTTGATCAGGGCATCTTCTGTCTTCCAAGATAGACCTGAAGACACTTTTTGGACCATTGCATAACTTGGGCAGACATTTTCCTTCTTCTGATAACAGTTGCCTTGCAGCCACACCAAGCCTAGCTGGCAGTACCACACGTCTTATATCCTGGCATGGCATTTACTTTTCCGTGTGTCAGTTTCTGTTGACAGTACGGATGTTATAGGTTATGATGCGGTAACAAACAAACCCAAATTTGACTTGATACACCAGAGATTTGTTCCTGGCCAGTGTGGGTCAGTATGTGTTCCGCTTGCGTTAGGCACTGGGAGACTAGGGGGGTGTCATCATGACATGTGCTTTTTAATCATTGCACCAGGAAAGAGAAAGCGCTGTGGGCCTCCTGCTGGCATTTGCAGGCTTCTTCCCAGGAGAGAGACACATTACTTCTGCTCACGGCTTGTTGGCCAAAGCGTGGCCGTTCCTAACTTCAAAGGGAGTGGGGAAGTGCTACCCAGAGGGAACCCAGAAGGAGGAAATGAGGAATATTTTTGAAGATCCTGACGCCACATCTCCTTCCTTCTACGTTCTTTGGGTTTCTTCTGTTTTTTTTTTTTTTTCTTCTAATTTCTGAAGTGGGATACAACAACAACCAGTTGCCGTCGAGGCGATCCCAACTCATGGCGACCCCGTGTGTGTCAGATTAGAACTGTGCTCCACAGGGTTTTCAATGGCTGATCTTTTGGAGGTGGATTGCTAGGTCTTTCTTCCCAGGCACCTCTGGGTGGACTTGAACCGCTGCTTTTGGTTAATAGCCAAGCGCTTAACTGTTAGTACCACCCAGGGACTCCTGAAGTGGAATATTTATCAGAAGGGGGAATTGGAAGGTCAGAGAAGGAGCCACTAACCAGTCCTTCCAGACCTCTGGAGTGCGTATGCAAGCTTTAACCAGCGTGGCGGTAGAACAATCCAGCATAGTGTACTGCTCGTCAACTGGGCGTCCACATTCATGTCTTTATCTAAATTCAACTTCCAAATAAAGAAGAGAAAAAACTCATGCTTCCACCTAATATGATAAAAACTGTTCTTTGTACAGCTGAAAACCCATTTTCTCTCTCTCTAAAAGAGGATATACTAAGAGTCATTTTATCTGTCTTTGGATGTTTATTTCTCTTCAAAGTCATTAGATAGAAACGACTTTATCTTGCATACTGGCTAACCATTGTTAATACATCATGTATCATAAGGAAAAGGAGAAAGAAAATAATAATTATTTAATACTCATTAAAAAAACAAACAAACCAAACTCGTTGCCATCAAGTCGATTGCAACTCATAGTGACCATATAAGACAGAGTAGAACTGCCCCATAGGGTTTCCAAGGGTGTAAATCTTTATGGAAGCAGACTGCCACATCCTTCCCCTGTGGAGCAGCTGGTGGGTTAAAAATATTTGTAACTACTACATCCTCAGTTATACAACTGATCACGTGGTTGTAGCTGGTATTTGAAGTTCCTTCTTCCACAATTCATTGCGTGTTCCCTTTGCTGTCAGCAAGCGCCTCACCTGGTCATTGTTCTTTGCCTGATGGGGTGACATAAACCTTCTCTCCACAAGGTACGTTGCAGTTAGCCAGCACTTGCTGTTAGGTGTTGCCATGAACTTTTCTTACAGGGCATGGGAGCCGTAAGAGACACCCTGAGGAACTTACACATTCTGGTCACCCTCTTCCTGCCCGGTTTGTGTAGTAGCAACCCAACTTCCCTTAAGAGTAAGGATTGGTTATAAAGAAAATGTTCTACATTCTACTTTGGCAAGTAGTGTCTGGGGTCTTAAAAGCCTTTGAGCAGCCATCTAAGATGCTCTACTGGTCTCACCTCTTCAGGAGCAAGGGAGAATGAAGAAAACTAAAGACACAAGGGAAAAATTAGTCCAAAGGACTAGTGGACCACAACCAACATGGCCTCCACCAGACGGAGTCCAGCACAACTAGATGGTGCCCGGCTACCACCACTGACTGCTCTGACAGGGATCACAATAGAGTGTCCCAGACAGAGCTGGAGAAAAATGTAGAACAAACTTCTAACTCACAATAAAAGACCAGACTTACTGGCCTGACAGAGACTGGAGAAACCGTGAGAGTATGGCCATGGGACACACTTTTAGCTCAGTAATGAAGTCACTCCTGAGGTTTACCCTTCATCCAACGATTAGACAGCCCCATAAAACAAAATGAGACTAATGGGGCACAACAGTCCAGGGACAAGGACTAGAAGGCAGGAGGGGACAGGAAAGCTGGTAATAGGGAACCCAAGGTTGAGAAGGGGAGAGTGTTGACATGTCATGAAGTTGTTAACCGAAGTCATAAAACAATATGTGTGCCAACTGTTTAATGAGAAGGTAGTTTGTTCTGTAAACCTTCATCTAAAGTAAAATTTAAAAAAAAACTAAAAAAAAAACTTAAAAAAAAACTTGTCAACAACAAGAAGAATAAATAAATAAAAACAAAACAGAGTCAGGATTAGCCCCCCAGCCAGTACAAAAAAACTCTTCTTTGCCCACTGGTTCAGTGAAGTGAGAAATGTAGCTTGGCCAGATGGCCATATCAGCTTCCATTTTAATGAAAACATCATTGTGTTCCCTGTGGAGGCAGTCCTTTCTTGGCAACTGAGACTTCTAAGTCAGAACAGCCCATGTTTATAGCAGTGAGAAGGAGAACACTTTGCTGAAGGACTGTTAATGAGAGCAACCGCTCCTGTTTTTGGCCCTGGATGCCCAGACCTGTGGATCATGGCCACGGGAGAATCAGCACTGGTATTGGTCGCCGTTTCAGGGCACACTCTGCATTCTGTCTAGCCTCCCAAAGGGCCATCAAGAAGGGGGAACTCAACTGAAAGGTCCCTGAGAATCTGTTGCTTCTGTGTAGCCACAGCTGCTGTGATTCTTCGGCCAAGTATTGCTGGGCCACTGTTCACCAGTGACCAGGAGTTGGAAGAAGAGCGGGATGGAGAGACGGGGGAAGTAAGGACAAGCTTAAGCCTGTGGGGTCAGCTGCGCCTGCCCGTAACCGTATCTGACTGTGAACAATTTTGGTGAAACCTTGCTTCATGTTTCCCTTCCAAATTTGCACAAATTTGTCTTTTGATCAACAATAACCAAGAATCAAGAAAGGGAAAGGAATTCTGGGAAATGTTGGTGTTGTTAGGTGTTCGGACTCCTAGCGACCCTATGTACAACAGAACGAAACACTGCCTGGCCCTGCACAATCCTCACAATCGTTGTGTTTGAGCCCATTGTTGCCGCCACTCTGTCAATCCATCTCGTTGAGGATCTTCCTGTTTTTCACTGATCCTCTATTTTCCCAAGCCTGATGTCCTTCTCCAGGGACTGGTCCCTCCTGATAACATGTCCAAAGTATGTGAGATGTAGTCTCGCTATCTTTGCTTCTAAGGAGCATTCTGGCTGAACTTCTTCCAAGACAGATTTGTTCGTTCTTTTGGCATTCCATGGTATATTCAGTATTCTTTGCCAACACCATAATTCAAAGGCATTAATAATTCTTCGGTCTTCCATATTCTTCCTCCAGCTTTCACATGCATATGAGGCAATTGAAAATACCATGGCTTTGGTCAGTACACGTTATTCCTCCAACTGACATCTTTGCTTTTTAACCCTTTAAAGAGGTCTTTTGCAGCAGATTAGCCCAAT
>NW_004444008.1:4177145-4181461 GCF_000243295.1 Trichechus manatus latirostris | reverse complement strand
GTGGAGGCCTTGGTAGCTGTGGTCCATTAGTCCTTTGGACTAATCTTTTCCTTGTATCCTGTTCTCTTCATTCTCCCTTGCTCCCGAAGGAGTGAGACCAGTGGAGTATCTCAGATGGCTGCTCAAAGGCTTTTAAGACCCCAGACGCTACTCACCAAGGTAGAATGTAGAACATTGTCTTTCTAAACTGTGTTAGGCCAATTGAGCTAGATGTTTCCCGAGACCATGGTCCCCACAGCCCTCTGCCCAGATTTCTTGATTGCTGCTTCCATGGGTGTTGATTGTGCATCCAAGTAAAATGAAATCCTTGACAACTTCAGTCTTTTCTCCGTTTATCATGATGTTGCTTATTGGTCCAGTTGCGAGGATTTTTGTTTTCTTCATGTTGAGGTGTAATCCATACTGAAGGCTGTATGTAGTCTTTGATCTTCAACAGTAAGTGCTTCAAGTCCTCTTCACTTTCAGCAAGCAAGGTTGTGTCATCTGCATAACGAAGGTTGTTAATGAGTCTACCTACAATCCTGATGCCATGTTCTTCTTCATATAGTCCAGCTCCTTGGATTATTTGCTCAGCATACAGATTGAAAAAGTATGGTGAAAGGATACAACCCTGACACACACCTGTCCTGACTTTAAACCACACGGTATCCCCTTGTTCTGTTCAAATGACTGCCTCTTGATCTATGTGCAGGTTCCTCATGAGCACAACTCGTGTTCTGGAATTCCCATTCTTTGCAATGTATCCATAATTTGATATGATCCACACAGTTGAATGCCTTTTCATAGTCAATAAAACACAGGTAAATGTCTTTCTGGTATTCTCTGCTTTCAGCCAGGATCCATCTGACATCAGCACTGATATCCCTGGTTCCAGGTCCTCTTCTGAATTTGGCTTGAATTTCTGGCAGTTCCCTGTTGATAGACCACTGCAGCCGCTTTTGAATGATCTTCAGCAAAATTTTACTTGCATGTGATGTTAATGATATTGTTTGATAATTTCTGCATTCGTTGGATCACCTCTCTTGAGAATAGGCATAAATATGGATCTCTTCTAGTCAGTTGGCCTGGTCGCTGTCTTCCAAATTTCTTGGCACAGAGTAAGCACTTCCAGTGCTGCATCTATTTGTTGAAACATGTCAGTTGATATTCCATCAGTTACTGGAGCCTTGTTTTTCACCATTGCCTTCAGTACAGCGTGGACTTCTTCCTTTAGTACCATTGGTTCCTGATCCTATGCTTTGTCTTGAAATGTTTGAATGTCGACCAATTCTTTTTGGTATAGTGACTCTGTGTATTCCTTCCATCTTCTTTTGATGCTTCCTGTGTTGTTTAATATTTTCCCCTTAGAATCCTTCACTGTTGCAACTTGAGGCTTGTTTTTTTCTTTAGTTCTTTCAGGTTGGGAAATGCTGAGCGTGTTCTTCCCTTTTGGTTTTCTATCTCCAGGTCTTTGCACATGTCATTATAATACTTTGTCTTCTCGAGCCACCCTTTAAAATCTTCTTTTATCTCTTTTACTTCATCATTTCTTCCTTTTGCTTAGCAAACTTGACATTCAAAAGTAAGTTTCAGAATCTCTTCTGACATCCATTTTGGTTTTTTCTTTCTTTCCTGTCTTTTTAATGACCCTTTGCTTTCTTTATGTATGATGTCCTAATGTCATTCCACAACTCGTCTGGTCTTCAGTCATTAGTGTTCGGTGCGTCAACTCTATTCTTGAGATGGTCTCTAAATTCAAGTGGGATATACTCAAGGTTGTACATTGTCTCTCGTGGACTTGTTCTAATTTTCTTCAGTTTCAACTTGAACTTGCATAGGAGCAATGGATGGTCTGTTCCGCATTCGGCCCCTGGCCTTGTTCTGACTGATGATATAGAGCTTTTCCATTGTCTCTTTCCACAGATGTAGTCGATTGGATTCCTGTGTATTCCATCTGGCAAAGTCCACCTGTATAGTCCCCGTTTATGTTGTTGAAAAAAGGTATTTGGAGTGAAGAAGTCGTTGGTCTTACAAATTTCTGTCATGGGATCTCCGTCATCATTTCTGTCACACAGGCCGTATTTTCCAGCTACTGATCCTTCTTCTTTGTGTCCAACTTTTGCATTCCAATCACCAGTAATTATCAATGCATCTTGATTGCATCTTCGATTAATTTCAGCTGTAGAAGTTGGTAAAAATCTTCAGTTTCTTCATTTTTGGCCTTGGTGGTTGGTGCATAAATTTGAATAATAGTCGTATTAACTGGTCTTCCTTGTAGGCGTGTGGATATCATGCTATGACTGACAGTGTTGTACTTCGGGATAGATCTTGAAAGGTTCTTTTTGGCAGTCAATGCAATGCCATCCCTCTTTGATTTGCCATTCCCAGCATACCAGACCACATGATTGTCCTATTCAGAATGGCGAACACCAGTCCGTTTCAGCTCACTAGTGCCTAGGATATCTGTGTTTATGTGTTCCATTTTATTTTTGACGGTTTCCAGTTTTCCTAGATTCATACTTCATACATTCCACGTTCTGATTATTAATGGATATTTGCAGCTGTTTCTTCTCATTTTGAGTCATGCCACATCGGCAAATGAAGGTCCCAAAAGCTTGACTCCATCCATGTCATTAAGGTCGACTCTACTTTGAGGAGGCAGCTTTCCCCAATTGTCTTTTGAATGCCTTCCAACCTGGGGGCGCTCATCTTCTGGCACTATATCAGACAGTTTTCTGCTGCTATTCATAACGTTTTGACTGGCTAACTCTTTTCAGAAGTAGACACCTGATTCCTTCTTCCTACTCCGTCTTAGTCTGGAAGCTCAGCTGAAATCTGTCTGCCATGGGTGACCCTGCTGGTATTTGAATACTGCTGGCATAGCTTCCAGCATCACAGCAACACGCAAGTCCCCACAGTAGGACAAAGTGACAGTGTAGTCCCAGCGAAGCGAACTTGATAATAAAACCCATTGCCATCAAGTTGACTCCAGCTCATAGCGACCCTATAGTACAGAGTACAACTGCCCCATAGGGTTTCCAAGGAGTGGTTGGTGGATTCGAACTGCCAATCTTTTGGTTAGCAGTAAAGCTCTTAACCACTGCGCCACCAGGGCTTCAACTTGATATAGAGTAATTCAATTCAGTTAACCTTTTTTTTTTTTAATTGTGGTGAAACTGTATACAATATAATACTTGCCAATTCAGCAATTTTGACATGTACAATTCAGTGACGTTGATTATATTCTTCATATTGTGCAACCATACTGTTATCGTTTTCCAAATTATTCCACCTCTGTTAACAGAAACTCAATTGCTCCTAAGCAAAAAACTCCCCCTTTGTCCCACCCCTGGTAACCACTAATAATCTCAAGGTTCATCCATGTTATGGACTGAATCAAGACTTCATTTCTCTTTATGGCTGAGTAATATTCCATGCGTGGATGTACCATATTTGGTTTATCCATTCATCTGTTGATGAGCATTTCAGTTGTTTCCATGTTTTGGCTACTGTGAAAAGTTCTAGAATGAACATTGGTGTCTAGTTTTTTGTTCACTCTCCTGTCTTCACTTCTTTGGGTATATACCTAGAATTATGATTGCTGGGTCACATGGTGATTCTATAGTCAACTTTTTGAGGAACCACCAAACTGTTTTCCACAGTGGCTGTACCATTTTACATTCCCACCAGCAATGGACGAGAGTTCCAGTTTCTCCACAACCTCACCAATACTTTTGGTTTTCCTGTTTTTGATCATTGCCATTCTAGTGGGGGTGAGATGATATCTCATTGTGGTTTGGATTTGTATCTCCCAGAGACTCCACAGGGGAAGGACCTGGTGATCTGCCCCCATAAAGATTACAGCCAAGAAAACCCTGTGGGGCAGTTCTACTCTGTCACATGAGTTGAAATCAACTTGATGGAACAGAATAACAACGAAAACATTGGCTAATAATCTTGACCATCTTTTCATGTGCTTGTTGGCCGTTTTTTTAATATCCTCTTTGGTGAAATGTCTGTTCAATTTGTCTTTTTATTGTTAAGTTGTAGTTCTTTATATATTTTGGATATTAGACCCTATCAGATATACGGTTCCCAAAACTTTTCTCCCAATCTGTAGGTTGTCTTTTCACTTTGTTGATATAGTCCTTTGATGAACAAAAGTATTTAATTTTTGTGAGGTCCATTTATCTATTTTGTTTTTTTGCTGCTGTGCTTTTGTTGTCATATGTGATAATCCACTGTTAAAAACTAGGTCCTGCAATCACACCCCTATATTTTCTTCTAAGAATTTTAGCTTTCACATTAAGGTTCTTGATCCATTTTGAATCGTTTTT
>NW_004444008.1:4175473-4176678 GCF_000243295.1 Trichechus manatus latirostris | reverse complement strand
TATATATATATACACTTTACTGGTTTTGCTTCTCTAGAGAACCCAGCCTAAGACATCTTCTGAATGTTCAGCTCAGCTTTTAAAATTATAAATTTCTTTCAAAGCGCTCCTTTTACTGCATACTGTAAGTGTTGTTATGTACTGTTTCCTTATTGTTTTTAAATTCACATTATGATTTATTTTTTGATCTGTAAGTTACTTAGAGTTGTGCTTTTTATCTTCCGAATATGTGGTAATTTTTGATTTATGTTTTTGTTATAAACTTCTAATTTAAGATTGTTGTGATCAGAGACCATGGGCTGATATGATACCTTTTCTTTGAAATTTTTTGCAAGTTGCCCGGCACCTGATTTTTATCTATATTCCTTGTGCACTTGAGAAGAATGTTGTTCTCTCTAATGGTTGGATGTGGAATTTTGTATTTGTTAGTTAGACAGAGCTTACTTCTTAAGATGTTCAAATCTTTTACATATTCTTTTGTTTCTATTTTTCTTTTGTTTACTTGACCTACCAGTAGTTGGATGGAAGTATTAAAATCTTCTACTCCTGGTAGATTTGTTTACTTCTCTCTCAAGTTCTATACATTTTGTTTTGTATGTAGTAGGGCTATTTTATTAGGTACATACATCTTTAAAATTGGTATAATTGTCTAGTGAATTGAGCATTTTATCATTTTATCTTTATCCTTAAAATTATCTTTTTACCTAATGTTTATTTTGTAAGATATTAAAATAGCTCTCTTTCTATCTATTTACTTTCAGTCTTTCTGTATGTTTTTGCTTAACTCTGTCTCTTATGAATAGCATAGGTTTGGATTTTGTTTTATAATTTAGTCTGAGAATCTGTCTTTTAATTGGAAAGTTCAAACCACATATTAGATTGTGATTATTGATATATTTGAAATTGTTTCTACCATTTAGCTTTTTTGATTTCTGTTCATCCTGATTTTTTTTCCTCCTGTCTTATCTTTTATTACCTGACTTCACTTTTGTTTTTCTTTTCTCCCTCCATATTTTTTTTATCCGCTGATATGGAATTTATACGTTTTATTTCTGTTCTTTTCGTAGGCACCCTTGAAATTTTACCATGTTGTTGTTAGGTGCTGTCAACTTGGTTCCAACTCATAGCGACCCTTTGTACAACAGAACGAAACACTGCCAATCCTTACAATCATTGCTGTGTGAGCCCATTGTTGCAGCCACTGT
>NW_004444008.1:4171993-4175023 GCF_000243295.1 Trichechus manatus latirostris | reverse complement strand
TCTTTTCTCCATTTATCATGATGTTGGTTATTGGTCCAGTTGTGAAGATTTTTGTTTTCTTTATGTTGAGGTGTAACTTATATTGAAGGCTCTAGGTTTTGATCTTCATCAGTAAGTGCTTCAAGTCCTCTTCACTTTCAGCAAGCAGGCTGTTAATGAGCCTTTCTCCAATCCCGATGCCACGTTTTTCTTCATGTAGTCCAGCTGCTTGGATTATTTGCTCAGCATACAGATTGAATAAGTATGGTGAAAAGATATAACCCTGATGCACACCTTTCCTGATTTCAAACCATGCAGTATCCTTGTGTTCTGTTCAAACATCTGCCTCTTGGTCTATGTACTGGTTCCACATGAGCACAGTTAAGTGTTTTGGAATTCCCGTTTTTTGAAATACCATCCATAATTTCTTGTGATCCACATGGTCAAATGTCTTTGCACAGTGAATAAAACACAGGTAAACATCTTTCTGGTATTCTTTGCTTTCAGCCAAGATCCATCTGACATCAGCAATGTTATTTTTCATTCCACTTCCTCTTCTGAATCCAGCTTGAACTTCTGGCAGTTCCCTGTTGAATTATCTTCAGCATAATTTTACCTGCGTGTGATATTAATGATTTTGTTTGATAATTTCCTCATTCCATTGGATCAAGTTTCTTTGGAATGAGCATGAATATGGATCTCTTCCAGTAGGTTGGCCAGATAGCCAACCAGGTACCTGAATTTCTTGAGGACTTCCAGCATTGCATCCATTTGTTGAAACATCTCAAAGGGTATTCCATCAATTCCTGGAGGCTTGTTTTTCGCCAATGCCTTCAGTGCAACTTGGACTTCTTTCTTCAGTACCATCAGTTCTTGATCATATGCTACTTCCTGAAATGTTTGAACCTCCACCAAGTCTTTTTGGTACAGTGACTCTGTGTATTCCTTCCTTCTTCTTTTGATACTTCCTTTGTCATTCAATATTTTGACCATAGAAGCCATCAGTATTACAACTTGAGGCTTGGATTTTTTCTACAGTACTTTCAGCTTGAGAAATGCCAAGTGTATTCTTCCCTTTTGGTTTTCTAACTGCAGCTCTTTGCACATGTCATTATAAAACTTTACTTTGTCTTTTTGAGCCACTCTTCGAAACCTTCTGTTCACCTCTTTGACTTTGTCATTTCTTCCTTTTGCTTTAGCTACTCTCCATTCAAGAGCAAGTTTCAGAGTCTCTTCAGACATCCATGAAATGACATGCCTTCAGAAGTGTTTTGTACCTGGTGTTTGGCTATTGCAGTTGGAAAGGATTCTTTAAAGGATGATACCAGATGTGGGGCCAATTTCCCCTATAAAACACATTTATTCCATGTCTTTATCTATGTTCTTAAAATGTGAGTGAAAATACTGGCCTGTGTAATAGGCGTTGAGAATAAGTAAACGTGACCAACATTTAGTAGTTTCCAGCAATCCTGGGCGTGCCTGGGCTTGTAGATGCCTCTGGCTCCATTGTCTGTCTTCTTCTTTCCCCTGTGTGTGTCTCTGTGTCTATTCTCATCTTTTTATAACTCCTAAGTGATTAGGTTTATGACACACCCTACTCTGACAGGTGTACATGTAACAAATTACTTAATCAATTAGAAGTGGTAGCTGATACATCTTTCAAAGTGAGTGGAAACTGGTCCATCTTTCATCTACCTGTAATTTTTTTGTTTGTGTTTTGGATATTCCTATGTTGTTGATTGGTCAGCACAAAAAATTGACTATGGTTTGAGATTGTTTCAGGATTTTTATTTCCTCCTGTCCCATCTCACACCAGAGTGTGACCATGTATGTGGGTAAGAATGTGTTACGGATTGAATTGGGCCCTCAAAATATGTGTTGGAATTTTAACTCCTGTACCTGTTTGGAAATAGGGGATTTTTGTGTTTAAGAGGTCATATGAGAGTAGGGTGTGTCCTAAACCTAATCACTTCTGAGATGTAAAAAGAGCAGGTTAGACACACAGACACCCCAAGAGAAAGAGGAAGATGGATGAAGGAGACAGATGCATTGACAGTCCCAGGCACGCCAAGGATTGCTGCAGCCGCTAGAACCAGAAATGACAAGGACGGACCTCCCCGTAGAGCCATGCCCTGAATTTAGTTTCCAGAACTGTGGGAAAATACATTTCTGTTCTTTAAAATCACCCACTTGTGGTATTTCTCTATGGCAGTGCTACGAGACTGAGAGGGAATGAAGTTATATATATATAATCTCCAAAGACACTCTTGTAGTCAAATGCGTATCATAGCTAAAGACTGATCTCCCCCACCCCCTGCCCATAAGAGCCCTTCAGAATAATTTGTGGCAATAAAGTAAATAATTATTTAGGGTGTAACGTAGGCATGATTCGAATAATAATAGTCAGTCTAGCCTTAGTGAGAAAAAACACCCAACAGCCACACAAAGTCTGTATGGCTTTATACAAGAAGAAAGGGGCTGGGGGTCTCCGTCACCTACCCAGAGTCACGAGAAGTACCTGATGGAAATGGGTCTGACCTTCTATCGCCCTGACTTCAAAGCACATCACTAAAGCATCTCTTCCATAGAAAAGTGTTATTCTATATTAGAAGGTCCTTGACTATCTAAATGAAAGACTGTCTGTTTAGCAAAAAATGAAAAATGCTGTGGAAAAGGATGAAAATACAGATAAAACTCTTGTTCTACAGAAAAAAGCCTCTAAGAAATAAAGGCTTTGTCACATAATAAATAAAAGTGATGGGTATTTAATGGGCCTAGCAATTAGAAGCAATCCAGAATTACCAGAAAATGCATTGACAAGGAAAGGATAAAATGTTTGAAAAGAGCTGTGGGAATCCATTATCATTACAGTAGACGATACTGTGTTCCAAATGTCCCCTTTTAAAGGCGTTTTAGTAGTTCTGTTTAGTTTGCACTGTATGGTGAGCTCCCCTCCTCCCTCCCCCGTAACGGGGAGGAGGGATTGGGTTACATAAAAATACTTCAGTTAGATTGACAATGTATTTGATCTGTTTTCGCTGGCTTATTTTA
>NW_004444008.1:4169862-4171252 GCF_000243295.1 Trichechus manatus latirostris | reverse complement strand
ACTCCGGTATTGAAAACAAGGGAGATAGAGAGAGACAACTACAATATTTAAAATCAAAACATAAAATAAAATAAAGAATAAGTGTCTTAGGCTCCTAGTGCTTCCCTAACATGATACCACAAGTGGGAGGCTCTGAAGGACAGAAATTTGTTTCTCACAGCTCAGCAGGCGAGAAGTCTGAATTCAGAGCGTGACTCTGGGGGAAGGTCCTTCCTTCATTTCAGCTTCTAGCAGCTGCGGAGTCTGTGGTGTTCCTGGGCTTGTGGATGCGTCTGTCTGTTGTCTGTCTTCCTCTTCCCCTGTATGTGTCTCTGTGTCTCATCTGCTCTTTTAATAACTCAGAAGTGATGAGGTTTAGAACCCACCCTGAAACAAAGAAAACCCTATTTCCCAGCAAGATCCTATTTGCAAGTATAAAAACCAATTGACTCATGGTGACCCCATGTGTGTCATAGTAGAACTGTGCTCATAGGGTTTTCCATGGCAGATATTTTGGAGTAGATCACCAGGCCTTTCTTCTGAGGTGCCTCTGAGTGGACTTGAACCCCTAAGCTTCTGGATAGCAGCCAAGCATGTCAACCGTTTTCACCATACCCATACCCGTTGCCATCCAGTCGATTCTGACCCCAAGCGACCCTCTAGGACAGAGTAGAACTACCTCATACAGTTTCCAAGGAGCATCTGGTGGATTCGAACTGCCACCCTTTTGTTTGGCAGCTGTAGCACTTAACCACTACGCCACCAGGGTTTCCATTTGTGCCATAGGGGCCAAGATTTCAATACATATTTTTCAGGACACAATTTAATGCATAACACCAAGTCTTATTATATACTGTACCTAGCAAGATAAGACATGGTGACTTTGTCATGTTTAGATAGATGTTGTAAAAGACCTCCAGCAGGTAACTCAGCCCTTCTATCTCCTGGAAGGGCTACATCAGAACCTTCAGTTCCTTTTCTTACTGACTTTCACTTTGCAACCGTGCACACGTCTGCACCTATTTTCAGTCTCCCTGGAAGAATTAGAACAAGTGCGGTCAGTGATTTGGTTTCCCGTGCTGGGTTAATGAAGTAAGTGAAATGTCACACAAGGACAGCAGCTTTCCTGGTTATTTACTGGTTAGGTTTTTGTCCACAGCTCGGTTAAGTGCATGTTTGGATGTTTAAAATAAATTCATCAGTTCTTATGGCCTCGTCTGTGTAACAACCATGATCTCAAAGGTGATGTTCTTAGAAGACGAGCTTCGTGTTCCATGCGTGCATGAATTTATTTGTGATGTGTGAGTCTGGAGAACAACCTAGTAGAGATATGACACCCTTTGGCAATGCCTGTGAAATGTCTCTGAGGGTAAGAACAATGACCTAGGCATTTAACTGTGGATAAAAATAG
>NW_004444008.1:4166246-4167961 GCF_000243295.1 Trichechus manatus latirostris | reverse complement strand
AAATATGCAGTATTGGGTTATTTATACAGAAAAATGTGGTTATTTAATAGGAAACTTAAGTTTTCAGAAGTTCGCCCTGTTCTACTTTTGAAATAATTCTTTGAAATCCAGTATCTTCTGATGCTGATTAATGCTGGTGAAATCCAGATCACATAAATCATTGGGATTAGAGTGTCTTTAAGCTGTAACTATTTCATATACTTCTTTCTCTCCTTAGGAGGTGGAAGACCATGTGGCGTTTTTAATAACGGTTCCCACTGCCCTGGCGATCTTCTTTGCGATATTTATCCTTGTCTGCATCGAGTCTGTGTTTAAGAAGCTGCTCCGCCTTTTCTCTTTGGTGATATGGATGTGTCTTGTTGCCATGGGATACCTGTTCATGTGTTTCGGGGGCACCATCTCTCCTTGGGACCAGGTAAGGTGTGAGGATATTTTTGTATTTTCTTTGTTGGGTGCCTTGGTTTGTGGCATGCAGAGTTTGATAAACTTGGTTCTAAACTGCAAACAGGAGACCGCTCGCTGAGAATAAATTCGTTAAATTAGCTGTCTGTAGTGAGTTTGAGGGTGTTGGGGGCTGATCGAGGACAAAGATAAGACACCCAGGTAGTGGCATTGTACAACAAACTGTTTATGGGGCAGAAGCACTGATGGCCCATGCAGAGCGTGGTCCCCGCAGAAGGAGGCCCTCCGGATACCAGTGGTACAAGGAGCCACCAGAAGGAGAAGAAGCAAGGGTACCTGCGGGGAGAGGGGAAAGAAGGAAGGGGGCTTGCATCTGCCTAGGTGAGGTCCTTCTGCAGCAAGTGGGGGAGCCTTACTCTGTGTGCTTCTAACTCTCAAAGTCTGGTCCTTGCCCTTAAATTCTTTCTCTGTTACTGGAGTCTTCCTACGTCAGACAGACTTCTGTGATACTGATTTCACATCATCTTGATTGCATTGTATCAGTATTATTGATCCATAGACCTGGTGGGAGGCCTCCATTCTTTAATTCTGAATCTGGTCCAGTTCTGGGCTTAGAAATTGCTGCGTCTGGCTGATGTCATACCCTCAGGTGTGTTAGTCTAACTGGGTTTTTCCCAAGTGCTGCCCATTTGGGGCCTTCCTCCCAGTGTCTCCCCCTGGCCAGGTGGGTATAACTTTCTCTTGTTCAGGAGACAGGTCTGGGCAGGAGATGTGGTCTAAAGAGTTACGACTCAAGCCTTGGTCTTTTCTGTCACCTCATACGCATGTGATCGCTGGGCAGTAATAATGGAAGACAGAAGAATTCATGCATTCAAATTGTAGTGTTGACAGAGAGTGTTGAATATCCCATGGACTTCCAGAAGAGCAAACAAATCTTTTAGAAGAAATACAGCCAGAATGCTGCTTAGACTCGAGGATGATGAGACTTTAGCTCGCTTACTTTGGATATGTCATCAGGAAATACCAATTGCTAGAAAAGGACATTATGTTTGGTAAAGTAGGGGGTCAGTGACAATGAGGGAGACCCTCAGAGGGATTGACACAATGGCTGCGGCAATGGACTCAAACATATGAAAGTTCGTGAAGATGACCCAGGACCGGGCAACATGTTCTGTTGTACATGAGGTTGCCGTGGTATTTTCAGTCGCCTCAAATGCATGCAAAAGCTGGACAACAAGTAAGGAAGACTGAAGAAGAATTGATGCCTTTGCATTATGGTATTGGTGAAGAATATTGAATATATACCATGGACT
>NW_004444008.1:4158954-4165157 GCF_000243295.1 Trichechus manatus latirostris | reverse complement strand
AAGGGGGACCATGAGCTTGCTGTCCTTTGGCCTGGAACTACTTGTCCCTCCTTCACTGGAACCACGTTGCTTTACTAACACAGCGTCTTAGTCTCCCACTGCTGCTGTAACACAAACACCACCAAATGGGTGGCTTTAAAGAACAGAGATTTATTTTCTCACAGTAGCCCTGGTGTTCCTCGGTCCCTTGGCGGATCCTCCTGTGGTGTCTGTCTTCCTCAGCTTGTGGTTGCTTCCATGTCTAATCTGCTCTTTTTGTAACTCCGAAATGATTCGGTTTCGGACTTAATAACATAAGAAAGAAAACCCTATTCCCAAATGGAATCACATCCACAGGTATGGACGTCAGGACTGCAGCACATGTTTTGGGGGGGACACAGTTCAATCCACAGCAAACAACATGATAAGAAGCCTGGCTATCTGGATCCACTTTCTTTCTCTTCCCCACCTGTTCTTCTTTCCTGTTGTTCAGAATTTTCTGAGTTCGCTTTTCCCTACGAATTATAGAACCAGTTTGTCATGCTTAATGAAGAATCCAGTTAGGATGTGGATTGAAATTATATTGAATTTCTGAGGTTTTGCTTTGAAAAATATTTACAATGTACCCCAACCTCCCCCTCCAAAAAAAACCTATTGCCGTCGAGTCGATCCTGACTCATAGCTACCCTATTGGACAGAGTAGAACTGCCCCAGAGGGTTTCCAAGGAGCAGATGGTGGATTTAAAATGTAGGAAATAATTAAAAAAAAAGACAATACTATAAAAAAAAATCCAGAAATTTGTTATCTTTCTGTATTAAGTCTTCTTTTCGAGTAACATGGCAGGTCTGTCTAATAATTCTGGTCTTTTATATCTCTCAAAGACTTTTTTCCCCTTTGTAAAATAGATGACGATTTTCCTAAAATTTGTTTTGGGGTACCGTAAGTGTTTTGTTGCTTTATAAGTGAGATTTTTTTCTAACTGGTTATTTTTGATGCACAAAAATGCTGTTTTTTATGTTACTGTGTTTAGCAATCTTGGTGAGCTCTGATAGTTCCATTCCTTTATTTGAGAGTTTCTTAGATTGTTTTATGTAGGCTGCATTACCATATGCAGATAGTTACAATGTGCTTTCAGCCTTTCTAATCCTATCCTTGTGTTCTGTATGGCCTAAGTGTACCAGTCAGGACTCCTAAGGCAGAGGTGATATACGGTGGGAGTGGCTGGCTGTGTCTGCTTCCGCCTCCATTAAAAAAACGAAAGCAAGCCTGGTGCCGTCGAGTCGATGCAGACTCACAGCCACCCATAGGACAGAGGAGAACTGCCCCATAGGGTTTCCAAGGAGCGGCTGGTGGATTCCAACTGCTGACCTTTTGGTGAGCAGCCGAGCTCTTCATCACTGTGCCACCAGGGCTCCGTTTTCTATCTCCATTAGAACAGCTAAAATTTCCCCGATATGATGCTTGTTTTAGTTTTTATAGTGTAACCTTTTCGTCAGAGTGAGCACCTCCCCTTAGTCTGGAATGTTCTTCTTCCACGGGGTGCCTGGGTCCTGAGTTACCGCCATTAACCTCTCAGGCTCCTTCCCAGGGCAGCCACACCCCCTCCCTGCGTCGGTGTTTCCAAGCTCTTAGGATGACTCCTTGCACCTGAAGTCACAGTACGTATGCCTCTGATTTTTTTTAATTGTGGTAAATAAATATGTAACAAAACATTTGCCCTTTCAACATTGTTCACACATACGATTCAGTGACATTACGTATATCACATTGTTCAGCCATCACCATTATCCATTACCATATTGTTCCATCAGCCTTAGCAGAAGCAGGACCTTGGAGGGCCCAGAGGTCCCTTCCCAGTAGCTGAGGGCAAAGGCTGGCCATCCTTGTGGGTGAGGCCAGCTCTTCACCGCTCGGGGACTTGGGGTGGACCAGCGTCGTCAGCATGTCCTAGATATAAGCAGGCGGTACCTGGCTCATCCGACTTTGTGCCTGGCTCATTTAACCCCACACAGCTCCATGAGACGGGCGCCATCTTGTCCAGATCGTCGTTGCTGTTGTGTGCTGTCTGGTTGACTCTATAGTGAGCCTATAGGACAGAGCAGAACTGCCCCATAGGGTTTCTAAGGCTGTAATCTTCAAGGGAGCGGATCACCAGGGGATCTCTCCTCTTGTGGAGCCACTGGTGGGTTCAAACCACCAACATTTAGGTTAGAAGCTGAGCGCTTAAACATTGCACTACCAGAAACAAAGACACAGGGCAATGGAGTCGCTTGCTCAGGGCCAAGCTGCTAGTGAGTGGTAGAGGAGAGCTGAACCCAGGGGATGCCAGGCGAGAATTCTACCCCTGAACCACTACGGCCTCATTTTGTCCTGTTTGGTCAAGTAAATGGAATAATTGTTTACTTTTTTAAGAAACCCGTGGTAACACATGGCTCAGTGCGGTTACCCAGCACAGCCAGTAACCCCTACCTGAGAGCCGCTAGAACGTGGGTCTGACAGCGTCCTGAGTTCACATCCCACCTGAAGAGGCTTTAATGGAGGCTGACAAACGGTGCCTGGAGTGAATACCCCGCTTGGAAAGCTTGGGAGCCTTCTGGGCTGGAGCGATCGGATTAGGAGGAGCGGGGAGGCTGGGACAGAAAACACACCTGTGGGGGCACACTGCTTCTTTCAGAAAGGCAGTCCTTTTTCCCACGTGTAGGTACTGTTCCACTGAAAGCCAGAATGTTCCCTGAGCGGGCGTTCTTCCCCCGCAGGCCACCCGCTTCCATCTTGCGGGTGTGTTGCTGATTTTTCCTCTCCCGTCTTAGATCTTCATAACTGCTCTCGATGGGGACCTTCCTTTAGACTCTAGATCCATCCTGAAATTAACGTGTGCTGTGGATGTTTTGATACATTTTCAACCCAGTGTCTACTGGGTGATGCAAACAGTTAACGCGCTTGGCTGCTAACCGAAAGGTTGGGGGTTTGAGTCCACCCAGAGGTGCCTTGGAAGAAAGGCCGGGTGATTTACTTCTGAAAAATCAGCTATTGAAAACCTCATGGAGCACAGTTCTACTCTGACACACATGGGGTCTCCGTGGTAGGAGGTGACCCCAAGGCAACTGGTTTTTTTTTTTTTGGTTTGCTGAATGTCATGTTGGAATAAATCCACGCTCATGCATCTAAAGAGAAAATAATCTTCCAGGTCAGACTGATGTGCAGATCCGCAGAGCATTATAGAAGAGTGTCTCAGTTATCTGGTGCTGCTGTAAGAGAAATACCACAAGTGGGTGGCTTTAATAAAAAGTGTTATTCTCTCACAGTCTCGGAGGCTACAAGTCGGAATTCAGGGCGCCAGCTCCAGGGAGAGACTTTCTGTCTCTGTTGGCTCTGGGGGAATGTCCCTGTCAACAGTCTTCCCCGGGTCGGGGAGCTTCTCCGTTTAGGGACCCCAGGTCCAAAGGACACTCCCTGCTCCTGGTGCTGCTTTCTTGGTGGTATGAGGTTCCCCTGTCTCTGCTTGCTTCTCTGTTTTATATCTCAAAAGAGATTGGCTCAAGACACAATTCAGTTGGGTAGATTGAGTCCTGCCTCTTTAATGTAACTGCCTGTTAATCCCTTCTCAACGTCACATAGGTAGGATTTACAAGACATAGGAAAATCCCATCGGATGACAAAATGGTAGACAGTCACACAGTATAAGGAATCATAACCTAGCCAAGTTGACACATATTTTTGGGGGACACAGTTCAATCCATGACAAGGAGTGTTTGCGATGCAGAGGATGTGGGTCTGCTTCGAATAACGGCCTTTTTTCTGTTTTTACATACGTGGCATCAGAATAAGCCCTTCTTGCCTGATTAACGTTTTTGGTGTCTTCGGTTCATTGCGCAAAGGCCTAAGGTTTTAAATTATGTTTTAATTAATGAATTTCTAACAAGAGAGAATCCATTTCATCTCAGCTGATAACTCCTGACTTAGGAAGGTCTTCTGCGTTGGGAATAGCATTCAAAAGTTAGAAGGGGAGGTGGGGCCGGGCTGAAGGCATTGCCCAGAACTGCTGATGCCTCTGAATACGCCTACAAGCCTGGTCACTGCTGGCTAAGTGCAGATGAGAGAGCCAGCTGTGTTTGCATCTGACGCCTGCTTTCTCCGTGCCCTGCCTGGTAAGAGCTCACTGATAGCCTTAGGTACAGACCTCCGCTCCTGACGCCCCTTTTTTAGCTTTGACGAGCAGATCAAGCTGAATTGAGTGTATAGATTTGTTAAATCACCACCAACCCGAGAGGTGAATGTTTCCTTCTTGAAGGAAAGGCTTTCTTTATCATGCTATCTAAAAGGACAGCAGACATTCATCATGTGCAAATGTCTGTTTTCTTGCAAAAATAGAACCTCAATGTGCAAACATCTTTTTTTTCTTTTTTCATTGAAAATGAAAGGAAATAAAGGTCTCTCGCTGCCTTTGAAATGACACAGAATCGGCTTGCTCTTTCTGTAGTGCTGTCCCTGAATGCTATTAAAGTGTGTGTTTAACAGCGGCGGGACCTAGTATAGGAATACAAGGGGAAAACATCTGCCTGGACAGCCTGTCCGGGGCACCCATGAAACCCGTCTGCATTTATACTTTCGTGCCCCAGGGTGATATCTAATGGGGGGGGGGGTTTGGACTTAAAAAGAAGAAGCACACACCTAAGAAAAAATTAAAAAGTACTTTAAAAAATGTTATTTTAGTTAACAGCGAAGGTGAGAGTTTTGTTTGTTTGCTTTTGATGGCAAAGCATATGGTGATAAGCCATGAAAATCTTCAGGAAGTGAAGCAGAGCTGAGGGACGTTATTTTGAGGTGCCTGTGTGCCTGGCTATGTGGAGTGGAGGGGGCATTTCTGTGTCCTCCCTGGTGTTGGTTCCCAACCACGAGCGAGGAAACCAGGCTGGAAGCAGGTTGGGATTCACCATCCCCTTCTCTTGGGCCTTCCCAGCCCCGATTTTGCTTGAATAGACTGTTCTGTCAGTTTCTGAAGGGACCTCCCTGCTCCCTCTTCTTCCTCTCCACCTGTGCTTCTCCTGAGAGGAGCAGAACACCTTAGTTAAATGGTCTTCTTCTTAGTTGTAGTCGAGTTGGTTCTGACTTGTGGTGACCCACGGACAACATCACAGAACGCAGCCTGGTCCTGCGCCATCTTCCTGGTCACTGAAGTGCTCGAGCCCGTTGTTGCGACCACTGTGTGTTTTGAATGCCTTCCAACCTAGGAAGGATCCCTGGTGGCGCAGTGCTTAGGTGCTCAGGTGCTAACCGAAAGGTCATCAGTCCAAACCCACCAGCTGCTCTGCTGGAGAAAGTCCTGGCCATCTGCTTCTGTAAAGATTACAGCCTAGGAAACCCGGTGGGGCAGTTGTACTCTGTCCTGTAGGGTTGCTGGGAGTCGGAATCAATTAGACATAATGGGTTTTCCAACCTAGGGGGCTCATCTTCCAGCACTATATTGGACAATATCCTATTGTAATCCATAGGGTTTTCATTGGCTAATTTTCAAAGTAGAACACCAGGCCTTTCTTCCTAGTCTGTCTTAGTCTAGAAGATTCACTGAAACCTGTCAACTGTGGGGGACCCTGCTGGTATTTGAAATACTGGTGGCACAGTTTCCAGGATCACAGCAACACACAGGTCCCCGCAGGATGACAGACAGACGGACTGGGGGTGGATATAGCTATTAGACAGTATTATTATTTTGGAATCAGTTTCTGCTTTGATACCAAAATTCACTTCCTTATGAGCGAATTCCTTACAATTTCCCTTCTTTATGCTAGTTCTCTCACTGGTTCTCTCTTACCCTCGTATGTCTGTGATTGTCCCCACTCTGCCATGTAGGAAAATCCCACCAGACTCAGAGGATACCAGGAGGACAGTTGCCACATGTCGGTTATGTCCAGCTTGTCAACAGCTTGTCCCCAAATGTGTCTGCGTGGGGTATGGTGTGTGCCTTTGCTGGAAGCATTCACATGTTGTCATCTGCTTTAGGGGAGGCAGCATTTATGGGTACCCTGTTCCTGCAGGTAGAGCACCAGGCTATCTGCAGGAGCCTCCTGGGGCAGCTGGGTGAGGTGTGAGGAAGCGGGGAGATGGCGGCCTGGGCGTCAGAGTGAGGCGTGAGGAAGAGGGGAGATGGCGGCCTGGGCGTCAGAGTGAGGTGTGAGGAAGGGGGGAGATGGCGGCCTGGGCGTCAGAGTGAGGCGTGAGGAAG
>NW_004444008.1:4147074-4158050 GCF_000243295.1 Trichechus manatus latirostris | reverse complement strand
GAAGGGGGGAGATGGCGGCCTGGGCGTCAGAGTGAGGCGTGAGGAAGAGGGGAGATGGCGGCCTGGGTGTCAGAGGGAGGTGTGAGGAAGAGGGGAGATGGCGGCCTGGGATTTGTAGTGTTTTCCTGAAACAGCGGGAATTTTACAACAAGGAAAATGCTCTGTAGGCGTCTCACACATCTGTATGGACTCGGTTTAAATGGAGACATTTGGACGGTGGTTGTCTCAGTCTTAGGGCCTCCTGTGGTCCATGCCCCCTGTGTTTGCCCAGTGATTTTCTCAACTGTGTTTGGCCTGAAATTCCAGCTACTTTTGCCTTGAATCTTGGATGCTGTTATTATATCCACAGGAATGTGTTTTAGGAAAGTGGTAAATAAACCAACTTTGTTACCGTAAGGTTAGGGCTGTGTGTGAGAATGTGCGAGTGTATGTGCTCAGGTTTGTGTGGGTATGTATGTGTGTGTGTGTGTGAGTGTGTTTTATATGGTATGTAGGGGTGTGTGTATGTATGTGTGTGTGTGTGAGGGGGTGTGGGTAGGTGACTGTGTGTATACGTGTGGTATATGTGGGGTAAGTAGTGTGTTTATGGTGTGTGTGAGAGCGTGTGTGTGCGCACGTGTGTGGTTTGTGTATGTGGTGTGTGTGGTGTGCATGTGTGTGTGTGATGTGTATGAGAGCGTGTGTGTGGGTGTGTGTGCATGTGGTGTGTGTGGTATGAGTAGGTATGTGTGTGTGATATGTGTGTATGTGAGTATGTGGTGTGTGTGCATGGGGTGTGTTGGTATGTATATATGTGCATATGTGGTGTGTGAGAGCATATATGAGTGTGTGCATGTGGTGTGTGTAGTATGTGTGTATGTGGCATGTGAGAGCATGTGTAGGTGTGTGGTGTGTGTGCGATTGTGGTTGTGTGTGCACTTGTCTGTGTGCGTGTCTGAGTGTATGTGATGTTTGTGTGTCTGAGTGTGAGTGGCTGAGTGTGTGTCCGAGTATGAGTGGCTGAGTGTGTGCGTATGAGTGTGAGTGACTGAGTGTATCTGTGTGTGTCTGAGTGTGAGTGGCTGAGTGTTTGTCTGTGAGTGTGAGTGGCTGAGTGTATCTGTGTGTGCTGAGTGTGAGTGGCTGAATGTGTGCATGTGTCTGAGTGTGAGTGGCTGAGTGTGTGCGAACGTGTCCGAGTGTGAGTGGCTGAGTGCATGTGTGTCCAAGTGTTAGTGGCTGAGTGTGTGCGTGCATGTCTGAGTGTGAGTGGCTGAGTGTGTCTGTTTGTGTCTGAGTGTGAGTGGCTGAATGTGTGCCTACATGTCTGAGTTTGAGTGGCTGAGGGTATCTGTGTGTGTGTGTGAGCGGCTGAGTGTGTGCGTGCGTGTCTTAGTGGGAGTGGCTGAGTGTTTGCCTGTGTGTCCGAGTGTGAGTGGCTGAGTGTGTTCGGGCGTGTCCAAATGTCAGTGGCTGAGTGTGTGTGTGCGTGTCTGAGTGTGAGTGGCTGAATGTATCTTTGTCTGAATGTGAGTGGCTGAGTGTGTGCCTACATGTCTGAGTTTGAGTGGCTGAGGGTATCTGTGTGTGTGTGTGAGTGGCTGAGTATGTGTGTGTCCGAGTGTGAGTGGCTGAGTGTTTTCCTATGTGTTCGAGTGTGAGTGGCTGAGTTTTTGCCTGTGTGTCAGTGTGAGTGGCTGAGTGTGTGTGTATGTGTCTGAGTGTGAGAGTCTGAGTGTGTGCCTACATGTCTGAGTGTGAGTGGCTGAGTGTATCTGTGCGAGTGGCTGAGTATGCGTGTCCAAGTGTGAATAACTGAGTGTGTGTGTGCGTGTCCGAGTGTGAGTGGCTGTTTTCCTGCATGTGACTGTGAATGGCTGAGTGTGTGCATATGTGTCCGAGTGTGAGTGGCTGAGTGTGTGCACGTGTCCGAGTGTGAGTGGCTGAGTGTGTGCATGCGTGTCTGAGTGTGAGTGGCTGAGTGTTTGCCTGCGTGTCCGAGTGTGAGTGGCTGAGTGTGTGCACGTGTCCGAGTGTGAGTGGCTGAGTGTGTGCACGTGTCCGAGTGTGAGTGGCTGAGTGTGTGCGCGTGTCCGAGTGTGAGTGGCTGAGTGTGTGTGCGTGTCTGAGTGTGAGTGGCTGAGTGTGTGTGTGTGCGTGGCTGAGTGTGTGCGTGTGTGTCCGAGTGTGAGTGGCTGAGTGTGTATGCAGTGAAGCTGCTGGAACTAAGGGGAGGACATTCCAGACTCCAGGCTAGAGCAGCAGCTTCTCAGGAGAAAATGAAATTGGAGTCGAAATTATTTCCTATTAGGAGTTGCTAGGCAACACCCCACTTAGCTTCCCTGGTATTCAGTCTTTCAGATTTCCTATTCTCAGCAGCCACTGATGTCATCCTCGCCCAACTTTGAAAGGAAGGAACGGAGTCCACACCTCCAAATCAAATAAAGGCGTTCGCACGGAAGAGACTTCCGAGTAGATTCCAGAGTCGTGGTAAATAATCATCAGTGAACAGTTGGAGATCATAGTTGTTTTCACCCCTGGAATATTTTCCTTCCTTTCTGTTTGTGGTGCTGGGTGAACTATGTCTTCTCTTTCCGACCGTAACTCTCCCGTTTGTAGAAGGAGTTTAGAGGGCCCCAGATACTGTCAGTTTTGATGAGCTTGTTGTGTTTGTTCTGTCAGCTGTGCTATAAAGTCCTTTGGGCCGGGGCTTTGGGCCGTCTGCTGTAATCCCTCTTCCCAGTGCCAGCCCACAGAGCGGTGTGGACGCGGGGCTAAAGGGCTGGGGGCGTGAGCGGCCGCAGCAGGAAGTGTGTGGGAAGGCCACTTTTGAGCTCTGCCTTGACCAGAGCCTGTGGTTGTGTGCCGTCCAGTCCATTCGGACTCATAATGACCCTCACGGCAGAGTAGAACTGCCACATGGGGTTTTCTAGGCCGGTGGCACAGTGGTTAAGAGCTCGGCTGCTAACCAGAGGTTGGTGGTTTGAACCCACCGGCCACTCCGCAGGAGAAAGATGTGCTAGTCTGCTTCTGTAAAGATTACAGCCTTGAAGTCACTATGAGTCAGAATCGACTGGACAGCAACGGGTTAATCTTTATGGCAGCAGATTGCCAGGTCTCTTCTCCTGCGGAGCCACTGTTGGGTTTGAACTGAGGACCTTTCAGTTAGCAGCTGAGAGTGCTTAAACATTGTGCCACCAGGGCTTCTTCAAGCAGAGCCTGCCTTCTATTTATTTTTGTCCAAAGGGCACTCAAGTCTGACTCACGGCAACCCTGTGAGTGTCAGAGTAGAACTGTGCTCCATAGGGTTTTCAGTGGCTGAATTTTTAGAAGTAGATCTCCAGGGCTTTCTTCCGAGGCACCTCTGGATGGACTCAAACCTCCAACCTTTTGGTTAGCAGCTGAACACGTTAACTGTTTGCTCCACTCAGAGATGCTATTAGGGGTTATAGCAAGAATAGAACATTTCCCTGAGATTATGGGTGAAGATTGGGGTCCCCACTGTTTAGATCTTTTTGGCCTTGACATGGAATTTGTAGCTGTTTCTGGATCTTAGCGTCAGCACCTCAGGCATGGAGACCCTGGTGTTTCTCCCCACTCTCGGGGCATGCCCGACTCCACCGATGAGTCCCCAGCACTGACTCTCACCCCCCCTCCATCGTGGCTCCCCCCGACTTCTCCAAACAATGGACAACTCCCCAGGAGCAGAGTTTAGGAGAGAAAAGCTTTGCCCACAGTGGTGCGCTGGGTGAGGCCCCCAAGTTAGCATGCTCTGTGCGGTATTTGCAGGAAGGAATTGAGGAGATGTTTCTGTCTCGTCATTTCCTTGGGGCTGTTAAGAGGCTGTGTGGCCATAAAACACACATCTTTACCTCGTCTGTGCTCAGGACACACCACGATATCTGCCGGGCCCAGTGCAGAACGCAGATGTGGCCTCTGGTTTAGGGTTAGTAAGAATTTCAACCTGGCAACCGCAGAGCTAAACCCGGTGCAGGGCCCTGTGAGCATGGGGCCAGTATACCATGCAGATTGCGTACTATGAAGCTGGACCATCTGTGTGCTGTTGTGCTAAGGGGCTGAGGAGAACAGGAAGATAATTTCAGGTTTGTGAGCTGTAAGTCTGAATTGCTGGAGGCAGGTTGATGGGGATCTGAGAGCCACTTACACTTCCTGGTCTGTGACTTTGCTTCAGGGAAGAGCTGATTGAAGCTGGCAGAGGGGACTGTCAGCCAGCTGAAGTGTGAAAACTGATCCTCACACAGGGATGGGGAGGGGATAAGATGGCTTTTGAAATGGTTGGTTGTTTCTGCTGGGGGGAAGAAAAACCGACCCCAAGCTGAGGGTGGAGGCTCTGTCCAAAGTCTCTGCTATGTGACTCAACCATTTATGATTACTTTGGTTTGCTTGCCTTAATCCAGCTCTTAGGGTAAAGAGAACCTTCAGTTCCTGAGGTTCCGGCCACGGTGTGGTGGTGTCAGTTGCTGCCGAGTCGATTCTGACTCATGGCGACCCTGCCTGTGCAGAGTAGAACTGCTCCATAGGGTTTTCAAGGCTGTGTGTGACCTTTTAGAAGCAGATCCCCAGGCCTGTCTTCTGAGGCACCTCTGGGTCAACCTTTGGGCTTGTAATCCAGTGCTTAACCATTTGCACCACCCCGGGACACCACTCCGTATAATTAGTACAAATTATGTTAAATTAATTGTTTTGTAATAAGCTGGTTTTAGCCTTTTTATCATTTAGTCAATTCAAAGCTAAGATTAATAAGTGTCCTTTTAAAGCTAGAGTGTCGTAATTCCACTCAAAAGTCAACAGTGTTTTGTACTTCCCCTGCAATCATGATGAGTGTAGAGACCAGACTGACCTCCCACTTCACACAACTGAAAAATGAGACAAATACATGAACAGTGGTTTTTAGATACTGGTCCAAAGATGCCACAGGACAGTGATCCTAATGAGAAAGGAACAGAAGAGGTGAGCCCTAGGACCATCCCACTGTGCTGCCGGGGAGGGTGTCTAGGCTGCTTCAAGGGCAGAAGATCCCAGAGGTCTTCGTCTCCTCGTGCCGCTGTGACAGAATTACCACAACTGGCTGGCACTGAGGAACAGACATTTATTTTCTCTCGGTTTAGGAGGCTAGAAGTCCGAATTCAGGGCACTGGTCCTAGGTGAGGTTTTCTCTCTCTCTGTTAGCTCTGGGGGAAGATCCTTGTCTCAGCTTCTGTAGCCCCAGCTTCCCTCCGTTCCTTGGCCATCTCCATGTGACATCTGTCTTCTACACTTGTGCTCACCTGTCTCTGTCTGATCTGCTCTTTTTATATCTCAAAATCGATTAGGTTTAAGACAGACTCTACACTGATACGGCCTCATTAACCTAACAAAGAAGACTATTCCTAAATGGGATTGCGTCCACAAGTGTAGAGGTTAGGATGCCAACACATATTTTGAGAGGGGGACAGCACAATTCAGTCCGTAGCACAGAGCGCAGCAGTTTCCCTGGGTTGAGGAAGCAGGGTTTAGAGCTGGGGAAGGTCAGGGTGCAGGGATTCTCAGGGCCAAAGACCAGACAGGAGAGAGGAGAGAGCTGCAGAGAGGGTGCGCGCTCGGAGATTTGCAGAAGTCCCTTTAAGGCTCCAGCTGAGTGCCCCTCAGCCCATGCCTGGGAGGGAACTACCAAAGCCTAGCACAGAGCCTCCAGGAAGGAGCAGGTGGAACCATTCCTGGACTCACACAGGGCCTGGAGAGCAAGTACCCATGACAAAGGGAGCCATTTCCCAGTGACAAAGGAATCAGTTCATCAAGAGGACCCACAGTTCTAAATGCAGACGCACCTAATCAGAGACACTCAAATGCAGATGTACAGTTCCACAGTTCTACTCAGCGATTTCAGTACCCTTCTCTCAATAACTGAGAGAATATCTAAAAAAAAAATTATAAGGATATAGGGGATTTAAACAATTCTATCAAACAAGTTGACCTATTTGATATTTATAGAAAACTCCACCAAACAATAGCAGAATATATATTCTTTCAAACGCATAGGGAATATTTACCAAGATAGACTATATTCTGGGCCGTAAAAGTCTCCCTAAATTGAAAAAGATGGCTATCACATAAAGTATGTTCTTTGGCCATGTTGTCGTTGTTGCTAGGTGCCATGGAGTTGGTTCGGACTCATAGCGACCCTGTGTACAACAGAACGAAACACTGCTTGGTCCTATGCCATCCTCACAATTCTTGTTATGCTTGAGCCCATTGTTGCAGCCACTGTGTCAGTTCATCTTGTTGAGGGTCTTCCTCTTTATAACTGGCCTTCACTTTACCAAGCATGATGTCCTTCTCCAGGGACTGGTCCCTCTTGATAACATGTCCAAAGTATGTGAGACGTAGTCTCGCCATCCTTGCTTCTAAGGAGTGTTCTGGTTGTACTTCTTCTAAGACAGATTTGTTAGTTCTTTTAAAAGTCCATGGTATATTCAATATTCTTCACCAACACCACAATTTAAAGGCATCAATTCTTCTTTGGTCTTCCTTATTCATTGTCCAGCTTTTGCATGCATGTGAGATGATTGAAAACACCATGGTTTGGGTCAGGTGCACCTTAGTCTTCAAGGTAACATCTTTGCTTTTCAACACTTTAAAGAGGTCTTTTGCAGCAGATTTGCCTAATGCAATGCATCTTTTGATTTCATGAGTGCTGCTTCCGTGAGTATTGATTGTGGATCCAAGCAAAATGAAATCCTTGACAACTTCAATCTTTTCTCCCTTTATCATGATGTTGGTTATTGGTCCAGTTGTGAGGATTTTTGTTTTCTTTATGTTGAGATGTAATCCATACTGAAGGCTGTGGTCTTTGATCTTCATCAGTAAGTGCTTCAAGTCCTCCTCACTTTCAGCAAGCAAGGTTATGTCATGTGCGTAACTCAGGTTGTTAATGAGTCTTTTCCAGTCCTGATGCCCCGTTCTTCTTCATATAGTCCAGCTTCTTGGATTATTTGCTGAGCATACAGATTGAATAAATATGGTGAAAAGATACAACCCTGACGCACACCTTTCCTGACTTTAAACCACATGGTATCCCCTTGTTCAGTTCAAATGACTGCCTTTTGATCTATGTACAGGTTCCTCATGAGCACAATTAAGAATTTGAAATTCCCATTCTTCACAATGTTATCCATAATTCGTTGTGATCCGCACAGTCAAATGCCTTTGCACAGTCAATAAAACATAGGTAAACATCTTTCTGGTATTCTCTTCTTTCAACCAGGATGCATCTGACATCAGCAATGATATCCCTGGTTCCATGTCCTCTTCTGAATTCATCTTGAGTTTCTGGCAGTTCCCTGTTGATATACTGTTGCAGTGGCTTTTGAATGATCTTCAGCAGAATTTTACTTGCGTGTCATATTAATGATGTTGTTTGATAATTTTCGCATTCAGTTGGATCACCTTTCTTGGGAATAGGCATAAATATGGATCTCTTCCTTTTGGTTGGCCAGGTAGCTGTCTTCCAAATTTCTTGGCATAGACAAGTGAGCACTTCCAGTGCTGCATCCATTTGCTGAAAAATCTCAACTGGTATTCAGTCAATTCCTAGAGCCTTATATTTTGCCAATGCCTTCAGTCCAGCTTGGACTTCTTCCTTCAGTACCATCAGTTCCTGATCATATGCTACCTCCTGAAATGGTTGAATGTGGACCAATTCCTTTTGGTGCAGTGACTCTGTGTATTCCTTCCATCTTCTTTTCATGCTTCGTGCGTTATTTAATATTTTCCCCGTAGAATCCTTCAAGATTGCAACTTGAGGCTTGAATTTTTTCTTTTCAGCTTAAGAAATGCTGTGTGTTCTTCCACTTTTCTATCTCCAGCTCTTTGCACATGTTATTATAATACTTTGTCTTCTTGACGTTCGAGAGCAAGTTTCAGAGTCTCTTCTGACATCCATTTTGGTCTTTTATTTCTTTCTTGTCTTTTTAATGACCTCTTGCTTTCTTTATGTATGATGTCCTTGATGTCATTCCACCACTCGTCTGGTCTTTGGTCATTAGTGTTCAACGCATGAAATCTGTTCTTGAGATGGTCTCTAAATTCAGGTGGGGTATGCTCGAGGTGGTATTTTGGCTCTCGTGAACTTGTTCTAATTTTCTTCAGTGTCAACTTGAACTTGCATATGAACAATTAATGGTCTGTTCCACAGTCTGCCCCTAGCCTTGTTGTGACTAATAATACTGAGCTTTTCCATTGTCTCTTTCCACAGATGTAGTCGATATGATTCTTGTGTATTCCATCTGGTGAGATCCACATGTATAGTCGCCATTTATGTTGTTGAGAAAAGGTATTTGCAATGAAGAAGTGGTTGGTCTTGCAGAATTATATCATGTGGTCTCTGGCACCGTTTGTTATCACCAGGGCTATGTTTTTCAATTACTGATCTGTCTTCTTTGTCTCCATCTTTCACATTCCAATCACCAGTAATTATCAATGCATCCTGATTGCGTGTTTAATCAATTTCAGACTGCAGAAGTTGGTAAAAATCTTCAATTTCTTCATCTTTGGCCTTAGTGGTTGGTGCGTAAATTTGAATAATAGTTGTATTAACTAGTGTTCCTTGTAGGCATATGGATACTATCCTATCACTGACATCGTTATACTTCAGGGTAGATCTTGAAATGTTCTTTTTGACCATGAATGCAGCGCCATTCCTCTTCACATTGTCATTCCCCGACATAGTAGACCATTTCAGCTCACTAATACCTAGGATGTCGATGTTTATGCATTCTATTTCATTTTTGACGATTTCTAATTTTCCTAGATTCATACTTCATACATTCCACGTTCTGATTTTAAATGGATATTTGCAGCTGTTTCCTTCTCATTTTGAGTTGTGCCCCATCAGCAAATGAAGGTCCCGAAGGCTTGACTCCATCCACGTCATTAAGGTCGACTCTACTCTGAGGAGGCAGCTCTTCCCTAGTTGTCTTTTGAGTGCCTTCAAACCTGAGGGGCTCATCTTCCGGCACTATATCAGACAGTGTTCCGCTGTTATTCATAAGGTTTTTACTGGCTAATTCTTTTCAGAAATAGACCACCGGCTCCTTCTTCCTAGTCTGTCTCAGTCTGGAAGCTCAGCTGAAACCTGTCTGCCTTGGTTGACCCTGCTGGTGTTTGAGTACCTGTGGCATAGCTCCCAGCATCACAGCAACAGACCAGCCCCCACAGTAGGACAAACTGACAGACACGTGGGGATCTTTGGCTATAATGGGTTTCATTTAGAAATTAATAACATCAAGAAATCTGGAAAATGCCTAAATATGCAGAAACTAAGTAATTCGCCTCTAAATAACCCATGAGTCAAAGAAGAAATTACAAGGGGAATCAGAAAGTATATTGAACTGAATTAAATGAAAACGTGCTGTATCATTATCTGTGGGGTGCATCTAAAGCAGTGCTTAGAGGGAAATTTATGGCGTTAAGTGTTTATACTACAAAAGAAGAAAGGGCTCAAATCAATAACTTCTGCTTCTACCTTCAGAAACTAGAAAAAGAAGAGCAACTGATCAGAAGAAAGGAAGTGATGTGGAGCAGAAAACAATGAAATTAAAAACAGGAAAACAATATAGAGATTAGAATGAAACCAAAAACTGGTTCTTTGAAACTGTCTATAAAATTGATAAAACTCTAGCCAGACTGACTGGGACAAAAGAGCTATGTTACATTACCAATATTAGGAATGTGAAAAAGCTTATTACTGTAGAACTTATAGGCTTTAAAAGGATAATAAAGAAATACTATGAACAACTTCATACTAATAAATTACACAATCTAGATGAAATGGACAAATTCATTGAAAGACAAACTAAGAAAGCTCACTCAAGAGGAAGTAGATAACCCAAATAGCCCTATGTGTATAAAATAATATGAATTTGTAGTTAAATGCCTTCTCACAAAGAAAACTGTAGGCTTAGATGGGTTCCTTGGTGAATTCTACCAAAATTGAAGGGAAAAACAACCCCAGTACTATACAGTTTTTCTTCCACAAAATAGAAAAGAGGGAACATTTCCCAACTCATTTAATAAGACTCTGTTTACTGTGATACCGAAACCAGTCAAAGACATCCCAAGGAAATAAAACCAAAGCCCAGTATCTCTTGAAAACACAGACACAAATATTAACACAATTTTAGCAAATTGAATCCAACAGTACATTAAAAAGATATATGTCATAACCAATGGGGTTTATCTCAAGAATGCAAAGTCGGTTTAACTTTCAAAAATCCATGTATGCGAGTCACCACACCAACAGATTATTTCAGTAGATGCATGACATATGATCATTTCAGCAGATGCCGGAAGACATTTGACAAAATTCAGCACATACTCATGATAACATTTCTCAGCAAATGAGGGAAAAAAGGGGACCAATCTCAGAATGATAAAGGGCAATTACAAAAATAATTAATAGATATCATCACACTTAATAATGAAAGACTGAATCATCCTGAGATTGGGAGCAAAATAAGGATGCTCACTCTCATCACTTCTCTTCAACATAGTGCTAAAAACATGAAAAAAAAAAAAACCCATATGAATACACAGTAAGAAGTAAAACTGTCTTTATCTGCAAACAATATGATGTCTGTGCCTGCACTGTTCATTATGGTAACCACGTGCCACATGTGGCCATCGAGCACATCAAAGCAGTGATTTCAAATTGAGATGTGCTCCAAGTGTAAAATATACAATGAATTTTGAAGACAAAGTATGAAGAAAAGAATGTAAACTATTTAATAAAAATTTTACTCATGACTTCCGGCAACATGGCGCTCTAGGCAGAAGCACCACGCTGTCCCTCCACAGCAAAGATCTGAAAAACTAAGCCAAACAGAGAAAACAGCAATCCTAAAACCCTAAAACATCAAATGAAGAGATAAAGAACTCAGCCAAGCACCAAATGGAGTGAGAAAACTGACAGAGAATGGAGAGCGTGGAGAGGTTGATGC
>NW_004444008.1:4145577-4146974 GCF_000243295.1 Trichechus manatus latirostris | reverse complement strand
ACCAGCAAACAGGGGGTACGAGAAAGCAGCTTCATGGAGCTTCCAGCAGGAGACAGAACAACCATCTCTCATCCCTCCACTCCAACGGCAAGCTCTCCTAGCACTCTTTTTTGTTTGTTGGTATGTTTTTGGCTCCTGTTCTTCTCTCCTCTCTCCCATACCCATCTTAGCTCCACACATCACAGTCTCTTCCCTCCATCCTGCCTACCTGCACTGTGCGCTTAACATCACACCACCCAGCAGCACAGGCACAGCCTACCGGAACCTGCCCTGCATGGATTACCAACCTGCCCTGGTGGCTGTAGTAAGTGCCACAAACAACCCATCCCAGCCACTCCTCTTCAGTTAGATCTGCCCTGCCGTACCATATCTGAGCGACTGACCCTGCTGATTGGAGAAGGAGGCGAAAAGTATTGTGCCTACAGACGAGCAAACAACAAAGAACACACAGCCGGCCCGCTCAGACATAGCCAAATTTAGGGAGAAAAAAAAGGATGAAACAAACAAATCTACAATAAATAAATGAGAAAAATAACTACTAAATGCCCCTAAGACAGCAGACAATATCAAAACATTTACAAAACCAGGACAGGATGTTTCCAATAGGTGTCCAAAATAAAACACGAGATGACTTTCCAATAGAAGAAAAGGCACTAGAACTACTTGATAGGGAATTCAAATGTCTAATACTCAGAGTTATCCAAGAGTTGAAGCAAAAAGCAGACAAAAAATGAGGAAAAAATAGACAAATTCATGGAAAAGGCAGACAAATTCATGGAAAATACAGACCAAAAAATGGAAGAATTCAGGAAAATAATGCAGGAAGAAAATGCCAAAATAAATTCACAACTAGAAATTATACAGAAACAACAATTAGAAATTCAAAAGATAAACAAGATTTCAAAAATGGACAGTGTCATAGAAGGGCTGAGGAGCAGATTTGAAATGGTGGAAGACAGGATCAGCAGAATTGAAGACAAACACTTGGATACAACTCGGTTTGAGGAAAAATCAGAAAAAAGAAGGAAGAAAAATGAAGAGACCCTGAGAATTATGTGGGATACAATCAAAAGCAAAAATGAGTGATCGGAGTTCCAGAACAGGAGGAGAAAACAGAAGACACAGAGAGGATCATTGGAGAACTGCTGACAGAAAACTCCCCAATATCATGAAAGATGAAAACCTGACCATCCAAAATCTCAACAAACCCCGTATAGGATAGACTCCAAAAGAAAATCACCAAGGCATATCATAATCACACTCACTAAAACCAAAGACAAACAAAGAATCCTGAGAGCGCTCAAGAAAAACAAGAAGTCACATACAGAGGAGAAACAATAAGACTAAGCTCAGATTATTCAGCAGAAACCATGCAGGCAAGAAGGCAATGGGATGAC
>NW_004444008.1:4136574-4144348 GCF_000243295.1 Trichechus manatus latirostris | reverse complement strand
AAGGATAGTGAGAATAGCAGCACAACTGGAAGAATGTAATCGATGTCACTGAATTGTACATGTAGAAACTTTCAAAATGGTGTAACTTTGACTATGTATATTTTCACCAAAAAAAAGGTCCTCAAGGTCGAGAAGGGAGGGTGTTGATATGTCGTGGAGTTGTTAACCAATGTCATAAAACAGTATGTGTACTGACTGTTTAATGAGAAACTATGTATTCTGTAAACTTTCATCTAAAGTACAATAAAAAAAATTAAAAAAAAAATTTACTCATTACATGATAAACTATTTTTGAAAAATAAATTAAATAAAACATTATTGAAATTAATTTTACCTACTTTTTAAGTGGCTGCTATAAAATTACTCATGTGGTTTGCATTATATTTATATTGGACAGTATTGATCTGTGTTGAAAATCCCAAGGACCCTAGAAAGAACTATTACCAAACCAAAGAAACCAAACCTATTGCCGTCAGGTCGATTCCTGTAGGACCTATAGGATGGAGTAGGACTGCCCCATAGGGTTTCCAGGGCTGTCATCCTTACCTCTCTTGGGCTCCAGGACGTACATGCCCATGTTACCTTTTCCATCCCTGGAGGTCTACTGGCAGGCATCTGAGCCACTTTAGTACATTCTGGCATCGTGGTGGATACTGGTACAAGTGCCTAAAAAGCAAGGAAGTTGGTCTGCACCACAATTGAGTGTTGAGAAACATTCGTATGAGGGGATGCTTCCTGGAGGAGTGATTGTAGGAAACTTCTGTGTCTTTTGGCTTCTGTACAGTGAGATAAGGCTTGCAAGTATGTTTACTATTTCCTTTGTCTTATTGGAAAGGGACAGTTACTGGCATTCGGAAATATTCAAGTAAATGAGTTATTTTTTGGGTGAGAACAGTTTGCGATGCACTTCCTGAACTGTGTGTGATGTGCTTCATGGAACACGGGACCGAGATGGCCCATTTGCAATTGGCACCCTGGTTTTCGAATAATAAAAAACTACCAACAAAGAATCAGTATCATTGACAACCTGCAATATGCAGATGGCACAACTTTGCTTGGTGAAAGTGAAGAGGGACTTGAGGCACTTACTGATAAAGATCAAAGACCACAGCCTTCAGTATGGATGACACCTCAACAGAAAGAAAACAAAAATCCTCACAACTGGACCAGTAAGCAAAGTAATGATAAATGGAGAAAAGATTGAAGTTGTTAAGGATTTCATTTTGCTTGGATCGACAGTCAGCATCCATGGAAGCAGCAGTCAAGAAGTCAAACGACTCATTGCATTGGGCAAATCTGCTGCAAAAGACCCTTAAAGTGTTAAAAAGCAAAGCTGTCACCTTGAGGACTAAGGTGCCCCTGACTTAAGCCCTGGTGTTTTCAGTCACTTCATATGCATGCGAAAGCTGGACAATGAATAAGGAAGACTGAAGAAGAATTGACGACCTTCAGTTATGGTGTTGATGAAGAATATTGCATATTCCATGGACTGCCAGAAGAAGGAACAAATAAATCTGTTTTGGAAGAAGTATGGCCAGAAGGCTCCTTAGAAGCAAGGATGGCAAGACGTTGTCTCACATACTTTGGACATGTTATCAGGAGGGACTAGTCCCTGGAGAAGGACATTGTCTCAGTCATCTAGTGCTGCTGTAACAGAAATACCACGAGTGGATGGTTTTAACAAAGACAAGTTTATTTCCTCATAGTCAAAGTAGGCTAAAAGTCCAAATTCAGGGCATCAGTTCCAGGGGGAGACTTTTTCTCTGTGTTGGCTTCTCTCTCCTTTTATCTCTTATAAGACAAAAAGTGATGGGGGCCATATCCCAGGAAAACTCCCCTTACATTGGATCAGGGCTGTAACCTGAGTAAGTGTCTTAGTTGTCTAGTGCTGCTACAACAGAAATACCACAAGGGGATGGTTTTAACGAAGAGAAGTTTATTTCCTTACAGTAAAGTAGGCTAAAAGTCCAAATTCAGGGCGTCAGCTCCAGGGGAAGGCTTTCTCTCTCTGTTGGCCTTCTCATCAGTGTTCCCCTGGACTAGGAGCTTCTTTGCGCGGGGACCCCGGTCCAAAGGACGTGATCTGCTTCTGGCACCGCTTTCTTGATGGTATGAGGTCCCCCCCTTCTCTCTGCTCACTTCTGTCTTTTATATCTCAAGAGATTGCCTCAGGATACAATCCAGTCTTGTAGATCAGGTCCTGCCTTACTAACACAACTGCCACCCATCCTCCCTCATTAACATCAAAGAGGCAGGATTTACAACATACAGGAAAATCACACAGTACCAGGAATCATGGCCTAGCTAAATTGATACACACTTTTTTTGGGGGGACATAATTCAAACCATGACAGACATCATGCTTGGTAAAGTAGAGGGTCAGCGAAAAAGAAGAAGACCCTCAAGAAGATGGACTGACACAGTGGCTGCAACCATGGGCTCAGGCATAACAGCGACTGTGAAGATGGCATAGGAGTGGGCAGTGTTTAGTTCGGTTGTATATAGGATCGCTATGAGTCGGAATCGACTTGAAGGCACCTAGCAACAACAAATAATATATTTACCATGTTAATTAAATGTATCATTTAGTTTTTCTTATTGTGGTGAAAATACACGTAAAACATATGCCAACTCCACAATTACCATTTAATTTATATATGAAATGTTCTTGTTATCAGGTGCTGTCGCATTGATTTTGACTCCTGGTGACAGAGTAGAACTGCCCCACAGGGTTTTCTAGGCTGTAGTATTTACGGGAACTGGGCGGGTTCCAACCACCAGTCTTTGAGTTAGCAGCTGAATGCTTAACCATTGCATCTCCAGCGCTCCTTATACACGAAACACTTGGGAGTAAATTTGACTAAATATGTGCAAGTTTTGTATATGGAAAACAACAAAACATGGTTGAGAGAAATTAAAGAACTAAATAACTGGACGGTTAGACCGTTCATAGATCATGACTCACTGTTGTTACGATGTCAGTCAAACTTTCTGCAGGGTTTTTTTTTTGTTTTGTTTGTTTTTGGTGGGAAATAACAAGCTGATTCTAAAAAAAAAAAAATATACGGGAATGCAACATACCTAGAAGAGCCAAGTTTGAGACAACAGAACTGAACATCTTGCTGTCCCAGACTTTGAGATTTATTATAAAGCCATGGGAATCAAGATCGTAGGGTGTTGGGTAAAGATAGCCATTTAGGCCGATGGACTACAGTAGACTGTCTAGAAATAGAGGCACACAGATATGGTCCATTTATTTTTAACAAAACTTCAAGCCAATTCAACAAGCAAAGTATAATCATTTCAATGATTGCTGTTGAAAAAACAGGATAGCCACGGGCAAAAAAATAAACCTCCACCCTTGTCTCACACAGTACACGAAAATGAACTCAACATGGATCCCAGACTTAAATGTTAAATTTAAAACTGTTAAATGTCCAGAAGAAAATGCAAGGGGAAGATTGTAGTGCCTTTGGGTTAGGAAACCATTTCTCAGTTAGGAAACAGAATCACATGAGTATTAAAAAAAAAACAAAAAAAACAACGGGATAAACAGGATTTTATCCAAATTAGAAACTTTTACTCTTCGAAGACACTGATATTAAAATAAGAATGCGAAACACAGACTGAAAAGTAGTAGTTACATAACTGATACCTGACAAAAGACTATATGTGGGGTGTATAATGGACTCTCACATCTCAAGAATCAGAAGATAAACGACAGAAAAGTGGCAAAACATTTGAAGAAATACTTCGCCAAAGAAGACATAGATGACAAATATGTGAAAAGATGCTAAATATCATAGGCCATTCCAGTTGCCGAATCGACTCTGGCTTATGGTGACCCCCTGTGTGTCAGAGTAGAACTGTGCTCCACAGGGTTTTCAATGCCTGATTTTTCAGAAGTAGATCTCCAGCCTTTCTTCTTAGGTACCTCTGGGTGGATTTGAACCTCGGACCTTTCAGTTAGCAGCCGAGCGTGTTAACTGTTCCACCCAGTGACTTCTTATTAGCCATTAAAAAAAAAACAAAAACAAAAACCCATTGCTGTCGAGTCAATTCCGACTCAAAGCGACTCTATAGGACAGAGTAGAACTGCCCCATAGGGTTTCCAAAGATCGCCTGGTGGATTTGAACTGCTGACCTTTTGGTTAGAGCTGAGCTGTTAACCACTTCGACACCAGGGTTTCCTATTAGCTGTTAGGGATATGCAGTTTAAAAGCTCAGGAAGACACCAGTGCATGCTCAGCAGAACTGCTAAAGTTAAAAAGCTGATTGTACAAAATGTTGGCGAGAATACTGAGGGATGGATACAAAGAACACAAGAAGCTTTTGGGGGCGATGTGTATGTTTATCAGGAGCCCTGGCGCTGCAGTGGGTAAAGCAATTGATTGCTAACTGAAAGGTCGGCAGTTCGAAACCACCAGCCACCCCTCGGGAGAAAGATGTGACAGTCTGCTTCCCTAGAGATTTACAGCCTTGGAAACCCTGTGGGGTCGCTGTGAGTCGGAATTGACTCAACGGCCGTTGCGTTTTTGGATTGAGTGTATGTTTATTATCTTGACTGTGGTGACGGTTTCACAGATGTTTGCAGGTGTCAAAACATAAAATTTTACATTTTAAAAATATGAAGTTGATTGTATATTGATTATACCTCAACAAGTGTAAAAAAAGTGTAAAGGGATTTATAGCACATAAAGATCTTTCACATACTGCATCCCAAGCTATTAATACAGTGTTCTCAAAGCGGGGCGTATTGTTATCGTTTTAAACATGAGAAAAAAAATGAGCTTGAGAAAGAGGTTGTGTGACTTGCTGTAAACACGCACCCCATCTCGGCCTGGGACCTGCTGTCCTTTGCTTCTTTCTGTTAAGATACGCTGGCTCCTTAACTCTTGGCCCTGTCCCCTCCCTGCCTTCACGATGGCTAAAAGATGTTCTGTGAGACTGGAAATATTTCCATTTTTATCAGGACATGATTCCTTAAGCAAAATTACCTGTTAAATTTTTTAAAAGATTGCAAATCAATTACTGAGCCATTTGAAATTGAATCTCTGTTTAGCCCATCCTTCAAAAGAATGTTTTGTTTTGTTTTGTTTTTCATTGAAAATGGTACACACACACACACACCCCCCCAATGCCAAGGTCACTAAATTACTTTACTCATGGTTTTTACCTCCTGATGGGAGATGTAACTAAAGGACTGAATAGTCTAAGAAGCATAAAAATGCAGATTGTATCACTCTAAAAAGCATGAAACGATTAGATTGCTTTTATTTTTGTAGATAAAGTGAATTTCTTGTAGAAGGGAAATAAATGTGGGATAAGTAAAATAATAAGATAAAGTATTACGAGGGCAAGTCAAAAGGTATGGCTACTCAGGTTCCAGTTCACAGGTGCACGGGTTTATCCCAGACAAAGCGTGTTTAGACCTGTCTCTGCGATCAGTGGGCGGCCGCAGACAAGTTCTCTCCATAATACACCATCTTGGTCTCGTTAGGGTGCCTTCCAAAAAACAAAAGGATACTTTTTGTGCCGTGGAAAAAACTGATGTTGAGGTCAGGGCTAGTATTTTTAACAAAACTCAAGTGGACGTCTTTCCAAATCATTAAGGTTTACAACAAGTTGATGGGAATGGTGCCCCACATAAAACAACAGTTTTTAGATGGATCAAGTGCTTCAGGGAAGGCCAGGAAGACCTCAAAGATGAGTCAGGAGAAGGAACACCGCTCAAAAGGTTATGGCGACTGTTTTTTGGGATTCCAGATGAGTAATCTTGATAAATTTTCTCGAAGGACACAGGACGATCAGGGGGACTTATTATGAAGAAGTTTTAAGAAAATTGAAAGCGGCATTGATGAGAAAAACGACAGGAAGGTTCAACTGAGGAATCTTCTCCCATTATGACAATGTATCTGCTCATTCTTCAAGGGTAACAAGGGCTGCCCTGTGAGAATTTTGTTGGGAAACCTTACCCCATCCACCCTACAGCCCTGATCTTAGCCCTTCAGACTTCGTGTTGTTCTCCAAACTCAAAGAACATTTAAAAGGAACACGATTTGAGTCCCTCGAGGATGCGAAAACTACCGTTTTGACGTGGTGTAAATTGAAGAGTGCAGAATTCTTCAGGGAAGGGCCAGAGAGATGGAAACACCACCTTCAGAAGTGTGTAGACCTAGATGGAGGATACGTAGAGAAACAATAGTTTTACATATTGCGATTTTTGTTTAATAAAGATTTCTGTGATTTTGTAGCAGTACTTTTTGACTCACCCTCGTATAGTCAAATTGTGTCCTGTTGGCCCAGACATAGATGAATCCACCAAGAGGACCAAGTGGAAGGCTGATACAGAGAGCTCTTATACAACCAAGGGAGAATTATAACATCGTGGAGACTGTTACTAGTTGCCTTCGAGTCAGCTCTGACTCATGGCCATCCCATATACAGCAGAACAAAGCGTTACCCGGTCCTGCACCATCTTCACAATCGTTGGTATGCAGAGTCCATTGTTGTGGCTGCTGTGTATTTTGAGGGCCTTCCAACCTAGGGGGCTCATCCTCCAGCACTATATCAGACAATATTCTATTATGATCCATAGGGCTTTCATTGGCTGATTTTCAGAAAGAGATCACCAGACTTTTCTCTCTAGTCTGTCTTAGTCTAGAAGCTTTGATGAAACCTGTCCACCATGGGTGACCCAGCTGGTATTTGAAATGCGGGTGGCATAGCTTCCAGCGTCCCAGCAGCACACAGGCCCCCACAGTATGACAAACTGACAGATGTGTGAAATAAATGAAAAAAAGGAAAAAAAAATGGCTATCTTATGGAAAAAGTAGATTCCTACACCACTCCACGTAGACATAAGAATTCTAGGTGGATTAACATCTAAATATGAGAAACAGATCATTCAAATTTTCATAAAAAGTAGAGGGAAATTTCTTTATGACAGCAGTATGTCGAAGGGTCTCCTAAATACCATAAGCTCAGAAAAGCAATATGTGTTTATATTTATGTACGTGTGTATATATATTTATATGTATATATGTATGAAACAAAAAAATGATAAGAAATATAGAAGGAAAGGCCCCCACCCAGGCAGTCTCATTTCTCTGCAGATACCCACGAAACAGCCTTACATACTTTACTCCATTATCTACTCTAGCAAGAAAAAAAGAAAAGAAAAAAAACTATATGGTAATCAACTGGGAACTGGATAAATAGATTACAATATTTTCATTCAATGAAAAACTAAGAGAAAGTTGAATGAATAAAATAGATCTACATATATTACCACTGATAAATCTTGAAAGGATGGTGTTGAGTGAAAAAGGACGTTGAAAACTGATAGTCATGATATAGTCCATGCACTATATTTTAAATACAAGTATTGAAAATCTGAAACCATGGGTAGGAAGATAATGGTGATTTCCACCTTGTGGTTATTTCTGGGGAAGGAGAGAAGAGGATATGAAGGGGAGACTTCAACTGTTAATTTCTGTCAATCACTCTCTCTCTTTTTTTTTAAAAAAGTATCTAAAGCTAGTATAGTATAATGTTCAGTCTGTGAGGTGGGTTCGTAGAGGCTGTCATATTATTTGCTGTACTTAAAAATTATGGTTTCACCCAAAGGGATGTACATAAATGGAAAAACATACCATGCTCATGGATAGGCAGACTCAACACTGTGAAAATGACAATTCTACCCAAAGCAATTTACAAATACAATGCAATCCCGATCCAAATACCAACAACATTCTTCAAAGAGATGGAAAAA
>NW_004444008.1:4099746-4136009 GCF_000243295.1 Trichechus manatus latirostris | reverse complement strand
CCTCTTCACTTTCAGCAAGCAAGGTTGTGTCATCTGCGTAACGCAGGTTGTTCATGAGTCTTCCCCCAGTCCTGATGGCCTGTTCTTCTTTGTACAATTCAGCTTGTCCGATTGTTTGTCAGCATACCATTTGAATACTCGTTGCTTTCGAGTCGATTCCGACTCATAGTGACCCTATGGGACAGAGTAGAACTGCTCCATAGAGTTTCGAAGGAGCGGCTGGTGGATTTGAACTGTTGATCATTTTGGTTAGCAGCCGAATGCTTAACCACTGCACCACTAAGGCTACAGTTTGGATAAGTATGGTAAAAGAATACAACCCTGATGCACACCTTCCCTGACTTTAAACCGTGCAGTAGCCTCTTGTTCTGTTTGAACTACTGCCTCTTGGTCTATGTACAGGTTCCACATGAGCACAATTAAGTGTTCTGGAATTCTCATTCTTCTCAGCGTTTAACAATCCATAATTTGTTATGACATGCAATTGAGTGCCTTTGCATAGTCAGTAAAACACAGGCAAACATCCTTCTGATATTCTGTGCTTTCAGCCAGGATCCATCTGACATCAGCAGTGATATCCCTTGTCCTACGTCCTCTTCTGAATCCAGCTTGAACTTCTCACTGTTCTCTGTTGATGTACTGTTGTAACCGCTTTTGAATGATCTTCAGCAAAATTTTACTTGTGTGTGATATTAATGATATTGTTTGATAATTTCCGCATTCTATTGGATCACCTTTCTTGAGAATAGGCATAAATATGGATCTCTTCCAGTCGGTTGGCCAGGTAGCTGTTTCCCAAACTTCTTGGCATAGACGAGTGAGTGCCTCCAGCGTTGCATCTGTTTGTGGAAACATCTCCATTTATATTCCGTCAGTTCCTGGGACCTTGTTTTTCGTCAATGCCTCCAGTGCAGCTTGGACTTCTTCCTTCAGTACCATCCTTTCTTCATCACATGCTACGTCTTGAAAGGGTTGAACGTCAACCCATCCTTTTTTTGGTACAGTGACTCCGTGTATTCCTTCCATCTTCTTTTGATGCTTCCTGCATCATTCAGTATTTTCCCCATAGAATCCTTCACTATTACAACTCAAGGCTTGAATTTTTTTCTTTACTTTCTTCAGATTTTTCTTGGTTTTAGTAGTTTATTTTATAGTTTAAAGTAAAATAAAAAATAAAATTAACACCAGGTCTGCTGAATAACACTTTGCCTTTTCTGTCCTGGATTGGCGTTCAGTGTTGAGGGTCCACAGCCCCCCTCTGAGAAGTACCCCATTCGTCCCCAGAAGACATGGCCCCCAGGCTCTCTGTTAGCCTAAAACTAAAACCAGTCCCGAGGCCAACTCTTCAGACAAAGGTTAGACCGGACTATGGGACCTAAAATGACACTTGTGAAGAGTGTGCTTCTTAGCTCAAGTAGATACATGAGACTAAATGGGCAGCTTCTGTCCAGAGGTGAGATGAGAAGGCAGAGAGGGTCAGGAGCTGGTTGTATGGACATGGGAAATCCGGGGTAGAAAGGAGGAGTGTGCTGTCACAGTATAGGGAGAGCAGCTAGGGTCACATAACAATGTATGTGTAAATTTTTGTGTGAGAGACTAAGTTGAATTGTAAACTTTCACTTAAAACCCAATAAAACAAAAAGAAGGAAAGAAAGAAAAAAGAAGTGCCCAGTGTCTGTGACTCAGCCGTTTCGCTGTCTCTCCCCCTCTTCTCTTGCCCCACAACCTCTGTTGTGGCTTTTACCGTTCACCCTTGTGAATAAAACACTCTCTTTTTTTCCTGCCTGTGTGTCATTTTTACTGGCTTTAGTAAGAAGTGTTCTGTTTTTGAGGCTTTTGTAAAAGTTGTATTTGTTGTTGTTGGCTGCTGTTGAGTTGGCCCCCGATTCATGGGGTCCCCACACACAACAGAACTAAACGCTGCCCAGTCCCATGCCGTCCCCGTGACTGATTGCTGAACGGACTGTTTTGGTCCAGAGGGTTTTCACTGGCTGATTTTCAAAAGTGGATCACCAGGCCTTTCTTCCTAGTCTGTCTTAGTCTGGAAGCTCTGCTGAAACCTGTTCAGCATCATAGCAACACATAAGCCTCCACAGACAGATGGGTGGTGGCTGCGCATGAGGTGCATTGGCTGGGAATCGAACCTGGGTCTCCCGCACAGAAGGTAAGAATTCTACCTCTGAGCCACCGCTGCCCTCATCGATTGTATAATATGATGCAGATGCCAGGCAGCGTGATCCCCGCTGACAGCGGCAGTTTGTCGCTGGGACCCACACTCAACAATGAGTGAAAACCCAATCAAAATGTTTTATCAACAGGGGCATTTAAAAGGCAGCTAGCTAGCAGGTGATACCATTACCTTTATTTGGAATAAACTGTTCTCAGGATTAATTAATGGCCCTAATTCTTCACTCCTATAAAGATACTGTTTTTATTATTGAATGTTACCTGTGTTTTGAGATTCCTCATTATTCCTTTAAAACCATCCAAACAAGCAGAAAAAAATTCACACAAAAATCATGACAGCAGAGGATTAAAACGGGACTCCTGGGCCTTCTAGCTGTAGACATGCAGGCCCTTGAGCATACGTGGTTGCAGGTTTGACAGATGTCTCTGATGACCCGTTATAATAGCACGGTAGCATGGGAGAATGGAATAAAATGCCGGCAGATGGATCATATCCCGCCTCCCTCCCCGTGTCAACTTCCGCACATCTTCCCTTTTAGGTGTGGGATCGAGCTTAGCTGCAGATACACTTAGCAGGGGGATTACTTTCCCCACGATGATGTAGCACAGATACCGCGATGGGTGGTTGTAAGAACAGACATTTCTCCCAGCTCTGGCCCCTAAAAGTCCAGTTCAGGGTCTCTGTGGTGCCAACCCCTTCCTTGGCGTTGCCCCGGGGGTTCCTTTGCTCATGGCTCATAGAGGTTCCTCCTGGCATCTGCCTTCCCCTGTGTGTGTCTCTCTGTCTTTTCTGCTCTGTTTGTAACTCAAAAGTGATTAGATTGAGAACCCGCCATTTCAGGCGTGATCTCATCAACATAACAAAGAAAACCTTTTTGGTTATACCCATGGGTACATTGTTGTTAGGTGCCGTCAAGTCGGTTCTGAATCATAGCGACCCTCCGCACCACAGAACGAAACACTGCCCTGTCCTCTGCAATGCTCACAATCGTTGTTATGCTTGAGCCCGTTGTTGCAGCCACTGTGTCAGTCCATCTCATTGAGGGTCTTCCTCTTTTTCGCTGACCCTGTACTTTACCAAAGATGATGTCTCCTCCAGGGACTGATCCCTCCTGACAACATGTCCAAGGTCTGTGAGACGTAGTCTCGCCATCCTTGCTTCTAAGGAGCATTCTGGTTGTACTTCTTCCAAGACAGATTTGTTTGTTCTTTTGGCAGTCCATGGTATATTCAGTATTCTTCACCAACACCACAATTCGAAGGCGTAAATTCTTCTTCAGTCTTCCTTATTCATTGTCCAGCTTTCGCATGCATATGAGGCGATTGAAAACACCATGACTTGGGTCAGGCGCACCTTAGTCTTCAAGGTGACATCTTTGCTTTTCAACACTTTAAAGAGGTCTTTTGCAGCAGATTTGCCCAATGCAATGTGTCTTTTGATTTCCCGACTGCTACTTCCATGGGTGTTGATGTGGATCCAGTCCACAGGTATAGGGGTTAGGATTCCTACCCATTTTGGAGGGTCATAACTCAGTCCATAACAGTGTGGGTCCCGCAGAGGGCCTTGACCAGCAGTCACCACGTGGCCTCTCCAGCAGTGGGACGTGAGCACAGACTCCAAGGCCTTCGTGGTAAACCCACCGTGGAATCGCGCTTTATAACTCGGAGCGCAGCCTCTGCTCGTCCCAGGCGTGGTATCGCCTGGTTATTCGTGAGCGTCAGGAGAGGCACAGAGAACCTAGACCTCGGGGGGTCGGAGTGCGGGGCCCTTGACATCGCCACACTCAGTGGTTAAAAAAAGCACTGGCTGTTTCGGCCAGGGTTTCCTGGATGCCTGTCCTGTGGGGTGTCCCCGTGGGTCCAGAATCCTTGTAGCTTCACAGGGAAGATCTGACTGTGGGACATAAATTCTCCTTCATCCAGAATGCCAGTTGATGGTTTTATGGGTGCTGAGACAATGCTCCTGTCTGCTAACCGAATACCTTCTTGCTGGTGCCCAGTTACCTGGGAAACCCACGTAGCTGGGTGTGCATTGAGGACCACGTCAGAACAAAGGGAGCCAACTCTCCTTGGGCGCTTTGTGCCGGCTCTACCCAGGTCTGAGGAACATCACTCTGCACCACCCACCCTTGACAGGTTACGTGGGACAGTGGTCTTCGCTCACGTTACTTGGAGGGTTTGCAGCAACAGTCTCAACATCTCTGCAGGATTTCAAGTGAAACAATTTCAGGTCTCCTCTGGAAGTGTTGCCATCAAGTCTGCTCCAACTCATGGCGACCCCACATGTGTTGGAGTAGAACTGTGCTCCACAGGGCTGTCCGTGGGTGAGTTTTCAGAAGTAGATTGCCAGGCCTTTCTTTCGAGGTGCCTCTGGCTGGACCGGGCGGTGCAAACAGTTAACGCACTTGGCTGCTAACTGAGAGGTTGGTGGTTTGAGTCCACCCAGAGGTGCCTCGGAAGAATGGCCTGGCTATCTACTTCTGAAAACTCAGCTGTTGAAAACCCTATAGAGCCCAGTGGGATTGCATTGAGTCAGAGTCGGCTCGAGGGCAGATGGTTTCTGTGGAACGTGGCTCAGGGAAAATGGTGAGTGTTTTGGAATAGCAGTGCCGTTTGCCCGCGTTTGGCTTCGTTTCTGCTGGTGTCTTCTCTCTGGATGCCCGTTTCTATTATTTAGCACACGTTCCAATGTGGGACCTGTCCTTTTGGCCATATTGTTGCTGTTGTTAGGTGCCATCAAGTCAGTTCCAACTCATAACGACCCCGTGTACAACAGAACGAAACACTGCCTGGTCCTGCGCCGTCCTCACAATCGTTGTTATACTTGAGCCCATTGTTGCAGCCACCGTGTCAGTCCATTTCATTGAGGGTCTTCGTCTTCTTCACTGACCCTCTACTTTCCCAAGCATGATGTCCTTCTCCAGGGACTTGTCCTTCCCAATAACATGTCCAAAGCATGTGAGATGAAGTCTTACCATCCTTGCTTCTAAGGAGCATTCTGGCTGTACTTCTTCCAAGTCATACCATGCCATCAGAATTTCCAGCTGAGGTAGCCAGCAGAATGTGGAGGCTGTGACCAGCAGTGACAGCTCCAGGTATCAACCACTTCTATCCCCGTAGAAATTCCTGTTCCATGGAAGCTGTTCCTTAATTAAGGGAATGCCTTTTCCTTAAGAGTCCACAAGATTGCTCGTTAGTTCTGATTGAAGCCACGGCCCTGGGATCAGCTAGAGAGGCGCTGACTACTGAAAGAACAGCTTGGGCTTTGAGCTACGCTCCGTTTGGAGTGTGGGACGTTGTCCATGTGTGACCAGCAGTATGGACTGTGTCCCCATACCTGGTGGCCAAATAGGTTGAGATGTTGGCGCTCAACATAATCTGACCTCAGAGCCTCAAGCATTTATAACGGTGAGACATCAGCAGAGCCCTCAGATGGGTGTTTTTTCCCCAACAGGTAATGAAATTACTTAGTAATGGTGGATTTCTGTAGCTAAAGATAGTTGACTCTGACTCATGGAGACCCCGTGTACAGCAGAATAAAACGGTGCCCAGTCCTGCATCATCCTCACGATCACTGGCATGTCCTAGCCCATCCTCGTGACTATAGTGCCAGTCCATCTCACCGAGGGTCTTCCTTGCCCTCACCAGCCGCCCGCTTTGCCAGACATGATGTCCTCCTCCAGCAATTGATCCCTCCTGATCACATATCCAAAGCAAGCCAGTTGGACACTGTTCTGTTGTGATCCATAAGATTTTCACTGGTGAATTTTCAGAAGTAGATTGCCAGGCCTTTCCTCCTAGTCTGTCTCAGTCTGGAAGTTCCACTGAAACCTGTTCACCATGGGTGACCCTGCTGGTATTTGAAATACTCGTGGCATAGCTTCCAGCATCATAGCAACTTGCACACCACCACATTGTAACCGACAGACAGACAGGTGGTGGCTGTAGATGACGGCCGTGTTACAATGTTAGAAGCCCCTGCACATCTCAGGGTTCTTACCTTGGTTCTGAGCAGTCAGCCTGGTGTGGGAAAGCCTTGTCTTGAGGGACGCGAATGATGACGATGTTAATGTAGTAGCGCCTGGAGCGATGTTGGACTGCAGGACCCACATTTCCGTGTCTCCTGCCCCATTTCCATCCTGAAACCGGATGCATGGAAGCAGCAGGGGCCTTGGAGCTGACACTTCTGGGAGTTGCGTCTTTGTCCCGCTCCATTTCAGCACGTCGGTGAAATGCAGTCTCAGAAAACCAGGGCAGGTGACACGTTAGGGCTCGCAGGATTAAAATTCTGAAACAGAGGTTGTGCAGGCGGGATGTCCCGGCGAGCGGTCACCAGGGCGGGTGGTGCCATCTTTGCACTTCAGTGGCGGGCATGCCGGCAGCGGGCCGACCAGCTGCTGTGCTGGGCGACACTCCGTCCCAGCACCCTGTGGGCTCCCGACAAACAGCAGTGTGTCTGTGAACTCTGGGGCCACGTCCAAGTGTGGGCAGTGTGTTTGGGACCCTCCTCTGAGAGGGGTCTGGACCCAGGTGGAACAGCTGCCTTCCTTGGGGTGTGCCTGGGGGTCCGTGGAGCGGGGGCCAGCCTCTTCAGAGCCACCCTCGCTGCAAGGCATGACGTGAGTCAGCCCCTCACAGGGCCCTTCTGTCGTCCAGTGGCATTTGGGGAGAGGGGCCCTCTGAGGGGGTTGTGGGAGGCAGGCAGAGCCCTGCTTCCGTGTGTCAGCTCTGGGAGTGATGTGTACTTCCGACACGCAGGCGTGGCTTCAGGGCCTCCGGCCAGGCTGAATTCTGTGGGGACAAAATGGTATGCTGAAGTCCCAGCCCCCCACCTGTGAACCTGGCCTTGCTCGAATAAAGTCACCTGTTGAGTCTTCACCAGTGGGTCATACCTGAGTAGCGTGGGTGCTGTCCCCTTCTCATCCAAGGGGTGCTTTATAAAAAGGGAGAACACACACGGAAAGAGAGATACGCCAGGGAGAAGACGCCATGTGAGGAGCGTCTTATGATGTGAAATCCTGGCCATGGGGTGCAGTTTCTTTTATATTACATTTTTGGTGACATTGTGTACGGGAATTCCTGGATGGCGCAGTTAAGTGCTCAACTGCTAGCCCAAAGGTTGGCATTTGAACTCACGCAGATGTGCCTTAGAAGACAGGCCTGGTGATCTGCTTCCAAAAGTTCAGTCTTGAAAACCCCGTGGAGCACAGTTCTACTCTGCACACACGGGATCGCCATGAGTCGGAATCGACTGGACGGCAACCAACAGCGACAACGTTGTATACAGAGGGCTGCAGGGATCAGGTAGGGCGTTCGCACACTCAGACGTGTGAGTGCACACACAGTTGTGTATTATATACAGTGAAACCTCATCAGTTAAAACAGGTATTCCTTACTCAAATCCTAAGAACTCAATAGGTTTTAAAATTATTACATTCAACATCACACAAAACGACATGAAATAATGATGTCTGTTACTAGCGGCCAGATGTCACGGAGGGAGTGAGCCCAGAGCCTGTGTTGTGTGTGGAGATCAGTGTGGGTGTGAGCAATACGGCTGAGGAAGTCTCGGCGGCACTGGGGCTGGGGGGGCTTTGTGTCCAGGAGGTGAGGAGAAGCAGAAGCTGTGGAGTCTGGTTTCAGATAGGGACTCAGGTGGGTGGAGGAATGATGTGTTGTCCAGATGGGTCTGTCCAGGAGTGAGGTGAGAACTGGCAGCTCAGTAAAGAGACTGCTTGAAAACAGCGATCTGACCGAGCCAGAGAGGTGAGCGGTGTCTTAGAAAAGGGTGATGTGCACCACATCCCACAAGGAGAGAATCCCACAAAGGAAACAGTGTGCTCAGACAGCAAGACATGAAGGACGGAGGAAAGGCCACTAAGTCTGGAACGAAATGGAATGAGCGCCCATCTAGTCGAGATGAGGTTTTAATGGTGCACTGCTTTTTTTATTTACTTAAAAACAATTCTGATCTCTTCAAGCTCCATCTGCAGTTTGCATTAAAATCATTCAGCAAAGGATGGTCTTAATTTTCTCTTGCAATGAGTTAGATGATTCCCTGAAGACGTGCACTTTGTGGGCACAGCTTTTATGATGCTGCCCTAAAATGTAGCATTATGGAAGCCTCTCAAGTTGTATTTGCCCGTAAGCTGCTTGTTTAATCTTTTCGTTTAGCGTTTCAGAGTGGCAGCGTGCATTTTAATAGATGAGTTCTCATCTGAGCCTGTTTTACCCTGAACATCCGGGGCCCCTTCCTTCGGCACGGCTGTGCGCGGAGACAGTGTTCTGGGCGATCGCTGTGTTCTGTTCAACACGACTTTCCCTCGTGGCTAGGTGCTGTCGAGCCGGTTCTGGCGCACAGCGACCCCGTGTACGGCAGGACGAGACACTGCCCGGTCCTGCGCCATCCTCGCCATCCTTGTTACGCTGAAGCTTGTTGTTGCAGTCACTCTGTCAATCCATCTCGTTGAGGGTCTTCCTCTTTTTTGCTGACCCTCTGCTTTACTGCCATGTTGGTTCAAAAGAGGAAATACAATGACAAATCCATACATGAGGATTCAAGATTCCAGCGAGATTTCATTGTGAGAAATTTCTTAAACAGAGGCAGAAAAAAATCTAAGAAGCGTAGAGATGTGTTTCCAAAGTCAAAAAACAGAATTTAGGAGACAGAGAAAAAGAAGGTGAATTATTACTGACTGAGGTGAGCTGGAAGCAGAGAAGTCTTGTCTCGGGAGCCTAGGTACATTCAGGAGGGGGTGCTGGGCAGAGAGGCCCCCGGAGGTGTTCACGCACCGGCCCTTCCGGCAGGAGATGTCGCTGCTGCATGTGACAGGTGACGGGGCTCAGGCTCAGTAGGTAAGGAAGCCCACCTGGCCAGGAATGTGAGGATGTAAGCCGGAGCCAAAGATAAGGCTGTGAAGGGCGGGCGTTTCCGAAGGCACACTCCTTCGGAAAGGGATCTTGAATCTCCTGAAATATCGGGTGACTTCTTGACTCCCGAGAGCTTCTGACGTTTGGAGGGGAGGCTTCCAAAAATGTGGGGTCATCTGTTTGCCGACGGCGATTTGGTGAGACTGCCGTAGGGGACGCCACGTTGTGGTTGTCGGGTACAGTTGAGTTGGCCGCAGCTCATGGAGACGTTATGAAGAAGGAGATGTTGCCCGGCCCTGCTCCATCTTCGTGATCATGGGTGTATTTGAGTCTGTTGTTGTGGCTACTGTGTCAATCCTGAGGGTTTCCCTCGTTTTCACTGACCCTCTGCTTTACCAACCGTGATGTCCTTTCCTAGAGGTTAGTCTTTCGTGATGATGTGTCCAAAGTAAGCACATGGAGACCAGGGATGGGAATAAATCACCAGCTGTCACCACAGCCTGTGTGCTGAGCATGGGACTCTAACGTTGCCTGGAGTGAAGATGCCTACTTCAGTGATACAGCATGAAATGTGGATGAAATCTGCTTAAAAAAAAGATAATCGGTTAGTCATTCAATCTGTAAGTTAATGGGCACGTCTCAAACATTGTATTGACTTGATAAAGAATAACTAGAACAGCAGTGTGCCAGCAAACGGGTTCTCAGGGAGAAAAAAAAAAAAAAGCCCCGATAAATAGTGTTTTCCATTTCTGTGGTGTAAATATTTTCCAGTGGCAGATTTCAAGCTGCTGCCAGCTCAAAACAATTTCTGATAGTCAGTTTGTGAAGCCCGTAGGGTCTGGCTTAGCACACCACTGAGCAGAACCCACAGGAACGCAGAGGGCCCCACTGAGAGAGCACAAGGTTAGAAGGGCTTCGAGTGTCTGTTCACCCCAGTCTTCATGGCGCTGGGGACAGAAAAACCAGCTTTACCAAGGCTGTGCTCATTTAAAAGTTTATGTGTTGTTGTTTTGTTTTACATGTTGTATAGGCCTGTCCAGTCCATCTCAGCCTCTCTTTTAAAAATCTGTATTATGAAAAATTTCGAGTATTCTCAGACGCAGGGAGAACAGAATGATGAACCCTCAGACATCCATCAGCCAGAAATCTTCATTCTAGCTTTATCTGCCTCCTGCCTTTATTTTTACTGAAGTATATTTTACTGTAGGAGTGACTGGTGGCATAAACAGTTGAGTGCTTGACTACTAACCAAAAGGTTAGTGGTTCACACTTACCCAGAAGCGCCTTGGAAGAAAGTCCTGGCAATCTGCTTCCAGAAGATCACAGCCATTGAAACCCCTACGGAACACAGCTCTACTCTGTAAACACACGCAGTTGCCATGAGTTGGAATCAGCTTGACAGCAACTGGTTTGGTTTTTATTTTCTACGTAAGTGCATCATCGTTTGACCCCCGACATGTTGAAAACTCACGTTTTCTTATGTAACCAGCATGCCACTGTCCCACTTTACACAATCGGCAGTACTTTCTTGCTATCATATGATAGCGTCTATACTAAGATTGCCCCAGTTGTCTCACCCAATGTCTGGCTTTTTTTGCCTTTGGTTTGCTGTAACCAGGATTCTAACAAGATGCAGGAATTGTGTTTGGCTGTGGTGTCTCCGGCGTCTCTTTGTCTGGACAAGTCTCTTCTTTCTGCTACCATCAGATTGTTGGAGGGGCTGGGTCTTTGGGTGGCAGAAACCCTCACATTCAGGGTTGTCCGTTGCTACCTCCGTGGGCTGTTTAACTTATATCTTTGTGCTGAATACTACCTGTGAACTGGAAGTTACCTTAAAAAGGCTTGATTGGATTCGGGTTCAGCATTTTGGGGTGGTCATGCAAAAGTGCTGTACTGGTGGTGATGTGCTTCCTGCTGTATCAAGTGTGGAGACTCGTGGTATCTGTTTGTCTGTCCCCATCTGTAGCGCTACGATTGAGCGGTGGATTCAGACGGTGACACACCGAGCCTGTTCCTGAATTCTCTCTCGTCTGCCTTTCCTCAGACGCTTTCATCCACTGACAAACCTGGCCTGGGCTCATTGTTAAATGCATTGAAAATCACCATACCTAACAACTCTAACATAATAAGCAACATCATGATAAACGAAGAAAATATTGAAGTTGTCAAGGATTTCATTTTACTTGAGTTTACAGTCAGTACCCATGGAGGTAGCAGTCAGGAAATCAAAGAACATGCTGCATTGGGCAAATCTGCTGCAAAAGACCTCTCTAACATGTTGAAAAGCTAAGCTGGCACTTTGAGGACTACGGTGCGCTTCACCCTAGCCGTGGTATTTTCAGCCAGCTCATATGCATGCGAAAGCTGGACAATGAATAAGGAAGACCAAAGAAGAATTGATGCCTTTGAATTATGTCATTGGCGAAAAATATTGAATATATCGTGGACTGCCAGAAGAACGAACAAATCTGTCTTGGAAGAAGTACAGCCAGAATGCTCCTTAGAGGCAAGGATGGGGAGACTTCATGTCATGTACTTTGGACATGTCATCAGGAGGGATCAGTCCTTGCAGAAGGGCATCATGCTTCGTAAAGTCGAGGGTCAGCGAGAAATAGGAAGACCCTCAACGAGATGGATTGACACAGTGGCTGCAACAATGGGCTCAAACACAGCAATGATTGTGAGGATGGTGATGGTGAGGATAGTGTAGGAACAAGCAGGGTTTTGTTCTGATGTCCGTAAGGTCGCTGTGAGTTGGCACTGACTTGACGGTACCTCACAACAATAATAACTTTAACATAATATTTACTTGTTTTATTCTAGAATGTATACATATGTATGTTATGTCTAATGTAGTTTTTAAATACGCATATTAATATTAATACAGAGATGCCACTGTATGAGTTTTAACCTTTCTTTGTAGCTCTCTCTGTCCTAGAAATTCCACTAAGTACATAAGGTTGCAGCGCTGTGTTCTACTGTCCCTTGGAATAGTTACTGTCTCTGTGAGTTTACGGCAGCGCCTGCTGTATGCTGGGGTTCAGTTTGTTTTCAATTTTCAGGGATTCTTATTTTGTAAAATCTAATTTGGCACTTTGAATATGTAAAATAATTCCGTAATTACAAAGTTATAACTGAATAACAAGGACATTTCCCTGCCCTCTGCATGTTACCTTCCATTTGGGTAACCGTTAGGGCTTGTTTCCTTTTTTTATATTGCCAGCGATTTTTGTTATTTTGGTCTAAGTTATATTGTACGGATAACGCTGTACAGCAGCTGTGTGTAGGGTTCTTTTTAGGCTGCACGTTCCGTTTTGTGTGTTGGCATTCGTTTGTTAATCATTCTCACATTAATTGACATTGACGTCCACCTTTGACTCTCAGAAATAATGCCACCAGGAATGACCTTGTGCATCTTTGCTGGTTATCTTTCGGAGAGCCTCCTAGAAGTAGGATTTTTATGTTGAAGGACAAGCACAGTTTGGGGAAATACTGCAGGTTCCCCTGTTGTGGACTTGGCCATTTTGCTTCCCACCAACAGTGTATCCGAGCCCCTGTTTTGCCACCTTCTGGTCACCAGTCTGTGTTGTTGCACACTTAGATCTGGTGTCCCAGAACAGTTGGAATTGGTGTTCCTTTTGTGACGGGTGCACTTGAGCAACTTGGCCCGTGTTTAAAGGACACTGTAATTTCTTCTCCTCTGAGCTGTTTGTTCATAGCATGGCCCGTTTTATATGGTTGTTGTTAGGTGCCCTCGAGTCAGTTCCGACTCACAGTGACCCCGTGTACAACGGAATGAAACCCTGCCCGGTCCTGCGCCATCCTCACAAGCCTTGTTATGCTTGAGCCCGTTGTTGCAGCCCCTGCGTCAGTCCATCTCATTGAGGGTCTTCCTATCTACCTTACCAAGCATGATATCCTTCTCCAGGACTAATATTTTTATATTACATTGTTCTTCATTTTTAGGAGCTCTTTGCTTCTTAAGGATTTTAGTTCATTTGCCTTTGATATAAGTCATGTGTATTTTCCCCAGTGTGTTTTTTTTTTTGTCTTTTGAATTTGCTTATGATGCTTTGCCTGCAAGAGTTTTATTGTAAAGTTTATGTAGTTAAATTAATCAGTCTTCTGCAGTATTGCTTTTGGATTTGGAGACAGAGTTAGAAAGCTTTCCCCCATTGCTAGGTTCTAAACGGGCATACTTTTATGAGCGCATCTTTACATTTAGATGACTGATCCATGTGACAGCTCTCCTGGTGGAAAGTATGAAATGTAGATCTAGTTTTATCTTTTTCTAAGCGTCTAACTCTTCAGCCCAATGCTGTTTTTTGGATGAGATGCCACTTCTTCCATATGCTAAATTTCCTCTTGCACTGGGTCTATTTTTAGACTTTACTTCTCTGTGTGTTAATGCCATTCTGTTTTAACTTTGGGGACTTTATAATATGTTTAATATCTGAGTGTCAGAGTGGAGCTGTGCTCCGTAGGGTTTTCAGTGGCTACTGATTTTTCAGGAAGCACATTGCCAGGCTTTCTTCCTAAGGCATCTCTGTGTGGGTTCGAACCTCCAACCTTTCAGTTAGCAGCCTAGCACGTTAACCATTTGTACCACCCAGGGACTCCTTTAACATCTGGTGGATCTTTTGTATACTTTATAATGAACTTTTATAGCTTCAGCAGTAAAAAACAGGTTGGTGTTTTTATTGGGATTGCATTAAAATTACAACTGAACCTATGGAGAATTGACAGCTTTGTGATCTTCTTTTCCAAAAACATAGTATATTTCCGTTTACTCAAGTTCACTTTTTTTTCTTTGAAGAGTGTTTTAAAATTTCCTCATGGGACAAGAAAGCTGGTAATAGGGAACCGCAGGTTGAAAAGGGACAATGTTGACATGTGATGGGGTTCTTAAACATTGTCACAAAACAATATGTGTACTAACTGTTTAATGAGAAACTATTTGTTCTGTAAACCTTCACCTAAGTACAATAGAAGAAAAAACTTAAATAAAATTTCCTCGTACAGGTTTTTCACATTTCTCATTTACTTTATGTTTAGGTATTGTATTTATTTTGCCATTCATTCATTCAGTTATTTGCTGTTGTAACTAGGGTATTTGTTTTCTCCTCTCTCCTGCTTTTATTTTTGCATTTTTTGTTATAAGTGAGGTTGATTGATTTTTCTCTGTTAAATTTATATCCTGCAATTTGACTAGATTCTTTTTTGTTTGTAACTCTTTCAGTGTATAATTTTGAATTTCCAGACAGACAGTTTTATTATCTGCTTATAAAGATTGTTTTATTTTTTCCCCAATTCTTTTGCCTCTAAATTGCCTTCGCTTGTCCCATTGAATTGTCTAATCCATTCATTTCTGTGTTTAATAGTAGTGTAGCAGTTGGCATCCCTGTTGTTCCCTCACTTTACCAGGAATTCCTCCAGCGTTTCCTTATTAAGTCAGACCCTGGCGCTGGGACTAAGATGTATACACTTGCATAATTGCATTTAATGTTAAGTAAGCATCCATCAATTCCTCTTTTCCTGGGTGATTCCGTACACAATGATGGTTGAATTTTGTTAGGTGACGTTTTGACATTTATGGAAATTATTTCCATAGATCTATGAATATAGTTAGTTCTATTAAAGGATTTCCTAATACTGAATCATCTTTTTATTCCTGGAATGAATCCTATTTGTTCAAGTGTATTTTCCAGTCTCTTGATTGCTATTTTCTTAATAAAAAAAAAATTATTTGTATCAGTATTTGTAATTGAAAGAATCAAACTAAACCCGTTGCGGTGGAGTTGATTCCGACTCATAGCGACCCCATAGGATAGAGTGGAACTGCCCCTTAGGGTTTCCAAGGAGCAGCTGGTGGATTCAAACTGCTGACCTTTTGGTTAGCAGCTGAGCTCTTCACCACTGCACCACCAGAGCTCGGTTGCTAACCAAAAAGGTCGGCAGTTTGAATCCACCAGCAGCTCCTTGGAAACCTTATGGGACAGTTCTGCTCTGTTCTGTACTCCTAGACTTGACCGCAGTTGACATTCATAACTGAGATAGGTTTATATTGTTCCAAAGTGCAGTTTTTATACAGTCTCTAGGATTTCTCTGTCAGTGTTATACTCACTTTATTAAAAACACAGAAACAAAAGCAATGAGTTTGGAAGTATTTCATCTTTGTCTGTGATCTGGGATAGTTTAAGTACTGTTAGCTTATCCTTAACAGGTTTGATAGCACCTCTCTGCAACTTTTGGCCTTCTGGTTTTGTTACCCTGGGGCAGTTCTTCTGTAATGGACTGTTTAGACCTTCTGTTTCCATGTGGGTCAGTTCGGGCAGATTATGTTTTCATAGACAGTTTTCTCCTTTTGATTTTTTTGTTTTATCTGCATTAAAAAAACGGGTTGCTAATGAGTCAATTCCAGCTCATAGCAACCCAACAGGACAGAGTAGAACTGCCCTACGGGGTTTCCAAGGAGTGGCTGGTGGGTTTGAACTGCCGACCTTTTGGTTAGCAGCCGAGCTCTTAACCACTGTGCCACCAGGGATAAGCACTACTGAAGTTGACTAGTAACCCCCAGCCCCACGTGTGCTGTAGACACGTCATCCTTCCACGGTAGTGTCCTGTGTCTGGCCGCTGGGGCGTCCCAGAGCAGCCTCCCGTCACTTCCTCTCCCTCCTCGCCTGCCCGCGTTGCTGGCTGTGTTGTCTTCCCGTCTAAGCCTGTCTTGTTTCCACACTCTCTCCCCACCCTCCCCAGCGTCTTCTAGTCCCTGTGCCACAGTTAGTAATCCAGGAGGCCTCCCAGACCTCACTGGAAGCTTCTCCAGTCTGTTTGCAGTGGTCTGAAGCGCGTTCTGGGGCGATCCCCCTGGAAGTCTTTGTGGGGACACATTCCTGTGTTCTGTACCCACTCTGGGCCCTGCCCCTCCTTCCCCATCACTGACGCTGTCCTCACTTCTGCCCTGACCCAGGCGCCTGGTGGATCTGGGCACCATTGTCCTGTAGGGGAGGGCTTAAATGCCCGTAACCAGACTGACCTGGCCAGGAGGAAGGGACTGAGGCGTGGTTCCTAACCTCTGCCGGGGGCCCCCTGACGTCTGGGAGAAGGGGGAGACTGGGCTCTCAGAGCCTTGCGAGTCCCAGGGCCCGTCACCCCCAGAGCCAGCTCACTCCCAGTTACTTCATCCTTTGGCTGTTCGTCTGCAGAAAGCGGACCCCCAGGAGGCCCAAGTGGGGAACGGAGTGGGGCTCAGGGGTCCTGGAATGCAGAGGGGGTCAGCACTGGGGGCCGGCCTGCAGAGGAGGGGTCCTGTGCAAGACGGAAGGGGCGGCCATCGTCCTGAAGCTGCAGCAAGGCCTCTGGCCTCCTGAAGGGGGCGTCTGGAAGGCCGATCACCAGCGAAGTGCTGCGGGTCCCTCAGAGCTGGGAGCCCAGCGAGGGAGACCTCCCTGGTGTCATCGTGTCTCAGGCTGCAGGAACAAACCCCACGGGGAGGGGGGCGCTGTAAAGAACAGACACGTGTGGTCTCAGAGTTCTGGAGGCTAGAAGTGTGAATTCAGGGCACTGGAGGGCCAGGCCCCCTCTACTGCTCTCCTCGCGGGCAGGATCCTTCCTGGCCTCTCCTGCCTCTGCGGCCCCCGAAGTCTCTTGCTGTTCCTTGGTGTGTAGAGGGACCCTCCCTTGGTGCCCTCCCCTGGGTGACTGGGCTTCCCTGCCTGTCTCCTCTGTGATGAAACGCCGCTCTGAAGGGACTAGCGTTAGGACCCGCCCTGCTCTGGTGTGACGTCACTGACTGATAGGACCCGCCCTGCTCTGGTGTGACGTCACTGACTGATAGGGTCGGCAGAGAAAAGATTCTGTTTCCCCAGACGTGCCGGGGTTAGGACTTCACCGTGTGTTTTTGGGGACAGAGCTCGATCCGTAACACTGATGCTTTTCAAGGCAGGCTTGGGGCTCCCACAGAGGGAGGTGGGAAGCAGGAGGGGCTGACGGAGAGCTCTGTGGATGAGGGCTCCGAGGGCCGACCCCTTAGAGGCCTCTCAGCCCCGTGGAGGGTAGAGGTGCACCCAGGCCCCTCTCGTGCCCACCTGCAGGGCCCCTGGCCTTTGAGCCCCGCCTGGAGTACCTGGGGCTGCGGCTGCTCTTAGACTCGAGTCCTGCGCTCCATCCAGGACAGCTCATTCCCATCTCTGCTTCCCGGAGCTGTGGTTCTCGAATTCCTCCCTATAGATTTTCGTCTTCTCGAGTGCGGAAGTACGAGGAACACATCCATGAATCACACTCTTTATCCAAAATCACCCGACCTGTCCGTCTGTCATGCTGTGGTGGCTTGTGTGTTGCTGTGATGCTGGAAACTACGTCACCAGTATTTCAAATACCGGCAGGGCCACCCATGGTGGAGAGGCTTCAGCAGAGCTTCCAGACTAAGACAGACTAGGAAGAAAGGCCTGGTAACCTACATCAGAAAATCAAGCAAAGAAAATCTTATGGATCACAACAGAATGTCGTCTGACTCACTTGCTTGGACAGGTCATCAGGAGGGGTCATTCACTGGAGGAAGACGTCATGTTTGGTGAGGTAGAGCGCCAGCGAGGGTGAGGGAGGCCCTCGGTGAGATGACACAGTAGCCACACTGATGGGTGGACCAGAAGCTGGCAATTAGCAGAATGACCAAGGACCAGACAAGGCCTTGTTCTGTTGTATATAAGGTTGCCACGAGTTTGAATGGACTGAAAGCCGCTGTCTATCTGTATCTCCTCCAAAACAACCCAGCGTTCATCTGTTTTTTAAAATGTTGCCTTTAAAAACAAACAAAAGGTTGAAAAGCAAAACCACCTTTCTCTTTGAAATAAGCATTTCAAATGTGTTTTCAGTGTATTTGATACCTATTTTAATATGGGGACCAGAAGTGCACGCTGCCTTAGGTTTTCACGGGCAGAACTCTGTCAGCCGGGTATAAATAAAACAAAACAAAACAAACAAACTCCAGCTCCACTCCCGGGCTATACAGCTGGACATGAATAGCAAAAATAACACCAGTCAGAAATGGGAACTCTCCACTCCCTTTCTGAGATACGTAATAACTGAATTCTGGAGCTGGGGGAAAGGGTAATTGACTTTCCGCTTTGAAAAACAGCCAACCTTATGTGGAGTGTTTAGTTTTCGATCACCAGCTGGGAAAAGAGTTTTCAGGTATTTCTAAATTCGAGGTGTACATTTCCACTGGGGTTTCTTTGTTGTATCACGCTCTCGGCTTCCATCTGCCTTCCAAACACTGTTAAACTGTTCTGTTCCCATATCAGCTAGTAGAAGACTTATGTGGGGAAGGTATTCATGCATGCTACTTTGGAAAGTAATGTGCTATTATGGAAAGTCTAATATAATAAAATACATTCAGAAATGTAGAGAACAACATTCCCAGGTAATTCTTTCCTGCAGAGACTAAACTATTCCTGTCTCTCAGTCTCCTAGTGCTGCTGTAACAGAAATAACAACGTGGGTGCTTTAAAGAACAGAGCTTTATTTTCTCACAGTTAGGTGTGCTGCATTGGGCAAATGGGCAGCAAAAGAACTCTCTAAAATCTTAAAAAGCAAAGATGTCACTTTGGTGATTAAAATGCACCTGACCCAAGCCACGTATTTTTAGTCGGCTCATATGCTTGTGAAAGCTGGACAGTAAACAAAGAAGACAGAAGAATTGACGCATTTAAATTGTGTTGGCAAAAATTTGAATATACCACGGAGAAACCAATTTTAGAAGATATAACAATCACGATGCTCCTTAGAAATGAGGGTGAAGAGACTTGAGCTCACTTAACTCTGGACACGTCATCTGGCGGGTTGAACTGCTGGAGGAGGACCTTATGCTTGGTAAAGTAGAGGGTCAGCGGGAAAGAGGGAGACCCACAATGAGAAGGATTGACACAGTGGCTGCAACAGTGGGCTGAAACATAGCAATGATTGTGAGGATGGCGCAGGACCAGGCAGTCTTTTGTTCTGTTGTACACGGGGTCACTGTGAGTCAGAACCGACTCAAGGACAAGTGACGAGGAAGCTAGAATTGAGGATGCGGCTCTTGGGAGAGGTCCTTCCTTGTCTGTTTCAGCTTCTAAGGGTTGCTGGTAATCCCTGGAGCTCCTGGGGTGTCTGTCTTCCTGCGCCTGTGTGTCTCTGTGTCTAATCTGCTCTTTGCTGGTAATCCCTGGAGCTCCTGGGGTGTCTGTCTTCCAGTGCCTGTGTGTCTCTGTGTCTAATCTGCTCTTTTTATAACTCAGAAGTGGTTAGCCTTAGAGCCCACCTCACTAGGATATGTCTAATTAACATAACAAAGAAAACCCCATTTCCAAACAGGATCACTTCCATAGAAATAGGGGTTAGGATTCTAGCACAGATTCTGGGGGCCTGTTCTGGAAGTTTCTATCACGATTTTTCCTCTACATTGGCGTTCACTTGAGTTCATACTCCATCTTTAGTGTAGTTGCTTGCCTTTTCCACATTGGGTTGAAATTATTTATAATCATGATTTTAATTTTCTGCATAGTTTGCTCAACTCTTCCCCTATTATTTTTAGATATTTAGGTTATTTCACAATTTCTCATTATTATAACTATACTGTGAAAAGTCCTCCTTATGCATAAAACATTTCTGTGAATTTTATAGCAATATCTCGCCATAGATTACAAAAGTGAAATTGTTAGTCCAAAAGAATATTTGTAAGCTCCTATCCTATGTAGAGTACTGCATTGGGAAAATCTGCTGCAAAAGACCTCTTTAAAGTGTTAAAAAGCAAAGATGTCCCTTTGAGAACTAAGGTGTGCCTGACCCAAGCCATGGTGTTTTCAGTTGCCTCGTATGCATGTGAAAGCTGGATGAAGGATAAGAAAGACTGAAGAGGAATTAGTGCCTTTGAACTATGGCATTGGCAAAGAATATCGAATAGACCATGGACTGCTGGCAAAACGAACAAATCTTCTTGGAAGAAGTACAGCCAGAATGCTCCTCAGGAGCAAGGATGGCGTGACTCCATCTCATGTACTTTGGACATGTTATAAGGGGGCACCCGTCCCTGGAGGACAGCATGTTTGGTAAAGTAGAGGGTCAGTGAAAGAGACCCTAGATGAGATGGACTGTCACAGCGGCTACAACAGTGGGCTGAAAGGACGGCACAGGACCAGGCAGTGTTTTGTTCTGTTGTGCTTAGGGTCACTGTGAGTCAGAAGCGACTAGATGGCACCTAACAGCAGCATGTAGCGTATGGAGTCCCTGGGGGGCACAACCATTAAACACTTACTACTAACCGAAAGGTTGGTGGTTCAAACTCACCCAGAGGCGCCTCGGAAGACGCGCCTCATGTTCTGCTTCTGAAGGGCCACGGCCTTGAAAACCCTCTGGGGCAGTTCTAGTCTGCACACGTGGGGTCACTATGAGTCAGAATCAATTTGAGGGCAACCACCACCACCACCAACTTCTAAAGTATACTCCCAAAAGAGCTGGTAAAGAAGTTTTATCATTTTATATCTCTATTTGTGAAATACGGGTTTATTCTCTTTTATTAGCTTAAACATTTTAACATACCCACGGTCTTTCTTAGGTCCTCTTTGTGAGGTATATAATGTGCTGAATGTTTGTATGAGAGTAACATGGAAGATAAAACTAGCTGATTTCCTACATTGATGCTTGTATTGGTGGCACTGTTGATATTTTGTTAGTGAAGAAAGGCTAAACATACCCTGATACCTGTAAGAATTAGACTTAAAGTCTGTCTGAGATGAGTGATTGGTGAACACATCTTCTTCCCCTAAAGTTTGTAATGTAGCTGATGTTTTATTGTTGTGGTTAGATGCTGTTGAGTTGGTTCCGACTCGTAGCGACCCTGTGTACAACAGAACAAAGCACTGCCCAGTCCTGCGCCGTCCTCACAATCGTAATGCTTGAGCCCATTGTTGCAGCCACTGTGCCAATCCATCTCGTTGAGGATCTTCCTCTTTTTCACTGACCCTCTACTTTACCAAGCATGATGTCCTTCTCCAGGAACTGGTCCCTCCTGATAACATGTCCAAAGTATATGAGACAAAGTTTCACCATCATTGCTTCTAAGGAGCATTTTAGCTGTCCTTCCAAGGCAGATTCATTCGTTCTTTTGGCAGTCCATGGTATATTCAGTATTCTTCATCAACACCACAATTCAAAGGCTTCAGTTCTTCTTCAGTCTCCCTTATTCATTGCCCAGTGTTCCCATGCATGAGATGCAACTAAAGACACCATGGCTGCGTCCGGCCCACCTGAGTCCTTAAAGTCACAGCTTTGCTTTTTAACATTTCACAGAGGTCTTTTGCAGCAGATTTGCCCAATGCAATGTGTCTTTTGATTTCTTGACTGCAGCTTCCATGGGTGTTGATTGTGAATCCAAGTAAAATGAAATCCTTGACAACTTCAGTCTTCTCTCCATTTATCATGATGTTGCTTATTGGTCCAGTTGTGAGGATTTTTGTTTTCTTTATGTTGAGCTGTAATCCATACTGAAGGCTGTGGTCTTTGATCTTCGTCGGTAAGTGCTTCAAGTCCTCTTCACTTTCAGGAAGCAAGGTTGTGTCATCTGCATATTGCAGGTTGTTAATGAGCCTTCCTCCAATCCTGATGCCCCGTTCTTCTTCATATGGTCCAGCTTCTCGGATTATTTGCTCAGCATACGGATTGAATAGGTATGGTGAAGGGATACAACCCTGACGCACACCTTTCCTGACTTTAAACCATTCAGTACCCCCTTGTTCTGTTCGAACGACTGCCTCTTGATCTATGTACAGGTTCCTCATGAGCACAATTAAGTGTTCTGGAATTCCCGTTCTTTGCAATGTTATACATAATTTGTTATGATCTACACAGTCCATGCTTTTGCATAGTCACTAAAACACAGGTAAACATCTTTCTTGTATTCTCTGCTTTCAGCCATGATCATCTGAAATCAGCAATGATATCCCTGGTTCCATGTCCTCTTCTGAATCCGGCTTGAATTTCTGGCAGTTCCCTGTCAATGTACAGCTGCAACTGCTTTTGAATGGTCTTCAGCAAAATTTTACTTGCCTGTGATATTAATGATATTGTTCGGTAATTTCCACATTTGGTTGACTCACTATTCTTTGGAATGGGCACAAATATGGATCTTCCAGTTGGTTGGCCAGGTAGCTGTCTTCCAAATTTCTTGGCATAGACGAGTGAGCACTTCAGCGCTGCATCCGTTTGTTGAAACATCCCATTTGGTCTTCCGCCGATTCCCGGAGCCTTGTGCCTTCACTGCAGCTTGGACTTCTTCCTTCAGGACCAGGGGTTCCTGATCATTTGTTACCTCCTGAAATGGTTGAACGTCGACCAATTCTTTTTGGGTAAAGTGACTCTGTATTCCTTCCATCTGCTTTTAATGCTTTCTGCATCATTCAGTATTTTGCCCAAAGAATCCTTCAGTCTTGCAACTCGAGGCTTGAATTTTCTCTTCTTCTTTCAGCTTCAGAAATGCCAAGTGTGTTCTTCCCTTTTGGTTTTCTAACTCCAGGTCTTTGCATGTGTCATTATAATATTTTACTTGTCTTTTTGAGCTGCCCTTTGAAATCTTCGATTCAGATCTTTTGCCTCATCATTTTTTCCATTTCATTTTTGATGACTTCCAGTTATCCTAGATTCATACTTCATACAATCCACGTTCTGATTATTAATGGATATTTGCAGCTGTTTCTTCTCATTTTAAGTTCTGCCACATCAGCAGATGAACGTCCCAAAAGCTAAACTCCATCCATGTCATTAAGGACAACTCTACTTTGAGGAGGCAACTCTTCCCCAGTCATATTTTGAGTGCCTTCCAACCTGGGGGCTTATCTTCTGGTGCTATATCAGACAATGTTCCCCTGCTATTCAGAGGTTTTCACTGGCTAATTCTTTTCAGAAGTAGACCACCAGATCCTTTTCCCTAGTCTGTCTTTGTCTGGAAGCTCAGGTGAAACCTGTCCACCATGGGTGACCCTCCTGGTCTTTGAATACCAGTGGCATAGCTTCCAGCATCACAGCAACACACAAGCCCCCACAGTACGAAAAACTGACAGATGCATGGGGGCAGCTGATATAAATGTCCTTAAAGTATGGATATTTGTGGGAAAATTCCCCAGAAATGTGATGACAGCACTCATTATTACATGAGATAGAAATTATGTAATTGTCTATTTAATTAAAAAAAACCATAATTACAAATCTTTTTGATATTGGATTGGATCTACATTCAACACCCATAGAAGCAGCAGTCAAGAAATCAAAGGACCTATTGCATTAGGCAAATCTGCTGCAAAAGTCCTCTTTAAAGTGTTAAAAAGCAAAGACTAAGGTGAATGTGACCCAGGCCATGATGTTTTCAATTGCCTCACACGCATGCGAAAGCTGGACTATGAATAAGGAAGACCGAAGAAGAATTGACTCTTTTGAATTGTGGTGTTGATGAAGAGTATTGAATATCCCATGGACTGCCGAAGAACGAACAAGTCTATCTTGGAAGAAGTACAGCCAGAGTGCTCCTTGGAAGCAAGGATGGCGAGACTTCATCTCAGGTAATTTGGGCATGATATCAGAAGGGGCCGGTCCCCGGAGAGGGACATCGTAAGGTAGAGGGTGAGCAAAAAGAGGAGGATCCTCAACAAGATGGATGTGGTGGCTGCAACAATGGACTCAAACAGAGCAGTGACTGTGAGGATGGCGGAGGGCTGGGCGGTGTTTTCCTTCAGTTGCGTGTAGGGTCGCCATGATTTAGAACTGACTCGACAGCCCCGAACAATAACAACAGCATGAAGTGTAGTGGTTAGAAAAAGTTTAATATAAATACAGTGTTAAATAAATAAATATCCTACATGCCCCTCCTACCTTGAACAAATGGGGGCTTGAAATAAAATAACGTATTTTAGAGTTTCTGTGAGAAGGTGAGGAATCCCATTATATAAACATAAAATTTGATTTCAAACTGTTCTTTAGATGTACTTCTGGTTTATAAAATCATGAAATTTTAACTGCCTTAAATTGGAGTATTAATCGTTAGTTTGAAAGGGGTACGGTACACAAAAATGTTTATTTTTAAAAATACAGGTCAGTTGTTTTAAATTATAAGTTATGATATTAATTTGGACACAGTGAATTCCCCTTAGTTGTATTTCTTCAGGGATTCATTGTGCAGTAATGTTCTAATAAATGCACAGATTGAGGAAGACTGGCAGAAAATTTTATGTACCTAAAAAACAGTTGGGAATGACAGTCCATAAACTCGGAGCTTCGGCGCACGCAGGTGTGTTTAACTTACTGAAGTAAGACATTGGAAATGAAAGTGTATTCACTCCATAAACTGTGGCCGGACTCCATAAACCGTGGCCGGACTCCGTAAACCGTGGCCGGACTCCCTAAACTGTGGACGGAGTCCCTAAACTGTGGCCAGACTCCCTAAACCGTGGACGGACTCCCTAAACCGTGGACGGCATCAACAGGAATAATGTGTGAAATATTGCTGCAATCAGGCTTAAAGAAATCAATGCTCCGTTGGCTGCAGTTTTCAGAATTTAACTATTAATAATATATGGAAGCACTGTTTATGCTGCTGTAAGTTTTACGTGGTGCATGCTCCTTACGATGTAGAAAAATGCTCTCGGCTTAACTATAGCCGCACATCCTTGCATGAAGCGTTGGTGGTCCTAGGAGGGGTAATCTGTTGTTTTCAATTCTAATGCTCATTTTGCCCAGCGTGTCTGAATAATAAGTATAATGCACTTTCTCTGTATGTTGAAATTCGATAGGACTCCTTAGTGTAATTGGATTTGTAAAGAGGCATCTTTGTTCTTTAAGTTTAGTTAAGATCACTGTTCTGTTAGGAAATCTAATGTTTGCAGTACAGGCAATCCCTGGGTTAGGAACTTCTGACTTACGGACAACTCTTCCAAAAAAAACCCAAACCCGTTGCCATCGAGTCGATTCCGACTCATAGCGACCCTATAGGACAGAGCAGACCTGCCCCATAGAGTTTCCAAGGAGTGGCTGGTGGATTTGAACTAGCCGACCTTTAGGTTAACAGCTGAGCTCTTAACCACTGCGCCACCACGGCTCTATGAACATCTGTTACTTGCCCTTTAATGTTACGTCAATTTGCCCTCACCTTGGAATGATTGAACCAACTCCTATTGGCAACAAATTCTTCATTACAGGGACCTTCAGTGGCTGCACATGGAGCTTCTAAGTCATTGAAAATGCTTTGAGCCTTTCCTTGCACTGAAAAAACAGAATGAAACCCACTACTGTTGAGTCGATTCCGACTCGTAGCAACCCCAGAGGGTTTCCAAGGCTGTCAGTCCCTCCGGAGGCAGACTGCCACATCTTTCTCCCACAGAGTGGCTGGTGGTTTTGAACCGCCAACCTTTCAGTTAGCAGTTGATCACTTTAACCACTATGCCATCAGGCCTCCTCTTCCTTGCACTTAAAAAAAAAAAAAAAAAGTTGCTGTCGAGTTGATTCAACCCTATAGGACAGGGTAGAACTGCCCCATGGAGTTTCCACGGAGTGGCTGTTGGATCCAAACTGCTGACCTCCTGGTGAGCAGCTGAGCCCTTATCCACTCTGCCACCAGAGCTCCTTGCACGAAAGACGAAATGAGAACTGTATGCAGCAGACTCGATTCACCTACAGATTTGACTGAAGGACACACTCAGGAGTGGATCTTGTTCGTAACCAGGGACTGCGTGTATACTAGGTGATGCAGAACGTGAGGTCCATGGGAGGGGTCGTCATCAGTGGCATCAGCATTTGGGCATCCTCAGGCCCCTCCCCAGACAATTGAGTCTGAACCTCCAGGGGTTCGAGTCTACCCAGAGGCACCTCGGAAGAAAGGCCAGGTGATCTACTTTCAAAAAATCAGCCACTGAAAACCCTGTGGAGCACAGTTCTACTCTCGTACACAGGGGGTCGCTGTAAGTTGGAGTCACCTCGACGGGCAGTGGGTTTTCCAGGTGATTCTGATGCTTAGTACAGTTTGAGAACCACTGGTGTCGAATCTTTCCACAGATACATCTACTTGAAATTTATTCTACTAATCTTCTGCTTTGATGCCTCCTGGTGTTAGGGAAGGGATTTATATTTAAAGTTTTGGAAGAAAACCTGGTTTATCAATTGCCTTTGGTAGTGTAACAGACCACCCAGAACTTGGTGGCGTAAAACAACCCTGTGGGCTCAACAGAGCGGGTCTTCTGGTTGGCGCTGGGCTCTCTCCTGTCTGTGGTCAGCACCTGGCTGGCTGGGGCTAACTGGCGTGGGATGCCTCAGCGGGGCTGGCCTGTCTGTCTGCTCCGTGGTCTTCTATCTCCAGCAGGCTGGTCCAAGCCTCTTCACAGGGCTCCCAGAGAATGGAGGGGAACACGCAGGACCTCAGAACAGGCTCCCCACCCCTTCTTCACTTCCTGCTGACCGTCTCGAATCTCCAGGTCAGCCCAACATTGGGCGGTGGAGAGGTGGACTTCACCTCCTGCTGGTGGTGGCCCCATAAGGGGGCAAGGATACAAGGAGGGGATAACTGAGAACATTTTGGCAAACAGTTCACCACACCTGGGGATTGGGGTCAAAACTGAAGATTTCCTGGCTAAAGAGTTCCAGCCCTCCTTCCTGTGGTCCGTTCACTCAAAAGCTGTGGAGCAAAGGGCTTCCCGATTTTCCCCTGAAGCTGAGAAGTGTGACTCACTGAAGAAAGAGACACAGTGCCTTCACAGACACCACCCCCTCCCGGTGATGACGACAATGCCCTGTGTGCAGGGGGCAGTGTTGTCGTTATTAGCTGCCTGGAGTCGACGCTGACTCACGGTGACCTCACGTGTGCAGAGGAGAGCTGCTCACAGGGTTTTTAAGGCCTTCAGAAGCAGATCACCAGGCCTGTCTTCCGAGGTGCCTCCGGCTGGGTTAAAACTGCCAACCTTTCGACTACTAGTCGACCACCTAAGTGCACCACCCAGGGACTCAGAAGTCCAGTGAGCCTCAAAAATCGACCAGGAAAAGCACAGAAAACAAACAGATCCTGCTCAGTGCATTTTGTACGATAGTAGAAACACTTACAAACTTGCATTTTATTTCAAGCTTGGTTTCCTGGCTCCCAGCCCTGGTGTCCTGGGGGGTTTCTGAAATGTCTTCTGTTACGGTGTGACCTGCATGCTGTCCTCCAGGCCCCGCCAGTTTTAGTGGAGCTGGTGTGGCCCTAGGGAAACCAGGGCGACGCTGGGCACGGTCACTGCCATCTCTCCCGGCTGCTGTCCCTCACCACTGCGCGCTGGGCGGCTCACACAGCGCGTGTATCCGCACACCGTTCTGGAGGCTGGAAGTCTGAACTCAGGGCCTGGGCAGAGCCATGCTCTCTCTGAAATCTCTAGGGAGGACCCTTCCTCATCTCTTCACCGTCTGGTGGCTTCAGTGTCCTGTTCTACGGCAGCATCCCCCTAGGCTGTCTCCACCTTCACCTGGCTTCTTCCCTCTGCGTCAGCCTCTGTCTGTGCTCTTCTGCTGAAGGACATCGATCGGGAGGGATCAGCACTCACCTTCAGCAGGACCACAGGCTGATGTAACTGATATCACCTTCCGGGGACTGGGGGCTAGAACTTCAACATACCTTTTTTGGGGGTGATTTAGTAGATAATATTGGAGCCGTTATTCCTTGTCCTAGAATGTGAACCAGCTGGAGCTAGACACACAAGGACCCACGAGGACTCACAAGGACACATCAACTGGGCCCCGAGGTATGAAGACAATATCCAGGACAATCTTGGAAAATAGCTTTTAGAGAAGTTTCCACGTAAGCTAATAAAACAGCACAAAAGACCTACATGCTTGCTTCCCACTCCTGTGTTCTTCTGTCAGCGTGTAGTGAATAGTGAGAGTTGCTGGACCAGTGAAGACCCTCCTGACTGTCCTTACTGAAACTTGTACCAATGATTGTTAAGAAAGATTAGTCAAAAGGTAGGATCACAGTTTCTAGCCAATCTGTGAAAACATGAAACTTTCAATGATTTGCCCATTTGTAATGTTAATACATACTGATGACTCTGTATCCTCGGACTCAGCAGACATGGCTGTGGCAGTATGCTTGTCCGTTTTCCTACTCTTGCTTATTCTGTGATATTTCCTCGGACTCAGCAGACACGGCTGTGGCAGCGTGCTTGTCTGTTTCCTACCTTTGCTTATTCTGTGATGTTTCCTCGGACTCAGCAGACACGGCTGTGGCAGCATGCGTGTCTGTTTCCTACTTTTGCTTATTCTGTGATATTTCCTTGGACTCAGCAGACATGGCTGTGGCAGCGTGCTTGTCCGGTTTCCTACCTTTGCTTATTCTGTGATGTTTCCTCGGACTCAGCAGACATGGCTGTGGCAGCGTGCTTGTCCGTTTTCCCACTCTTGCTTATTCTGTGATATTTCCTTGGACTCAGCAGACATGGCTGTGGCAGCATGCTTGTCTGTTTCCCACTCTTGCTTATTCTGTGATATTTCCTTGGACTCAGCAGACACGGCTGTGGCAGCATGCTTGTCTGTTTCCTACTTTTGCCTCTTTGAATATATGTCGAATAAAACTTTCTTTTTGCTTTACTAAACTTTGTAATGTTGTTTACCCGACAACAGGGGGATACAATTAAACCCATAATAGTCATGAATGGACTTTAATAATGTATGTTGTTGTTGTGAGGTGCCAGAGAACTTGTTCTGACTCACACGGACCCTGTGTACTACAGAACGAAACGCTGCCCGGTCCTGCGCCATCCTCGCAATTGTTATGCTTGAGCCCGTTGTTGCAGCCACTGTGTCAGTCCATCTCATTGAGGGTCTTCCTCTTTTTCGCTGACCCTCTACCAAGCATGTCGTCCTTCTCCTTAATAACGTATAGTTCTCCAATATTACTCTGCTACTGTATACATTATGAGAGTGTTTGTGGTAGGAAAAATAGTAGAAAAATAGGAGGAAAAAAGTATGTTCTTGATAAATAAGCTTTGGAGAAAAAATAATGTGGTCTTTTATCTTCTTTATAATAATGAGCAGTTTTGACTGGTTCACATTATACATTAAATCATTATGGTAGTAATAAACATTTTTGTACAGTAATAAGACCTAATGAGGAAATGAGATGTACTGGCCTTTTCATGTAACTTGCTAATGTGGCATTAAAGCAGTGATTAGCAAACCATCATCAGATGTATTTGACCAACGTATATTACTTGAAATAAGGAATTTACATTTTGAGAGCTGCCTTTATGGTTTTTTTTCTCCATGTATGTTTAGGAAAAATAAGAGATGTGTGCTGGAATTTCATGATTCTGCTCTGAACTTCAGCTTGCTAGGTCTCAAGTGGTAATCAGTTTAGCCAGTATATGAAAAATGAATTTTCTGTCTAAAACTGTTGCTTTGTAGGAAGTAGAAAAGAAAAAATGTCGATGCCCTCAGGGAGCTCTTATGTGAGTGATAAGGTCCCACGTGGGCAATACCGTCATCAGACAATAAAGAGGCAATTACAGAAGAGCCAATAGTATGGAAGGACGGCTTACCTCCCCGAGAGGAATCCTCGGTCATTTGGAAAAGAGTTGTGGGATTATTTTGAGGTGGCCTGGAGAGACGTGTCCAGACTGAAGTCATTTGACTTACGGCCAGAATGGCTGAGTACAGGCTGGGCCAGGAGGATGCTTGTGTCTTTGGAGCAGCACAGCCCCTCTGGAGCTGGGTCAGAACTTCTTTGAGGAGTTTATCTGTCAGCTGTTGCCCAAATAATGCTGTGGAACAAATCACTCCAAGCTCAGTGGCTTAAATCATGAAGAATCCATTGCTCACCCGTGTCTGTGGGTTGGCTGATGTTGGCTGGCCCTAACTTTGGGCTGTGGGTGGGTTCAGATATGCTCCATGCACCTCCACATTCTCCATGGATCAGCAGCTACTGGGGCTATTTTCTCCTGGTGGCTCACCGGAGCACAAGGCCCACGCTGAGCTGTGAGCACACATGGAAGGCCTCTGCTAACTGTCTAATGGCCAGACAAGTCACAAGGGCAAGCCCACCATCGAGGGGGCGGGGTGTGCTCTGCCCACAGTGGTGCTGGTGGTGGGGCAGAGTGAATGTTTTCTGAGCCACAGTCTAGACTGTGATAGGTAGGAACGTGTTATGGATTGGATTGTGTCCCCCAAAAATACGTGTTATAAATCCTCACCCCTTCGGAGCCCTGGTGGTGCAGTGGTTAAGAGCTCAGGCTGCTAAACAAAAGGTTGGCAGTTCAAATCCACCAGCCGCTCCTTGGAAACTCTGTGGGACAGTTCTGCTCTGTTCTGTAGGGTTGCAATGAGTCTGAATGGACTCGACAGCAATGGGGGTTTTTATACCTGTGGTTATAATCCCATTTGGGAATGGGTTTTCTTTGTTATGTTAATGAGGCAGGATTCCTGTAGGGTTGTTTTAAGTCAGTCTCATGCTGAGATATAAAAGCAGATTAAGGGAGCAGCAAGCCAGCAGAGCTGGGGGAAAACAGATGCCATGCACATGAAGATGTCCAAGGAACCAAGGGACGGACAGAAGCTGGGAAGCGACAAGGAGCTTCCCCCAGAGCTGAGATCTTCATGTGCCCAACCACATGAAGATCTCCAAAGAACCAAGGGACGGACAGAAGCTGGGAAGCGACAAGGCGCTTCCCCCAGAGCTGAGGGAGAGAGAAAGCCTTTATCTAGAGCTGGCGCCTTGAATTCGGACTTCTTGTCTCCTAAACTTAAATAAATTTCTGTTTATTGAAGCCATCCACTTGTGGTTTTTCTGTTATAGCAGTCCTGGATAACTAAGACAGAATTGTCAGGGTTTTCATGAAGTGGGTATTTATTCCAGGTGGTGTGAATGGTAATGCACTAGGCTGTTAATCAAAGGTTGTTGGTTCGAGTTTACCCAGAAGCACCTTGGAAGAAAGGCCTGGCAATCTACTTCTGAAAACCAGCCATTGAAAACCCAATGGAGCACAGTTCTACTCTGACACACATGGGGTTGCCATGAGTCAGAATGGACTCAAACGCAGCTGAAAAAAGAAAAATGCACCACCACCACAGCGACAACAAAAAACCACAAGATAATGCAAAACGTATTGTTTTTGTGCTTCCGCTTGTTCGCTTCAAGCCCCTAGCTCACGTTCTGATGAGCCTGTGATATTTGTTTTGTTCTCTGACGTGATGATCTCCAAGCAGGTGGTCCTGTGAGCAGCAGCAACTTTGAAATGGCTGTTTTTTTTTCCAGAACAGTCTTGGCAACCTGAAGAGTAATTGAGATCAGGATTTGTTCTTGCTTTGACCCCAAGAAGAATGGGCTGTTGTTATTATTGTATTTACCAGAGAATGTATATTAAAAAGTAAATTGAAAACCCTTGTAGATCCTGTGTGTCAGGACAGAACTGTGCTCCAGAGGGTTTTCAATGGCTGATTTTTTGGAAGCAGGTTGCCAGGCCTTTGTTCTGAGGCACCTCTGAGTAGACTTGAACCACCATACTTTTCGTTAGCAGCCAAGCGTGTTAACTGTTTTTACCACCCAAGGATTCCTTGAAAACTCTAGATATGGCCTGTAACATTAGCAATATGCCACATTAACAACATAAAACATTAGCAAAATAGAACTTTACCGGTATATAACATTAACAAGCTGAATGCACTACCGATACAAATTTAAGAGAGTTTTTTCTTTTTGCCCACTGGCGATATAATTCTATTGCATATTTAAGACAACCTGTGCCTTCCAAAAATCTAATTCGTACAGCTGATAATCCTTTTATATACAGTGCAAAGAATGAAAACGTTGCTCTCTTTTTTAACTTAAAATATAAATAATATAAATATTCAGCATTTTTAAAATTAGAAGTACTGAGTTATAATTTTATAAGTATGTCCAGTGTCCCAGGACCATGATATTAATTATTCAATAATTGTGGTTGGCCTGTTTCTTAGGAACATCTTCAAAATGCAGGTGTCAAGAAGGACAGAAACTTAAATATGAGTCCCCTGTTCAACCTTTGCATTCATCTTTTTTTTTTTTTTTAAACATTAAATGTTTTACTCAGATGAAATATTTTTTCTGTTGTTGTTGCAGACCTGGCATGTTATACACAAATTGTATTTCTGGGCTGGGAATTATTATAACGTCCCTAGCCACTCTTTTCCTAGAAGTGGGCTGAGAGAAAACACCTTTAATAGGAGGAGCTGGGTGTGGTGATGGGAGGGTTGGAATGGTGATGGCCATTTGGAATTCTTTATGCTAGGGTCAGTTCTGTCCAGGACGATTCCTCTGCATTTCAGAGTACAAACAATCCCAAACAATAGTGTGAAAACTGCCTGGAGGTGGTGTCAGACCTCCTCTAACTTCACAAGGGGAAAGGAAAATCAAGACCAGCAACCCAAGGCTGATTCTCACGAGGCAGAGGTCAGGCATACCTCCTCTCTCTGCCTTCTTTACCAATTCTGACACAGACCGTCTCTCCCACAGCCCTCTCTACTTCTCTGCTGGGTTTGATAATTCTTTGCAATGGCCACACTAAACTCACAGACCATACTGACGATTAGGGCGTTTATTAGGGAGGTAACAGTTACAATTCAGGCTGAGGAACACTCAGGATAAGGTTCTTCCGTCAGGACAGCCTCTTCCCAGCTGTGCTCTCTCTCTCTGTCTCTCTCTGTCTCTCTCTGTCTCTGTCTCTGTCTCCTGCTTCCAGGAGCTTCTCAGCGCAGGGATCCTGGGTCCAAAGGACGCACCGGCTCTTGGCTGTTCTTCCCTGATGGTGGTGGGATTCTCTCTTTCTCGCCTCTGGGGTGGCTCATTTCAAGCCCAGTGGGATTACAAAACTGACCAGCCCCTTTGGTGGGCTACAGTTACCCTATCTGCACAGTCCTCCAGTCACCTGGGTGGGAGTTACAAGACCATGGCTAGAAAGACCACACACACAGGTGATCTGTCAGACAGCAAACAGTCATTTATACACGATGTTGGTCTGTATTGCACATAAGAGGAATCCAGCTGTAGGCTCTGAGAGCTGGTGAGGTCGCTGGAGGATACCAGCGGATACCTGGCTCTTGGACCCATTCCATCACCTTCCCAGGTGGCAGATCCACCTGTGGTCACCACAGAGCATTCCAGGTGAGCAGGAAGGTACTCGCCCTCCTTGTCAGAGGGACTTTGTGGGAGTAACAGGGAGACACTCTGTCTCTATCTCATTGGCTGAATTCGGTTATATGACCACAACGATCTGAAAGGGAGAGACCTTGGGTGGTGAAGACAGTTAGCACACTCATTATAACCAAAAGGTTGGAGGTTGGAGTCCACCCAGAGGGCCTCAGAAGAAAGGCCGGGTGGTCTGCCTCTAAAAAATTGGCATTGAAAACCCACGGAGCACAGTTTAACTCTGATATGCGGTGTCACCATGACTTGGAGTCAACTGGAGGCAATTGGTTTTAGCTGAGAAGGAGGCGGGGAGTGTTGTTCAGTTGCTGAGTCTGTGAGGAATTGAGGCTCTTGTCTCGTTACTAGAAGGAAGAATTGATTCTGGGGGCACCTCGCCAGCCTCACCTCCAGGCACAATGCCCAGTTCTTTAGAGGCGTTCTGAAGGCATTGTTAGAGAGGGCACGTGGTGATGTATAGCGAACACCAGTCTCACTGGTACTCACAGGAGCATGATAATTCACTGTAGGATTTTGCCTCCCCGTAGCTTTTATTTATTTTCTAAAATGCCTCGGAGCCGTGACTATGCTTCCCCATATGTGCCTTTGGCACCATATCTTACGATAGATGGAGCTTCGAAGCTAATCAAACCATGTTTAAATAAAGGAGGGGATTTAGATGAGTTGTTACTTTGTGTGTGCCTCTTTATGGAAAAGTTAAACTTGGATTTTTTTTTCCTTTTAATTTCCTCACCGTTTTAGAGTGGGAATTTATTAGGCAAGCTTTGAATTTCTCTTATTAAGTAATGAATGCTGGTTATACTGCCTGTTATGGATTGAATTGTGTCTCCCAAAAATGTGTGTCAACTTGGCTAGGCTATGATTCCCAGTGTTGTGTGATCCTTCTCCATTCTGTCATCTGATGTGATTTTCCTAAGTGTTGTAAATCCTACATCTATTATGTTAATGAGACAGGATTAGAGGCAGTTATGTTAATGAGGCAGAACTCAATCTACAAGATTAGGTTGTATCTTGAGTCAATCTCTTTTGAGACATAAAAGAGAGAAGTAAGCAGAGAGACAGAGGGACCTCATACCACCAAGAAGGCAGAGCTGGGAGCAGAACACATCCTTTGGATCCAGGGCTCCTGCACTGAGAAACTCCTAGGCCAGCAGAAGATTGATGACAAGGACCTTCCTCCAGAACGGATAGAGAGAGAAAGCCTTCCCAGAGAGCCGGTGCCCTGAATTTGGACTTCTAGCCTCCTAGACAGCGAGAGAATAAATTTCTGTTAGTTAAAGCCACCCACTTGTGGTATTTCTGTTACAGCAGCACTAGATAACTAAGACACTGCTAAGGCAACTTAAACGGTTCCAGTGATATTTCTAAATTCACAGTTGAAGCGTTATTTGATTTCTGATAACTTAAATGATGCCTGTCCATATCTGGTAGTTTTGTCTCTATGATCATGCAAACACGTTTGAAAGGAAAGTCTTATTTCGTGCTGGGCTAATTGGGAGCATTGTCAAGTCTGCAGGAGAATGACAAGGTTGAGTGGAGGCTGTTGTGCGTCATCTGACTTGTTAATGAGACCCAAGGATGGACACAGGACCAGGATGCGTTCCTGTCTGGGGTCCGTGTCATCTGCACGTTTTGTGTGCAGCTTGCTGTCTCTCCTCTAAGCAGAGCGAGCTGACTCGTAAGTGGAGCAGCACGGCCCTGTTTACAAAAGCCGCCTGAGTCTTCCATTAGGCCTAATGTCTTTTAATTAGTGGCAGAAGAACCCCAACACCGCGTCTTATGACACCTAACCTTATTATTTTCAAGTAGCAGTTGAACAACACTTGGAAGGCAGTCATAAATCTCTCAGACTAATTAATGGAAATGTTTTTAAAATACTGGCAGATAAAGCAACAAACATGTCAGTCCCCAAACTGTGTTTTTTAGCGACTGATTGATAATACTAGGTTAGTTGCCAAGTCTTAACTTCTTGATGAAGGGACTTTCCCGATATTGCTGTTTTATTTCCATTTACTCATGTTACTACGTAAGCTGAGACTTCTTATCTCTTATAGGAAGTATCCTTCCTCATGATGAAGGAATGCATGTTGTCCAGTGTAGCTACTGGAAAATAAAATTAGTTGACATTTTATTAATGAAAACGTTGGAGTCTGTAAGACTCGGAAGAGTAACTGAGGCAATAGTTGCCGAGAATACCTAAAATTTCAGAAGTGCCGTTGAGTCATCAAATGGGTGTGTTTTTGTTATTTGCTTTGTTGCAGTTCAGTTCCCTTCAGCTCCTTCGTGAGGTGGATGTGCTTCTCTGTTACCCAGGATGGGATCCCGTCTGGGATCGGGTGGGGCTGGATTGGAACAGAGGCCCTTCAGTGGGATTGGTTTGAGTCAGTGGCCCCTCCCCGTAGTGGAGGAGCCCCAGCTGAGAGGCTTCGTTAGGTCGTGAAGGGGACAAGGGAGAAGGAGAGCTGGCCTGCAGTGAGCAAGGAATCTGGGGGAGAGGGCCTGGATTCCAGAGCTGGGTCTGAGGGGAGCTCAGCGGAGGACTTTGTGACACCGGGTGGGAGATGGGAAGCCCGTGAACTTGAGAATTAAACTCAACTTTTTTCTTTTGAGTTGGCTAATTTTGGAGTCCTGGGTGGCGCAAATGTTGAAGTGCTCAATGACTAGCTAAAAGTTGCTGGTTCAAACCCACCGGAATTCTGAGAAACAATGTGAGGCTAATGGACTGGGATGGTATTTTATAAATTCACCGAAACCGTGACTTAAACCTCCAAGCCAAGAAAACAAATGGCAGCCAACCTTCGGTTTGGCCCTAGCCCCCTCTCCGACATGCCTAGGCGGTGTCCGCTGCCCTGCCTCGCGGACTGCACCCCCTAAGCCCGAGTGTACAGTAGCTTGGGTTGCTGTAGCTGCTCTTGGTCGCCATGGACAAGTGCCACGCACGTGGGTGTGATGCTGGGCCACTGTGTGTGTACATGAAGCAGGTTGGTGTGAT
>NW_004444008.1:4099398-4099646 GCF_000243295.1 Trichechus manatus latirostris | reverse complement strand
GGGCCACTGTGTGTGTACATGAAGCAGGTTGGTGTGATTGCCGGGCCACTGTGTGTGTACATGAAGCAGGTTGGTGTGATCGCTGGGACACTGTGTGTGTACATGAAGCACGTTGGTGTGATCGCCGGGACACTGTGTGTGTGCATGAAGCACGTTGGTGTGATGCTGGGCCACTGTGTGTGTGCATGAAGCAGGTTGGTGTGATCGCTGGGCCACTGTGTGTGTACATGAAGCAGGTTGGTGTGATC
>NW_004444008.1:4040843-4099211 GCF_000243295.1 Trichechus manatus latirostris | reverse complement strand
CTGTGTGTGTACATGAAGCAGGTTGGTGTGATCGCTGGGCCACTGTCTGTGTACATGAAGCACGTTGGTGTGATCGCTGGGCCACTGTGTGTGTATATGAAGCAGGTTGGTGTGATCGCTGGGCCACTGTTTATGTAGATGAAGCACCTTCCAAGAACCGGGAGTGAGTTTATCCAGCCCTGAGTCCTTAGATTTCTGCTCAGGAAAGAATTTTGATTTGGTTTTGTTTCCTGACAAATGGATTCTATCCCGTCTGGAAAACAAAGAAATGATGTATAGGATTCTTCTAACAACATCTGTTGCATTCCTAAAGGAACAGTTTCACTTTTACATCTTATTGGACTAGACACTCCTTGAGAGGAGCCTTGGTGGCGCAGTGGTTGAGCGCTTGGCTGATAACCAGAGGTCAGCAGTTCGAATCCACCAGCCGCTTCTTGGAAACTCTAAAGAGTCACTATGAGTCAGAATTGACTTAACGGCGGTGGATTTGGTTTTTGGTTTTGTTTAAACTTCTTGAGAGGACAGCGTCTTATTCTTTCTCTGTACATCACTCTGAGTGTATGATTAAATCAATCATTACTTCATGTGTATTTTCTTAATGATCTTTATGCATATTGGGAAATGGCATTTCTAAACTTTTGTCTTGAGGTTTCAGTTGGTTAAGGGATAGGGCTAATTTATAACAATGAAGAAACATATCAGAACAGATGGTTTGCAGGAGTCGAACAAAATAGGACAGTGCTACTTAAGACAGAGAAGTTGAGGTAAGAATGGGCCTGGAGTAATTAAATTATTGCTGCTTTATGAGAAGAAAAAGCAAAGAAATGAAAAACTGCTGCTCTGCAAATCATCCCATAAGAAGAGATGGATAAACATTTCCTTTTCTTTAAATGCTAGACAACGTCTGTGATCTGTGTGTGGTATTGATTATTGTTGAGGTTTATGATTGTCTTCGAGGAGAGGGAAAAAAATCAGTCAGCCCTCCATCAGCTCTGATCTCAATTACAGCAGGAGTAGGCCTGTCACCAAAGCACAAACAAATAGGGGAACAGCCTTTTGGAGGATGTACTGGGAAGCGTCAGGTTTCCAAGACTTGGGTGATGTTGGAATTAGAACTGAGACAGGACCTGAGAAGCACACAGGAAGTGCAGTGTGAGCTTCTGAGTGAGGGAACCCTCGGGAAGCGCTCCCTACTTTAGGAAAGGAGGGAGCTGGACCCTTGCTACGCTACTGAAGATGCTCAGTGGAAAGGAGGCAAAAGCATTCTTTAAATAATTGTGGCAGATTTCATAGCAGTTTGGCAGGGAAATGATAGATCAAACATACTCATTTTTATGGCCTTCGCAAGTAGGATTTTGTGCTTGATTTTGCTCATTTTATCCGTTACTGTTATTGTTCTATTTTTTGCTGTTATAAAATGTGTCCCTTGAAAAACAGTATTATGTCACAAATGAGAAAAGGTGGTTAAATGCAAAAGGAAAAGTTAATCAAATAGTCAGTGGAACGTTATTGTTCTGAATATGTATCTTGTTGCTGAGTTTAAAACTTCTTTATCTGCCAGCTGTAGGCATTGGCATGAAGGACAGGGACCCAGGAGTCGGGATTCAGACTGTGTTACGGAAACACTGTTATCTGGTGATTTCAGGCCAGATGCTCAAGCTCTTCGTGTTTTAAACAAATTCATCGGAAACCGGGGGCCGAGATCACGGCCTTAAATAAAGAACACCTTCTCAACTCTTTGCACAATTCATGTCCGGGGAAGGTTGTATATTTTTCAGCAGCCGTATGAATAAATCCTGTAGCTGGCCCAGCACACAGTATTTGACTAGCCCACGCTGTGCCCACCAGGTAAAGGCAGAGTGTTGGCAAAATCCACTTTATTCTTCACTTCTTGCTGTCAGGTAACAAAGCTCCAAAGGAGTGGTCACCTTCATGGCGGAATTTGCATTTACTGGGAATTTCAACAGCAAACATTCACTTTTTTTCTCTTGATTATAAAAGTAATCTATGCTTATTCCACAACAATTGGAACTCAACCAAAAGGCAGAGATAAAAAATAAAACTGGCTGATTAGCCAACCACCCATTCCTAACTACTGTTAATTTTTTGTAAGACCATGAATGCTTTTGCTTTATACATTTATATATGCATTCTTATGTGTTTACATATAGTTAGTACATATTTATATATTTAAATATATATTTTATGTATTTACAAAAATGTGATCCTATAGTTCATATAGTTTTATTTATGATTCACTTAATAATTTTCTTTTAACATTAATGACTGCATATTCAGTCTTAAGCGTCATAATTTTAATTACAGATCTAAATATGTATTTTATATATTTACAAAAATGTGATCAGAGAGTTCATATTTTTTGGTTTTATTCATGATTCACTTAGCAGGGATATTCTTCTGACATTCAAAAAAAAAACAGTTGCTGTCAAGTCGATGCCAACTCATAGTAACCCTACACAACAGGGTAGAACTGCTCCATAGGGTTTCCAAGGAGCGGCTGGTGGATTCGAACTGCCTGCCTTTTGGTTCTTAACCACTGCACCACCAGCGCTCCTAACAGTAAGCACGGCATGTTGTCCCTTCCTACATGTTGTAATTTAACGCTCACTTCCTGTGAGACATCTCAGTTGCTTGCAGTCTGTGATTATAAACCTGTCTGTATATGCATCTCAGATCATTTCCTAGAATACAATCCTCTAAGTGGAATTTCTAGAAGGGCAAGTGCATTCTTTAAGCTTTGGCTTTAGTTGCATTTATCCTTGTTTCATGTTTGACAATTTAAAACCTTTCTCATTTTTCTATTGTTACATTCTATTCTGGTTTATACATCCTAGTTTATTTTTCCTGGACAACTGGAGAATCATTTCTTCTTTGTAAGTTTATTGGAATTGCATAACATTTGCAGTTTAATGCAGGAATAGTTAACAGATTCACAACATTAGTGCTTTCTATAGAAGAACTGGGTATATAGGTCATGATTGCATGCATTTTCTCTGATCCTTGGTAAAGCTTTGCAGTTTTCCTCAAATAATTCTTGTACATTTATAGTGTTTGTTTCTAGACATATTCGTTCTTAAAAATTGCGTGAGGATATTTTAGCCAGATTTTCTATGTTGTTAATAATATATAGAAACGTTGTTATTTTTGTGTTAGTTTAAGTAGTTGGCCAAGTTTATTAATTCTAATGCTTGTTCACTTATTTTGCTTGGTCAAATGCCAGAAAGGAAATTTTTCACTCACTTTCTGATAGTTGTAGGTCATAGTTTGTTCTCATTTCCGTGGCTGGACCTCAGAGAACGACAGTAAGTAACACAGATGATGGTGGTGGGAGTGTCTTGTGGTGACTTCGTGATGTGCCTCTAGAGTTTCATTGAAGGTGACTGTGACATTGGGTGTTGATTGTAATTTTGTACACTGCTTCTTTAGTGTGTCATTGTCATGGATTGAATTGTGTCCCCCAAAAATATGTGTACCAATTTGGCTAGGCCTTGATTCCCAGTACTGTAGGATTGACCACAGTTTTGTCATCTGATGTGATTTTCCTGTGTGTTATAAATCTTATCTCTGTGATGTTAATGCGATGGGGTTAGTGGCAGTTATGTTAATAAGGCAGCACTCAATCTACAAGATCAGATGGTATTTTAAGCCAATCTTTTGAGACATAAAAGAGAGAACCAAGCAGAGAGACATGGAGACCTCATACCACCAAGAAAGAAGCACTGGGAGCAGCGTGCGTCCTTTGGACCCGGGGTCCCTGTGCTAAGAAGCTCCTCAGCGGGGGAAAGATTGATGCCAAGAACCTTCCCCCAGAGCCGACAGAGAGAGAAAGCCTTCCCCTGGAGCTGCCGCCCTGAACTCGGACTTCTAGCCTCCTAGACTGTGAGAGAATAAATTTCTCTTTGTTAAAGCCATCCACTTGTGGTATTTCTGCTACAGCAGCACTAGATAACTAAGACAGTCATTTTTTCTCTCACGGCTTACTTTATTTTATTTCTGCATGCTTCTCAGTGTTGCTTTTTTTACATTTTGTTTTGCTTTTTTTTCATCATTTGTTATCCCTTATTTCATAGACTGTATATGTTCATGGATTGTACTCAAGGCACAAAACAGATATGGTCCAGAAGATATATTTATTTTGCAATAAAGCATTGTTTCAACAGTAGGCGCTGAGAAGTGTTTCTCTCTGTTTATGTGGTAGATCATTCTCACAGTTACATAATTATTTTCTGTATCTTTGTTATTGATGTCTCGTTTATGGTCCGAGAGCATATTTTATGTATTTTATAAGATTTCCATTCGTTTACATTTGTTGGTGTTTGTTTTACGGCCAAGAAATGAGATCTGTTGTGGCGACTGTTGCATGCGTAACTGAGGTAGATGTAAGGTAATATGTTTTATCATCTAATGTTTTCTGCTGAGACTTTGGAAACAAACAAAGGCACCTCTATTTGTGCAGGATTATTAGAAAAAGCACACCCTGAGAATGTTGATTTGTTTATTTATTTAAAGGGAGAGCCCCTGGCCTAAAATAAATTTGGCACCAAAAGTATGTTTGTTTTGGCCTGGTGATGATGAGTTTTCTGTCGTGGATCTGGGTTACGGTAAAATGCTGACCCTTCTCAGAGACTACATCTGTAGGCAGGCCAGGGCAACTACAGACTGTGGTCTCGGTCAAGGGGGAAGGTTGTCATTTTCTCTTGATAATTTAGGGCAACATTTATACCAGTACAGTGCTGCCTGAATGTATAATTAATAGGATCTTATGGAATTTAATATTTATCTCTCATTTTCTATATGCACAATTTTTTACATATTGTATAATTGTCAAGGGTTGGATGATTAAAGCTTAGCAGAGGCCATAATTAGATGTACGATATATTACTGGTGAAATCTTTGGACTGTATGTATTATATTACATAAAAAGATAGCCAGTTGCCGTGGGGTTGAATTTAAACTCATGGCGCCCCCGTGCGTGTCAGAGTAGGAACTGTGCTCCACAGGGTTTTCAATGGCTGAGTTTTCAGAAGTAGATTGCCAAGGCTTTCTTCCAAGGTGCTTCTGAGTGGACATGAATCTACAACCTTTATACATTATATATAACAGTATGGAAGATGGTATATATATAAAGGAGTACCAATTTATTGTATGCTTGGTTTGTGTATATATTTAATGCATTGGTGCTGTTAATGGCTCAAATTCAGCACAAGGATATACAGAACAAAAGGTCAACTTTTTTGGGAGCGATTCATTTTAAGAAAAGGGACAAGATTTTTAAAAAAAACCAGGACCTCTCAGATATATTGAGAACATAAGATTATTTACTCATGCATTAAAAATAAAACCCAACTACTCTCTCAAGAGGCATCTAATTTTAGCTGCAATTCCAAGCTTCATAAATCTGTTCATCAATGAAGTTCACCTTGTTTATTTATAGGATGGAGTAATCACTGTAAGAAGCATTTTCAGTGAAGCCCAAATGGTCGTGGTTTGTCATAGTCCTTGGTCCGTCAGTATGTATATTTCTCCTCTGATTTAGAAATGGTATAAGGTTTGGGTTTTCCAAAACTATGATATGCTGGAAGACTGTGATTTAAGAATTTTCGGTTTTTGTAATCTCTTAGAGAACCTTCTAGCTTTTCAGTGATTGAAAACTGCAGTACATTTAAAGAAAGAGTGTGTTCTGTCTTAGAAAAAGCAATTTCATTTTGTTTCAAATTACTGTTAACTCTGCTACTAGCCTAAAGGTTGGCAGTTTGAACCCACCCGGGGGTGCCTCGGAAGACCACCCTGGCAATCTGCTTCTGAAAGGTCACAGCATTGAAAACCCTGTGGAGCACAGGTGGGGGTCTCCATGAGTCGGAATCCACTCCATGGCGCCTAACACCAACAACACTGTTAACTCGATACTGAAAGCATTGTGTTCCCTGAATGTCAACCAAACACGTAAGAGGATTGTAGCTAGTTACGGTCACAGGATTGGAAATCTCCTTCACATGAAGATAGTCTGGACGACTCCTGACATGCCTGAGATGCTGATGCGTGTGGAGCTGAGGGAGGGACCCAGGGTGGGGTGACGAGGGCCAGGGGCATGGAAGCTGGCAGCCTCTGAGGGCCACCCTCTGCTCCATGCACCTCCACCAGGGACGTTCTCCCCCTTGTCCCTCCTCGTCCCCTCCGTGAAGCCTCCTGCTTCATCTCTTCCAGGCCAAGTCCTGATCAATAAGCTGGTTGCAGTTCAGTTATCCTTCCTCTGTCGAGCTTTCTTGATCTGCAGTCACCTCTCGCTTAGCTAGTGATGGCCACTACCATGTGCGTACGACTGGGTGGTTCTCAAATAATTTTACACAAGAACTCGTATTATTGACATCACTTTAAAGTCGAAATAGCTGGATTTATTGTATCTCTCCTATAGGTGAGGAGACCCAGGTTCCGAGAACTTGAAGATGCTCCTGTAGGGTGTCAGTATTCACATCCCCCTGTTTGTTCTTGTGTGAAATACTCTTCCTGTTGAGAAAACATAACATGAAATTTATTACCGTCTCTCAAACTTTTATTCAATTTATAGTTCTACTGAATTGAAGCCATGTGTTACAGATTGAATTATGTCCCACAAGAATGTGTATCAACTTGACTGGGCCATGATTCCCAGTATTGTGTGGTTGTCCACCAGTTTGTGATCTGATGTGATTTTCCTGTGTGTTGTAAATCCTACCTCTACGATGTTAATGAGGCAGGATTAGAGGCAGTTATGTTAACGAGGCGGGACTCAATCTACAGGATTAGGTTGTATGTTGAGTTGGTCTCTTTTGAGATATAAAAGAGAGAATTGAGCAGAGAGGAGGGGGCTTCACTACCACCAAGCAAGAAGAGCCAGGAGCAGAGCACATCCTTTGGACCTGGGGTCCCTGTGCTGAGAAGCTCCTAGACTAGGGGAAGGTTGATGACAGGGACCTTCCCCCAGAGCCAAGAGAGAGAGAAAGCCTTGCCCTGGAGCTGGTGCCCTGAATTTGGATTTATAGCCTCCTAAACTGTGAGACAATGAATTTATCCTTGTTAAAGCCATCCACTTGTGGTATTTCTGATAGTAGCACTAGATAACCAAGACAGCATGAGAGTTAACACTTACAGCTTTGAGAAGTTTTTGAAGTGACCAATTAATAAATATACAACATACAAGGTTTATTTATATGCCACTAATACTCAGAAGATATATTTTTGTTAGCTGCCGTCAAATCAGCCCCCAACTCATGGCAAACCTCACGCACAATGGACCAAGTGCTGCCCAGTCCTGCTCAGTCCCCATCATCAGTGTGAATGGGACCGCTGTGATCCATAGGGTTTTCACTGGCTGATTTTCAGAAGTCGATCACCAGCCCTTTCTTCCTAGTCTGTCTCAGTCAGGAAGCTCCACTGAAACCTGGTCAGCATCATAGCAACACACAAGCCTCCACTGACTGACATGAGGTGGCTGTACTTGAGATGCGTTGGCTGGGAATTGAACCCGGGTGTCCTGCATGGGAGACAAGAATTCTACCACTGAGCCACCAATGTCCCCTGGAATATGTATGTATGAGTTACCTAGTGCTGCTATAACAGAAATTTATTCTCTCACCATTTAGGAGGCTAGAAGTCTGAATTCAGGGTGCCAGCTCCAGAGGAAGGCTTTTCCTCTCTGTTAGCTCTGGAGGAGGGTCCTTGTCATCACTCTTCCCCTGTCAAGGAGCTTCTCAGCTCAGGGACCCTGGGTCCAAAGGATGTGCTCTGCTCCCGGCTTTTCTTGCTTGGTGGTAATGAGGTCCCTCTCCTCTCTGCTTGCTTCTCTCTTTTATATCTCAAAAGAGATTGATTCAAGATACAACGTAATCATGTAGATTGTGTCCTGCTTCATTAACATAACTGCCTCTAATCCTGCCTCATGTAGGATAATCATATCAGATCACGAAATGGAGGACAGCCACACAATACTGGGAATCATGGCCTAGCCAGGTTGACATACATTTTGGGGAGACACAATTTAATCTGTAACTGTGTATCAGGGAGAAATAATCCAGTTTACAAGATCTAAAACATTAAAACATTTTGACGAATAAACTTCATGGAAAATATGCACTACCTTGACGAAGAAAATAGTGAAATTGCTTCAAGGCATTGACTGACCTAGGAGAAGCCTGGAGAAAGTGAGGAGCGGTGACATCTTGCTCAACAGGGAGCCATGCCTGCACCTTCCCTGAACTTCCCAGAAAGGTGACTGCCCTCAGGCGCCTGCCTCATGCCTTTCCTCCCTCCTCCCTGTCCTCACTGGCAGCTGATGACTTTGCCGCCAGCTTTACTGGAGCATTTTATGCATTCTGAAGCACTGCCATCGCCTGTTGCAGATATCTGCCTGCACCCACCCAGCTACATGTAGCGTTTCCTGCCCCCAGCATCCACCATCCCTGCTGTCCTGTTTCCCTGCTGTGCGACCCTCTGCTAGGACGCTGGTTTCATTTCCCCTTTCTCTCCTGAATCATAAAAATCTCCCTCCCTGCAGCACAGAGCGTTTTTAGGGCAGTGAAGCTGTTCTGCATGACCCCATAATCGTGGACACATGCCATTGTGCATTTGTCAAAACCCACAGGACTGTACCACACCGAGAGTAATGTAAACTGTGGACTCTTGTTAATAAGAATGTGTCAATATTAATTCGTCAGTTGTAACAAAGGTACAGTAGGAATGCAAGATGTTCACAGGAAAAATGATGTGCAGAGAAAACAAAATCCAAGCCCATCGTCCTCAAGTTGATTCTGACTCATGATGACCCCAAGTGTTACAGACTAGAACTGCCTCATAGGGTTTTCTTGACCAACAACTTTACAGAAGTAGATTACCAGGTCTTTCTTCCGTGGCATGGGTGGGTTCGAACTGCCAAACTTTAGGTTAGTGCCAAACAAAAGCCCACTGCTACCGAGTTGATTCAGACTCGCAGCGACCCTGTAGGACAGAGTAGAGCTGCCCCATAGGGTTTCCAAGGCTGTACATGTTTACAGAAGCAGACTGCCACATCTTTCTCCCACAGGGTGGCTGGTGGGTTCGAACCACCAACCTTTTGGTTAGTAGCTGAGTGCTTTAACCACTGCTCAAACAGCTTAGTAGTCTAGTGCAAACAGTTTGTGATGGGGGAAGGGGTATATGGGGTCTAGCTGTAGTTTCTGTACAATTTTTCTGTAAACCTAAAACTACTCTAAAAAATAAAACCCCAAAACCACACCCACTGCTTTCGAGTCTGTTCCGACTCATGGTGACCCCATGTGTTACAGAGTAGAACTGCCCCACAGGGTTTTCTTGACTGTAATCTTTACGGCAGCAGATCACCAGGCCTTTCTTCTGTGGTGATTGGGTTCGAGCCGCCAACCTTTAGGTTAGGAGTCGAGCACATTTGTGTCAACTAAGGTTTATTTAAAAAAAAAAAAAAAAATTTAACGTCTCCTTCCCCACTCGATCTTTTCCTTCAGGACACTACTGTGTTATTTCTTACATCTTAAAAGAAAACACAGCACTCTGGACCCCACTCCCTGTGAACTACCATCCCATTCCCCCCAGACTATCATTCTGTTCCTCTCCTCCCATCTCTAACAAAACTCCCTGGAAGAGCTGTCTGCGCTCAGTGATCCCAGCTTCCGCTGGCCCACACCCGTCAGGACTGGATGGTGTCAGTGAGCGAGTAAGAGTAGACAGGAAAGAGATCACAGACCAGCCTGTTCGGCCGAACCTGCTCATATCAAGGTCACCTGTCAAGGTCACCAGTGACTTCCATGTGGCCAGAACCAGGGGTCAGTTCTCAGCCCTCCTTGGACTGGTTCTCCGCTGTTGATCCTTTCTCCCTCTAACACATGGCTAAATGTGGCCATGTAGAGCTTCCGTAAATCTAAGAAGAAAACACAGACACACATATAGTAAACAATTTTAAAATATAAACCACTAGATGGGAAACATACTTGGAGCATAACCAAGAGATAAAAGGATTAATGTTCTTGATTTTTAAAGTGCTTTTCAGATTAATAAAAACATCAATACCAGAAAAGAGGAATTAACACAGGACATGAATGTAAAATTCACAGAACAAATTTAAATGAAAAAAATTGAGTTCACTCTCACTGATAATAAATACATTAAAACTATGATGTGAAGGATGTGACATTTTGAAAACAATTAGAATTATAACATAAAATGGAACGGGCATGTGCATATACTGCTGATGGGGCATAAGTTGCTACTTCTCTGTTGGCGATTTTGGGGAGTATTTTTCTAACTCTTAAAAGTGCATCTCCTTTGACACAATGAATTCTACATCTGGTAGATTATCCTAAGAACATAATTATACAAATATGCAAAATTATGTAGCTGAATGTTCATAGACACACTCCATAATAGAAACATCCCAGGTTAGATAAATATCTACGGTTCATGGTACCCAGAATGCTCCTTAGAGGTGAGGATGCTGAGACTGTCTTGCTTAGCTTGGACACACCATCAGGAAATACCAATCCCTAGAAAAGGATGTCACGTTTGTTAAAGTAGAGGGTCAGCGAAAATGAGGGAGACTGTCCGTGAGATGGATTGACACAGCGGCCACAGCGATGGATTCTAGTCCAGACATCCCAGTGATCGCGAGGATGGTCCAGGACCGGGCAACCTTTCCTTCTGTTCTATGTAATAAGGTCGCTCCGAGTTGGATGGAGCTGATCTGATGGCAACTCCTAGCAACAATGTTACATTAGTTAAAATTATACTATAGAGGTTGATTAACATAGGATAATTGTGATCTTTCACTACACAGTAATACGTACAGTTGAATCCCATTTTTGTTCTTAAGTTTGTCTTAGATTAAAAGATAAATATCGTGATAATAAAAGGAGTGTCCTCTCAGCAGTAGTGATATTTACATTGGTTTTCTCACTCACTTGAATCTTCTAGGTTTTCTTTCATGAATATCTAACACTTACGAATTTAAAATATTACAACAGACAAAATCACAACATTTTTATTTGTTAAGGGGACTATGGAGCCCTGGTGGCGCAGTGGTTAAGGGCTCGGCTGCTAACCAAAAGGTCAGCAGTTGGAATCCACCAGGTGCTCCTTGGAAACCCTATGGGGCAGTTCCACTCTGTCCTATATGGTCACTATGAGTCCGAAGCGACTCGACGGCAATGGGTTTGTTTTCTTTGGAAAGCAACTATATAATTCAAGCTGTGTTTAAATATAAGATGAAAATATCTGTAATTGTATTCATTAAGAACACATAAGACTGAGAGAAATATAATGAGTTACGAGGGTCTGGTGGCACAGTGGTAAAGCACCCTGCTGCTAACCGAAATGTCGGCGATTCGAACCCACCAGTGGCTCCGCGGGAGACAAGATGTGGCTGTCTTCCTTCTGAAAGATTACAGCCTTGGAAACCCTAAGGGGCAGTTCTACCCTGTCATACAGGGTCCCTGTGAGTTGGAATCGACTCGATGGATTCCATGGATTTTGGGCAATCAGAATGTACGTTATGTGCGTGGGCATTGAGCACTCCAAGTGTGCACAGCCAGACTTTCTTTCTTCCTCCATAGTGGTGATTTTGTGAATGTTACAGATTTCAAGCAATATTAGAATAGTCAAAATATATGTTCTTGCACACGCATATATATATACTTGATGCTGATGTATGCAGGAGTTAGCATGCACGTGTGCGCACACGTACACACATGTACACATGTACACACATGCACACACGTACACATACACACATGTACACATGCACACACGTAAATACATGTACACATGCACACATGCACACACATAAATACATGTACACATGTACACGTGCACACACACTTGCACACACACACGTGCACATAGGTACGTACACCTTTGAGTCTTCTAGCATGCTGCTGATACTTGGTTATAAACTGTATGTGTGAGTTTTTCAGAGTTATTTTAAAAATGAATTTTAATGCAAAGATACCCGTGTTTTAAAAGCTGGGGGTTTCAGACAGTATATAGGAAAGGGCAACACCCTCTGCTTGCAGCTGGCAGCCTCAGGAGAAGTTGTAAATGTGTCCCACACCCCGAGTGCTGACGTCACTGTGGAAACAGGACGTGCTTTCGGGAGGGTGAATGGCCCCCTGAACATTCAAGCTCAGCCTCACGTCTTTCAGGCAACACCATCAATCCCTGTCTCCGTGAATTTGAACATTTAAAAAGGTTTTACAAAAAATGTTGACTGTGGAGTACACACTACCCTGAGAGCAAATGGATTCAAGACGTAGGCATTAGACGAGGCTAACATTGAGAGACTGTGTATGATTGCAGCCAACGGTGGTCCAAGCCGGGCAAGTCACAGTGAAGTTGTGCGTGTGTTGGGGGTAATGGTTCATTTGTGTTCTTGGTTCCTGGAAGTGAACGGCCCCACCTCCCTCATGATGAAGAAGTTGATGTGTGTCTGGGATTAGAATGCTGTGCAAAGGGGCAGGGGGTGTGGACACAGGCTCACTCCAAGTGCTTTTCCTGCCTGTGATGTAGTCCATGACTGCAAAAAGGAGGTCTGACCAGGCGTACCTCATATATCATGAACTGCCAGAAGAAGGAACAAGTCAGTCTTAGAAGAAGTACGACCAGAATGCTCCTCAGAAGCAAGGATGGCGAGACTTTGGTCTGCTTACTTTGGCCTCATCATCAGAAAAGGTCAGTGGCTGGAGAAGGACATCATGTCTGGTAAAGTAGAAGGTCAGCGAAAACGAGGAAACCTTCAGGGAGATGGACTGACACGGTAGCCAAAACGAAGGCCTCAGACATACCAATGGTTATGGTGATGGTGCAGGACTGGACAACGTCTCGTTCTGTTATCCGAGAGGTCATCGTGAGTCGGGGCCGACTCACGGCAGCTAAAACATGTTAGTTTATCCGGGATTGTTGAACGTTCCAAGAACAAGATATGGGGAAGGTTTTTTGGGTTTTTGAAGGCTGGGGATTGGCCACATGGTTGAATAATGGAATTGAGGGTTCTTCTTAGAGTAGTTGAAGGGATTTACCATCAGGAAGGGAGAAAAAAGACTGGAACAAAAAGATAATAGATTGACCACATGTGTTTATTGAGTGGCTGTTGCATTCTGAGCCCCCGTGGCACACTGGCTCTAAATGAAAGGTCGGTGCTTTGAACTCACCAGCTGCCTCTCGGGAGAAAGATGTGCAGTCTGCTTCTGTAAAGATGACAGCCTTGGAAATTCTATGGCAGTTCTACCCTGTCCTACAGGGTCGCTATAAGTCAGAATAGACTCGACAGCAACGGGTTTTATTTATTTATTACAGTTTAAGGGATTCCTAAGTGGCTAGGGATAAATACAAATTGTTGAGGGCTCAACTACTAGCCAAAAGATTGGTGGTTCCAACCCATCCAGAGGTGCCTGAGAAGACAGACCTGGTAGTCTGCTTCCCAAAGGGCACAGCTTGAAAGCCCTATGAAGCAGTTCTACTTTGCAGACGTGGGGTTGCCATGAGTCGGCATCTGCTCACCAGCAGCTATAACTACAACAGCAAGAGCGTTTCCGTCCCACACTGATCCAGGCAGTGGCGATACAGCAGCAACATGACACTTGGTAATCTGTCTTATGAGGGGCCAGTGGTGGTTCTCTGGTAGGATTCTCACCTCCCATGCAGGAGACCCGGGTTCAATTCCCAGCCCGTGTACCTCAGGCACAGCCACCACCTGTCTGTCAGTGGAGACTTGTATGTTGCTAAGATGCTGGAAAGGTTTCAGCAGAGCTTCCAGACTAATACAGACTAGAAAGAAGGCCCAGCAGTCTTTTTCTGAAAGTCAGCCAATGGATCACGGTGGTCTGATTCGCCAATCACGGGCATGGCGCAGGACTGGGCAGCATTTCACCCCGGTGTGCATGGGGACTCCATGAGTTAAGGTTAACTCAAGGACAGCTAACAACAATAACGACACTCTCTCTCACTGGTTTCCAGTGAAGCGTGAGTTTTCTGGAGACCTACCCAGACGTCCAGCAGCAGACCTCAACACAGCGTTAAGAAAGAAACAAGCTTCTTCTTCATGAGTTGTACTTAGAGCTTTGAGTAGACTTCAGACAACAGGAAGAAGCAGTGGGTAGAAATATTGTTTCATTCATTCGGAGCCACGCTTTTCCGTGAGTGAAGTCGAACCAGCACCATGGTGTTGATCTGGTGCCCACACGCGTGTCTTGAAAACCCACTCCGCACCTACTCTTGTGCTAGCTGTCCCCCTTGGTCCTAGCTGGAACCCCTTTTGGGATTTGTCCAACTTTTTCTCATCTCTGCTGCAACTTCTATTTTGTGTTCCTCACTTAATAATACTTCCCTACCCCCCAAATAAAACGAAACCCACGTAAAGCATATTTAATTTCCCAACACCCACTTTTACTTGGTCTAGATTGTAAGACATACTTAAGCACATCCTCATATATGTATGTCCCAGTCGCCCCCTGGCATCAAACCTGTGTGCACATGTGAACTTGAGACTTGACTCATGAATATGCCCTAAATAAAAAGTTTAATCTGATTGTTGGAAGGTGAACTCCTTGCTCATTTGTGTGTCAGGAAACTTCTCTGTCTCTGCGTCAGACATCACAAACCTTACTGGCTCACCCAACCCATGCATTTAGAGCCTCGTATACCCCTATGAACTCTTACCAGTCCAAAAACCAGTTGCCATGGAGTGGATTCTAATTCATGGTGACCCCATGTGTGTCAGAGGAGAACTGTGCTCCCAGGGTTTTCAAGGGCTGGTTTTTCAGAAGTAGATCTCCAGCCTTTCTTGTGAGACACCTTTGGATGGACTTGAACCTTCAGCCTTTCCGTTAGCAGCCAAGCCCTTAACCCTTGGAGCCAGCCAGGGACTTAAGATAGAACAAATTAGTTATTTTGGGGCATCAGTTCTCCATAAGCTTAAAAAGAAATATGGTTGGGCAAGAATAACAGCCCCCAATTCTGGAAATTATGGTTTGTTCCCAGGAAATGTAACTAAATAAATAGGCAAAGGATAGTTATTTTTAAATAAAGTGGTCTTGATAATGTACTTATGATGTTTTCTAAACTTGACGAGAATAATTGATTTCATATGTTGGCAATAAAAGACTTCGTAAGTATTATTTTGTTCTCAATGGAGTCGGGCCTATTTGTCGGTGAAAGCTGGAAAAAATAAATCGTATTGCACCTTTTAAATTTTTCTGGAATTTTACCAGAGAGTGTTAAGTCTGAGGATTTTGAAATTCTTACCTAAAATTAGTTCATGTAATAGTTTCTATTTCTTCAATTTAGAGATTGATCTGGAGGCCATTTCTGTGAATTATTTAGCCCGTCAGGGGAAAGTTTCTCTCATTCGAGAGACAAAAATAATCACCTAAAGGAGGACCGGGTCTACAACAATCGTTTCTTTCACGACCGCAGAAAGCGTGAGCGCCTTCTCCACAAGGTGACCCGTGGGAAGTGTGGCGCACCTTGTGGGGGATCTAGAAGATTTGTGTTGTGGTTGCAAGAAGACATATTCCAAGGGTAAAACATGGATGTTGTTAGTCACCGTCAGGTTGGTCCCCAGCTCGTGGTGAACCCATGAACAATGAGAATCAGCTGCTGGGATCCACAGGGTTTTCACGGGCTGCTTTTCAGAAGTAGATCACCAGGCCTTTCTTCCTAGCCCATCTTGGTCTGGAAGCTCCACTGAAACCTGTTCAGCATCACAGCCACACGTGGGCCTCCACTGACAGACGGGTGGTAGCTGCACATGAAGTGCCTTGGCCAGGAATCGAACGCGAATCTCCCTCGTGGAAGGCGAGAACTACCACTGCCCTCTAAAATACGGGTGTTGTTTTTGTTGTAATTTGCTATCCAGTTGATTCTAACTCAAGGCATGTGTGCAGAGTACAGCTGCTCCACAGGCTTTTCAAGGCTGTGACCTTTCAGAAGCAGATCACCAGGCCTGGCTTCTGACGCATCTCTAACTGGGTTCAAGGCAGCAACCTTTACGCTTGTAGTTGAGTGCTCAACCATTTCTGCCACCCATGGATTCCAAAATATGGACAGGATGTTTAAAACATAAAAATGAAAGGGGAGAGCTATTAGAGGTTGGCCCACTAGACTTTACTTGTATGGTTTTTATTAAATATATTATTTTGAAGTCAGAAAAGCATGCAAAAGAGTATGCTTTTACAAGAGAAGAAATAACATCACTACAATATAGATGATGACTTAGAAGTTATTTGCTTAAGTGCATCATGCATTGATGTACTGGGAGATAAACAGCTGGAGAGACAGACAGACGGAGAGAGATAAATGAGAATCATCTCCAGGGATTGCTGATTCCAGGCTGAGGTCAGCGCACAAACACAACTCCTGCCCCGGGTCGTCAGAGCACAGATCTGAGGACCCAGAAGCAACCTTGAACATTGTACACTCATCCGCTCTGGCTCCACTGGTGTTCTTCCCATTACTGTGTTTGAATGGTGTGATTTGACTTGAGCTTCTGAGCTAGTCTGTGTGCAGGCAGTCCCTGACTTACGATGGAGTTCTGTTCTGAAGACTCCGTTGTAATTGGTTCTAGCGTAAATTGAATACCACATTTTTTTAAAATGTTCATTATTATTGCCTTTTATTTTTAGTATCTTTATAAATCCGATAATTATTTGTCTTTGGGGATTGGAAACATTACATATAAATTCACAGATATATTTTAATACATACACGCATAAGAAAATAAACACAAATCATAAAAATTTATTCCCATGATGAAGAGTTGGACGACATTGGCATTTTGTCAGTTCCATTAATAACTCCACTGTGGAAGGATCTGCACCACCTGGGTTATCCCTGGGAATGGGGTGGCTTTTTCAGTCAGAAGATCAGTGGGAGTTGTCTCGGTGATCCTTTTCCATTTTTCTTCAGATATTTCATGGTAACGTCTCGTTGCTTCCCAGATTGGCCGATCGACTTCGGCAAAGCCATCAGGGTTTGAGTCCGTGGTTTCAAGCAACTGAAGCCCCCGATTTAGTTCGGAAAACCAAATCCATACATCAGTGTTTCGAACGGTAAATCATAAAATGGAACATCTGTGAGTGATCATCTGAGAATGATAACAGCAGCAGACGACGCCACTGCAACGTTGCATGTAGTACATTCTACCGATGATGAGATGTTAAAATAATGTCCATAAGTACCGTTCGTTGTAACTTGAACACAGCCTAAGTCAGGCACTAGCCGTTCAAAGTTTCCAAAGCCCAACGAGCTGGGTGATTTAAAACAACAGCAGTGTGTTGTCCTGCAGTCCTGGAGGCCAGAGGTCTGAATTCAGGGTGTCAGGAGCTCGTGCTCTCTGAAGGCGACGGAGGAGGATGCTTCCTTGTCTCTCCCTGTCTTCAGGTTGTTCCTGGCAATCTTCGAAATTCCTCAGCTTGTAGATGCCTCACCCCAGTCTCTGCTACATCGTGACATGGCCCTGGGTGTCTCCTCTCCGAGTTTTCTAAGGACACGGGTTAAGACGCCAGCTTATCTTCCGAGGGGACGCAATTCAGCCCACGACAGTCTCCTAAACATAGTAATATGTGCCCATGTCTGACGATCCGTGTGTGTCTCCCAGGTTTCAGCATTCCCATCGGAAGCAACAAAATAGAAAAATAAAAGCTTGCCACTTCATTTTTATGACTCTGACATAATCCTAATATTCTACCCTGATAAAGATAGTGCAGATATAGTACTGACAAACCTTGTGGCTTTAGATGCTGCATCTTATGAAAAATACCAGCAAAAAGTTTCTATTCAATATTTAAAAATATGATTAAAAATTAGATATATGATATTTACAGTGATTCACACCTGAAGAAGCCCTGGTGGCACAACAGTCAAGTGCACGGCTACTAACCAAAAGCCGGTTCAAATCCACCCTTGGGCTCTGCGGAAGAAAGACCTGGCGATCAGCTTCCGTAAAGTTCGTTGCTGTTGTGTGTTTTCAAGTTTGTTCCAACTCATAGTGACCGTATGTGACAGAGTAGAACTGCCCCATAGGGTTTCCTAGGCTGTAAACTTTATGGGAGCTGATCGTCAGATCTTTCTCCCGCAGATGCACTGGTGAATTTGAACCACTGACCTTTCATTAACATCCAAGTGCTTAGCCACCAGGACTTCTCCAAAAAAAAAAAACCCCATGGGGCAGTTCTACTATGTCACATGTGGTTGCTGTTAGTTGAAAATCAACTCGACTACGTTCCAGGCACTGTTTTATGCTTCCTTATTAACTAGAACGAAACCCTAGTGGCATAGTGGTTAAGATCTACCACTGCTAAGCAAAAGGGTTGGCAATTCGAATCCACCAGGTACTCCTTGGAAACTATATAGGGCAGTTCTACTCTGTCCTATAGGGTTGCTACGAGTTGGAATCGACTTGAAGGCAAAGGGTTTGGTTTGGTTTTGGAAGCTCATTAAGTCCTTGTCTGCTTTGCTCGTTGGTGTAGCTAACACAGGGGCCTAGAACTACATCTGGCATGTACCAGAAACTCAACAGTATTGTTGAATAAGAGAATTAGTCTTCACAGCGACAGTATGCAGTTGATACTGTTAACGTCGTTGTTGTTAGGTGCCGTTCAGTCGGATCTGACTCATAGCGACCCTATGTACAACAGAACGAAACGCTGCCCAGTTCTGCGCCATCCTCACAATTGTTATGTTTGAGCCCCTTGTTACAGTCACTGTGTCACTCCATCTCTTTAAGGGTCTTCCTCTTTTTCACTGACCCTCTACTTTACCAAGCATGACATCCTTCTCCAGGCACTGGTACTTCCTGACAACACGTCCAAAGTATGTAAGAAGTCTTGCCATCCTCGTTTTCAAGGAGCATTCTGGCTGTACTCCTTCCAAGACAGATTTGTTTGTTCTTTTGGCAGTCCATGGTATAATCAGTATTCTTCACCAGTACCATAATTCAAAGGCATTAGTTCTTCTTCAGCCTTCTTATTCAACGTCCAGTTTTCGCACACATACGAGGCGATTGAAAACACCATGGCTTGGGTCAGGTGCACCTGTGTCTTCAAGGTGACAATTTTGCTTTTTAATACTTTAAAGAAGCCCTTTGTAGCAGATTTGCCCGGTGCGATGCATCATTTGATTTCTTGACTTCTTCCATGGGTGTTGATTGTACATCCAAGTAAAATGCAATCCTTGACTGTTTTAATCTTTTCTCTGCGTACCATGATGTTGCTTATTGGTCTGACTGTGAGGATTTTTGTTTTCTTTATGTTGAGGTGTAATCCATACTGAAGGCTGTGGTCTTTGATCTTTAAGTCCTCTTTACTTTCAGCAAGCAAGGTTGTGTCATCTGCATATGGCAGATTGTTAAATGAGTCTTCCTCCAATCCTGATGCCTCATTCTTCTTCATATAGTCCAGTTTCTCAGATTATTTGCTCAACAGACAGAGTGAATAAGCATGGCGAAAGGATACAACACTGACATACACTTTTCTGATTTTAAACCACACAGTATCCCCTTGTTCTGTTAGAGTGACTGCCTCTTGATCTAAGTATATGTTCCTCATGAGCACCATTAAGTGTTCTGGAATTCCCATTCTTCGCAATGTTATCCGAAATTTGTTAAGATCCACATAGTCAAATGCCTTTGCATAGTCAGTAAAACACAGGTAGACATCTTTCTGGTATTCTCTGCTTTCAGCCAGGATCCATCTGACATCAGCAATGATATCCCTTTGTTCCACGTTCCATTCTGTATAAATGGAGGCCAGGACATTTCCCCAGGCCAACCATACCAGGCACAACTATGTAGATTTTTTTTTATGGGAGTGCAAGGAAGGTTCAATATTAGAAAATCTTACAATATTGTTCAATATTTTAATCTATCAAAGGGTAAAATTACGAGGTCATTTAGATATATGCTCGAAACCAATTCAGAATTTCAACAATTCTGATGGGGTAAAATGGAAAAAAAAAAGAAATTTCCCAACATTGTACAGAAACATCCAACTCAGGCGCAGCCTCCAGATAATTCTTAAAGATGTAACATTTGAGAATCCCGGAGAAGACGAAGACCAAGAAGGATGTGTGCTATCGACACTGTTGGGAAAAGATGTGCTTAACTGTTAAAAACTGTAGTTGGACAAGGGGAAATGTAAAGTCACATATCAGAAATAATAAGGAAAAATTAGCATTATTTGTGGCTATTACACACTGATCTCAATATATAAGAGCTGGGTGATCATCACCAGGTTATTTAACCTCTTTAACCTTTAATATTTAATCTCTCAGTTGAGAATATTAATACCACAGACATCACGAAGTTTTTGCCAAAGTAAATAAGATAATGCATGTAAGATGCCTGTTTTACATTAGTGGGCAAATAGTGAGCACTCAGTAAATGTTGTGCATTTTTATTACCTCCTGCCACCACTCATCTGTCAGTTCATTGTACTGTGCTGGCTTGCATGTTGTTGTGATGCTGGAAGCTGTGTCACTGGTATTTCAAGTACCAGCAGGGTCACCCTGGGTAGACAGGTTTCAGCGGAGCTTCCAGACTAAGACAGACTGGGGAGAAGGACCTGGTGATCTACTGCTGAAAAAATTGGCCGATGGAAACCTTGTGGATAGCAGCAGAAAATTGTCTGAGATAGTGCTGGAAGATGAGCCCCTCAAGTTGGAAGGCATTCAAAATATGACAAAGGAAGTACTGCCTCCTCAAAGTAGAGTGGACCTTAATGACATGGATGGAGTAAAGTTTTTGGGTCCTTCAATTGCTGATGTGGTACGACTCAAAATGAGAACAGCTGCAAACATCCATTAATAATCGGAACATAGAATGTATGAAGTATGAATCTAGGAAAATTGGAAATTGTCAAAAATGAAATGGAATGCATAAACATCGATACCCTAGGCATTAGTGAGCTGAAACGGGCTGGTATTGGCCATTCTCAATTGGAAAATCATCTGGTCTACTGTGCGAGGAATGACAACTTGAAGAGGAATGGCCTCACTTTCTTAATCAGAAAGAACCTTTCAAAATCTATCATGAAGTACAGCTCTGTCAGTGATAGAAAAATATCCATATACCTACAAGGAAGATCAGTTAATACGACTATTATTCAAATTTACACCAACCACTAAGGCCAAAGATGAAGAAATTGAAGATGTTTACCAACGTCTGCAGTCTGAAATTGATCAAACATGTAATCAGGATGCATTGATAATTACTAGTGATTGGAATACGAAAGTTGGAAACAAAGAAGAAGGATCGGTAGTTGGAAAATATGGCCTTGATAGAAAGGACGCTGGGGATCACATGATAGAATTTTGCAAGACCATCAAGTTCTTCGTTGCAAATACCTTTTTACAGCAATATAAAGGGTGACTATACACTTGTGTACCTCGCCAGATGGTATTCACAGGAATCAAACCAACTACATCTGTGGAAAGAGACAATGGAGAAGCTCTGTATCATCAGTCAGAACAAGGCAAGGGGCTGACTGTGGAACAGACCATCAGTTGCTCCTATGCAAGTTCAAGTTGAAGCTGAGGAAAATTAAAACAAGTCCACGAGAGACAAACTCTGACCTTGAGTGTATCGCACATGAATTTAGAGACCATCTCAAGAATAGAATTGATGCACTGAACACTAATGACCGAAGAGCAGATGAGTTGTGGGATAACATCAAGGACGTCATACATGAAGAAAACTGGAAAGAAAAAAAAAAAGGACGTCTGAAGAGACTCTGAAATTTGCTCTTGAACGTAGAGTAACTAAAGCAAATGAAAGAAATGATGAAGTAAAAGAGCTGAACAGAAGATTTCAAAGTGGGGCTCAAGAAGACAGAGTAAAGTATTCTAATGACATGTGCAAAGATGTGGAGTTAGAAAACCAGAAGGGAAGAACACACTCAGCATTTTTCAAGCTGACAGAACTGGCTAGGAACTGCCAGAAATTCAAGCCAGATTCAGAAGAGAACGTGGAACCTGGGATATCATTGCTGATGTCAGATAGATCCTGGCTGAAAGCAGAGAATACAAGAAAATGTTTACCTGTGTTTTATTGACTATGCAAAGGCGTTCAACTGTGTAGATCCTAACGAATTATGATGAGATTGTGAAGAATGGGAATTCCAGAACACTTAATTGTGCTCAGGAGGAACATGTACATATAGATCAAGAGGCAGTCATTTGAACAGAACAAGGGGGTTCTGTGTGGTTTAATGTCAGGAAAGGTGTGTGTCAGGGTTGTATCCTTTTGCCATGCTTATTCAATCTGTATGCTGAGAAAATAATCTGAGTAGCTGGACTATATGAAGAACAGGGCATCAGGATTGGAGGAAGACTCATTAACAACCTACATTATACAAATGACACAACCTTGCTTGCTGAAAGTGAAGAGGACTTGAAGCACTTACTGATGAAGATCAAAGACCACAGCCTTCAGTATGGATTACACCTCAACATAAAGAAAACAAAAATCCTCACAACTGGACCAATAGGCAACATCATGATACATGGAGAAAAGACTGAAGTTGTCAAGGATTTCATTTTACTTGGATCCACAATCAACACCCATGGAAACAGCAGTCAAGAAATCAAGGATGTATTGCATTGGACAAATCTGCTGCAAAAGACCTCTTTAAAGTGTTAAAAATCAACGATGACACCTTGAGGACTAAGGTGTGCCTGGCTCAAGCCATGGTGTTTTCAGTCACCTCATATGCACACAAAAGCTTGACAATGGATAAGGAAGAGCTAAGAAGAATTGATGCCTTTGAATAATGGTGTTGGCAAAGAATATTGAATATACTGTGGACTGCCAGAAGAATGACTAAATCTGTCTTGGAAGAAGTACAGCCAGAATACTCCTTAGAAGTGAGGATGGTGAGATTTGTCTCATGCACTTTGGACGTGTTATGAGGAGGGACCAGTCCCTGGAGAAGGACATCTTGTTTGATAAAGTTGAAAAGAGGAAGACCTTCAATAGCCTGGATTGACACAGTGGCTGCAACCATGGGCTCAAGCTTGGCAAAGATTGTGAGGATGTGTTTTGTTCTGTTGTACGTGGGATTGTTATGAGTCGGAACCGACTGGATTAGCACCTATCAACAACATAACAGCAACAAGATTACCTCCTGTGAAACCAGAGAGGCTCAGCTGAAAACCTTTAATCTTAATGAAGAGATTCTGTTAAGTCAGTGCATTAGAAGTCCATATATAAAGCTTAAGTGCCTTCCAATATACAAATAACAAAAGGTTAGCAAATATAGAAGTCTTGCCTTCTGTGCAGGAGACCCACGTTTGTTTCCCGGCAAATGCAGGTCAAGTGCAGCCACCACTTGTTTGTGGAGACTTGTGTGTTGTTGCTGTGATGCTGAACAGGTTTCAGCAGGGTTTCCAGACTAAGACTAGGAAGAAATGTCTGGCATTCTAATTCCAAAAGTCAGCTAATGAAAACCTTATGCGTCACAGTGGTCTGGTCCTTTGTGCATGGGGTTGCCGTGAGTTGGGGGCCAACTCAACAGCATGCAACAGCAACGACAATCCTACTTACATTAAAGATAATATGTCTAGGAATATAATGGTATATGGTGTATATTAACAGTACCATATCTGGGAACGAGCATAAGAAGAAAATCCAGATTCTTTTAGAAAAATACTATAGAACTTGAAGGAGTCTTATAAGGAAAGATGTGAATCAAGAAACATAGCATGTTTTTACATATGAAAATTAAGTACTTGGGAAAAAAAAGGTTCAAATTCCCCCAATCTCTAAATTGACTATAATCTCAACGAAAATGCACCTATAAATGTGGTAAAGTCAATTACATGTCACCAACATTAATGTGGAAGGTGATAAGCAAGAATAACCAGGGACCTTGTGTAAAGCAGACTCATAGACAGTTAATTGGGTTTTTTTTTTGTGTGTGTGTGTGATGTTAGAATGTGTGAAAGTTATAATAATTAAAAGATTAGGCTACTGGAACAAAAATAGACAGATGGATAGAACAGAAATAGTCACAAGTATATATGTGTCATTTCAAATCAGTGGGGAATGAGTTGAGCCTTCAAAACCAGCGTTAGCTAACCGTTCGGGAATCAAAACAGGAAATTACAGTTCCTGGTGTCAGTGTTCTCGTTTCCGTGGCCCCAGAATCCAAATCTCCTCCACACAGCCCTCCAAAAATAGACACATCAATAAGGAGAGTAAATGAAAACATGCATAACCCATGACGAAAGCGTAACTGGGAGGCAGAATCTAACACACAGCTCTGCCATTTGTATGTATGTTCAGAAAAGCGTAGAGCCACACCTGGAGATCCTGCTGAGCACAATCAGGAAGACATTACACAGAAAGGAGAGCCCAGAGGTGGCAGGAAAAAAAGAAAAGTATATATATATATATATGAAACCAAACCAAACCCATCACCGCTGAGTTGATTCAACTCATAGCAACCCATAGGGCAGAACAGAACTGCCCATAGGTTTTCCAGGGAGCCGCTGGTTGATTTGAACTGCTGACCTTTTGGTTAGCAGCCCAGTTCTTAACTACTGAGCTACCAGGTCTCCACATATATATATATATATAAATAAAATCACCCCGAGAAAGACTCACATGAGCAGGAAAATACTGAGACCTGGTCTGAAGCCAGTGGAGCAGGCAGTGACTAGTGAGAAATTTTATAAAGCAATGGGAAGTGCATGGGGGCAGAGGTGCTGGTCTTGGAACACGCCACCTTTTCTTTGAGGGGTGAGGTGATCCTTGAATGCGTAGTGATGAAAGGAGAGAAGAATGAAAGTGGAAAGTCAAGTCCTATGCAAACAAAAGAATCAAAAATTAGAACCCACTCCGCTCTCGCCCAAGAAGCCATCGGTGAAAGAAAATGCACTTCGTTATGTCAGAAGAGGAAGGTACCCGTCATTCTTGCCTACGCTGGCATTGTTCGTCCAGGAAAAGAAAAGACATTTCTGATGAACAGAAAATGGCAGACAACATCTTTACTAAGTAAGCTTCTATAAGAAGAAAACAGAAAATGAGTCTGGAAAACCACTCCCCAAACAACCCCAACCTGGAGGAAGAATGTGACATGCCACTCCAAATGAATTCATATCCTTAGAGAAGCATTTTCAAATCAATTTTAAAGCACTAAATAAAAAATTCAAAAACGTCAGAACAAAAATGGTTAAAAAAAACAAGGAGGTATGAAATGAGAATTGACTAATCACAAGGAAAAATTTGAAGAAAAACACAAAGGTGTGTAAGGCAGAATATATTCAATGAAAATCTAATAAAGGGCATTAGAACTGACAGATGCCAAGAGAAGTAAGATGAAATAAAGAGATAAAAGGATTAGAAAGAAAGGGATAAGTATAAAAGATAGGCAAAGAAGTTTCATCTTTCCTATAACTGGAGTTCCTGAAGACAAAAGCAGTATAATGGGATGGAGCCCGTATTTAAAAAACGAACATAAAAACGTTTTTGGAAATAAATGAAGATCTGAATCTATATTTCAAAGGGGCCACCAAGTATTTCAGGAGCTCTGGTGGTGCAATGGTTGAACTCGGCAGCTAACCGAAAGGTCAGTAGTTCGAATCCACCAGCCACTCAGAGGGAGAAAGATGTGGCAGTCTGCTTCCATAAAGATTACAGCCTCGGAAACTCTCTGAGGCAGTTCTACTCTGTCCTGTAGGGTAGCTATAAGTTGGAATTGACTCCACTGCAACTGGTTTTTTTTTTTTTTAACCAAGTATTTGGAAAAATGATCTATCCTAGACACATCCAAACACCTTGAAGGAGCGGGTTGCTGGGGCTGAGGGCTCGGGACCATGGTCTTGGGGGACATCTAGGTTAATTGGCATAACATAGTTCATAAAGAAAATGTTCTACATCCTACTTTGGTAAGTAGCGTCCGGGGTCTTAAAAGCTTGCAAGCAGCCATCTAAGATGCATCTATTGGTTGCATCCCATCCGGAGCAAAGGAGAATGAAGAAAACCAAAGACATAAGGAAAATATTAGCTCAGAGGACTAAAGGACCACAGGAACTACAGCCTCCACAAGCCTGAGCCCAGAAGAACTAGATGGTGCCCGGCTACCATCACCCGCCACTGTTACAGGGATCACAATAGAGGGTCCTGGGCAGAGCGGGAGAAAAATATACATCAAAATTTAAATACACAAAAAAAGAAAGACCAGACTTACTCGTCTGACAGAGACTGGAGGAACCCCCGAGACTATGGCACCTGGTAACGCTGCTAACTCAAAACTGAAGCCACTCCCAAAGCCCACTTTTCAGACAAAGATTAGACGGGTCTATAAAACGAACACTAACGTACGTGAGGAACATGCTTCTTAGTTCAACCAAGAATATGAGACCTAATGGGCCCAAAAGCAAGATGAGAAGGCAGGAAGGGACAGGAAAACTGGATGAATCGAATGGACACGGGGAATCAGGCGTGGAAAGGGGGAGAGTGCTGTCACATTGCGAGGATTGCAACCAATGTCACAAAACAATTCGTGTGTACGTTTTTGAATGAGAAGCCAATTTGCATTGTACGTTCACCTAAAGCACAATAAAATTAAAAATAAATAAATAAACTTCTGAGAGCCCCCCACCCAAAAAAAAAAAAAAAGATCTAAAATTGTCAGTGGCATGACATTTCTGGTAAGTCTGCTAGATTTTAAAAATAGGAAAAACCTCCAGGGTTTCCACATGAAAAGATCCATCGCTTACAAAAGAAAGAAAATCAGCTTGGTTTCAGAATTCTCTGCAGTAACATACTACGCAAGATAACAATGGAACAATATTTTTAAAATAGGTGTTTTTATGTGAGCTTATCATTTTATATATTTTTATTTTTTTAATTGTGCTTTGGGTGACAGTTTATAGAACAAGTTCGTTTCTCATTAAACAACACACAGATTGTTTTGTGGCATTGGTTGCTAACCTTGCGATGTGTCAACTCTGTCCCCTTCTACACGCCAGGTTCCCTGTTTCCATTTATCCAGTTTTCCTGCCCCTTGCTGCCGTCTCGTCTTTGCTTTCGGCCGGCACGCCCATTTAGTCTCACATACGTGACTGAACTACAAAGCACGTTCCTCGTGTGTTATTGTTGGCCCGATAGGCCTGTCGAAGCTTTGGCTGAAGCATGAACCTTGGGAGTGACTTCAGTACTGAGTTAGAATGGTGTCTGGGGGCCATACTCGGGGGTTTCTCCAGCCTCTGTCAGACCAGCACATCTGGTGAGCTCATCATTTTATATCCAGCCAACCCTCTTTCAAAAATCAAGATCTCAGGGAATGCTATAGTCATGTGTCCTTCCTGAAGAACTTACCAAAGCAGTAATCCTCAAAGGCTAGTTTTTGATGAGGAGATAGGGAAGCTTGTTCCAGAAAGTAATTAAATGCACTATTTGCTTTGGTAGGAAACAACAGTCAGCTGAACTGAGCTGTGTCTTTAGTGACTCAGTTCATGTACCCTCCGGCACACGTTTTCTGCGTCACGGTGCACTAGTCTGTAGACCACGATTTGAGTGACAACAGGGCAAACTTTGTGTGAGAAGACATGACTGGGAAGCTCAGACAATGACGACGTGCATTGACTATATTGAATTTTAAAGGTTAGATATAAAGTCTGGAAGCATGGGTGACTAGTCACAATGTTTTCTATGACCCTCTTCATTCTGGAAAATAAAGATAACAATAGAAAAGAAAATATTACCAGTTTCCTCACTTTGTGGATTTACTCTCTGTAGATCTAAGACTAAAATGAAAGGGAAGATGAGTATGGGAACATAGTGTATACATGTCACACTTTCTGAAAAATTAAACATAATACAACTGAAAGATGGGAGGAGTATTGACAAGGATGCAGAGCAAATGAAACTCTCATATACTGTTTATGATAGTCTAAATTGGTTCACGAGTCCCTCGGTGGTGCAAACAGTTAACATGCTCAGCAGCTAACCAAAAGGTTGAAGGTTTGAGTCCACCCAGAGGCGCCTTGGAAAAAAGCCCTGCGGATCTAATTCTGAAAAATCAGCCATTGAAAACCCTATGGAGCACGGTTCTCAGACACACATGGGATCGCCATGAGTTGTGAACTGGTTTTTGGTTAAATTTGTTCAACTACTTAGAAAAGCTTTAGTATCAACTGTGGTTGCACAGATGCGTAACCTGCGTCACAGCAGTTTTCCTCCTCACTTTATATTCAGCAAACATCTATAAACATACTTAACAAAAGATATGGATAAGAATGTTAATAGCAGCACTTTGGGTAGTAGACTGAATCTGGAAACAACCATCTGACAATTTGCAAAGAAGGATTAAATAAATTGTGTTATATTTACACACTGAACAAAAAGTGAAAATCCTTACAATTGGACCAATAAACAACATCATGATAAATAATGAAGAAGTTGAAGGTGTCAAGAATTTTATTCTTCTTGGATCAACAATCAACGCCCAAGGAAGCAGCAGTCAAATAACGTATTGGGCAAATCTGCTGCAAAAGACCTCTTCAAAGTGTTAAAGAGCAGAAGTGTCACCTTGAAGACTAAGGTGCACCTGACCTGAGCCATAGTCTTTTAAAATCGTCCCGTATGCACGTGAAGGTTGGACAATGAAAAAGGAAGCCAGAAGACAAATTGACATATTTGAATTATAGCGTTGACAAAAAATATTGAATGTACCACAGAAGAATGAACAAATGTGTCTTGGAAGAAGTACAGCCGGAATGCTCCTTAGAAGCAAGGATGGCAAGACTTTGTCTCATGTACTTAGGACATGTCATCAGGAGGGACCACTTGCTGGAGGAGGATATCATGCTTGGTAAAGTAGAGGGTCATTGAAAATGAGGGAGACCTTTAACCAGATGGATTGACACAGTGGCTACCACAATGGGCTCAAACATAGCAATGATTGTGTGAATGGTGCAGGACTGGGCAGTGTTTTGTTCTCTTGTACACAAGGTCACTGTGGGTCCGAGCTGACTCCACCTCACCTAACAACGACAAAACCAATATTTACGCAATGGGATCTAGACAGCAGTGAGGATGAAGGAATCACAGTGATTACATTCAGCAATTTGGATGAAGTCCACAAATACGGTGATCAGAAAGGCAGAAGGATACGATGTGTGTGGTTTGACTCCATTCATACAAAGTTTATGAATCTGTGGCATCTGAAGTAAGGATTGTGGTTCCCTTGTGGGTGTGGTGGCTGGAGGGGGTGAGCCAGGATGGGTTTCCCGTATGCTTGAAATACTCGGTGTTTTGTTCTGGGTTCTGATTATACCCTCGGTGTTTGCTCTGTGAAATTTGTCATCCTATGCAGTTAGGAATTCTGTACCTTTGTATGGTAATCTAAGGTTCACCACTGGGAGGAAAAGAAATAGAGAAAAGGAAAAATCACACGAACTCATTGATCGCTGCTTAGGTAAACAGATTGGGATAAAGGATGTCGTTAAAGCTGACAGAGCAATACTGCCCACCTAGTAAGTAAAAGAAAGACTAATGGCACTAAAATAAATATGTATATAATTTACCACTGAAACACAAAGGCAAACTGCCCACATAGGTGAAGCGCTACAATAAATATGTTATAATATCCCCAGTAAACTTAATATAAAATGTATAACCGCGTTAAACACTTCAGCCATATCCGTCAATGTAAACGGGCTTCATTCACTTATAAAAAGAAGAACATTTTCCAGTTCTCCGATTCCCGTCTCTCCTTCCACCTCTGCTGCTCAGGCGAACAGTAACTCGGAGGGCTGCTAGCGAGCTTTGGGGACCCCAGACACGACAGCCAGCTGGGAGAGAGGGGGCGCGACTTGGAGAATGCAACCTAAGGAACTGCGTCATGCCTATAGAGATTGTTGGATTGGTGTATGTTTTGTGTATATTTTCACCAAAATTTAAAAAAAAAAATCCTCATATTGGCTCACAAAATAAAGCCCGACTCCATGCTTTTTATGAAAGAGTCACTGAAAGTGATTCAGCCGGGCCGGAAATGGGGAGCGCCTTCATTTGTTGCCTGCTCTGTGTCCCTCCCACACACCTGCATCCTTGTCAGGGGTCTTAAAGCACGCTGTTTCTGGTGCTACAAGATGCTCAGAGCTCATCGCGTGCGTTTCCTGCTCCAGCCCTCACATCAGCCATCTCTCCAGGGAGACTCACAGCCGGAGTCATTTGTACACCACAATACATCAGGTAGGACCAGACTACCGTCCAGCGTGTAAGAGAAATACTGATGAGTCCACACTGATATAAATAAATGGGGAGAACAGACAGGAGCATCATGAAGTCTGGCCAATTCTGAGCCTGGAGGCAGCGGGGAGCAGCATTGGGGGTGCAGACGACTCTGGCACCAGAATTCCAGGGCTTCAACCCATGTGCTGCCCCTGCCGTCCAGGTGGACCTGTGATTCGCTTTCCCTGTCCACTGACTATCCCTGCCTCACAGGGCTTTCACTAAATCTAAATTAGTCAACGCATGTCACTTTGATGATTAAGGTGCGCCTGACCCAAGCCATGGTCTTTTCAATCACCTCATATGCATGCAAAGTCTGGACAATGAATAAGGAAGACCAAAGAAAAATTGATGCATTTGAATTGTAGTGTTGGCAAAGAATATTAAATATACCATGGACTGCCAGAAGAACACACAAATCTATCTTGGAGGACATACAGCCAGAATGCTCCTTAGGTGCCAGGATTGCGAGACTTCGTCTCATGTACTTTGGACATGTTATCAGAGGGACCAGACTCTGGAGAACAGTGTCATGCTTGGTAAAGCAGAGGGTCAGCAAATAGGAGGGACACCCTTAACAAGATGGACTGACACAGTGGCTGCAGCAATGGGCTCAAGCATAGCAACAATTGTGAGGATGGCGCAGGACCAGGCAGTGTTTCATTCCGTTGTTCATAGGGTAGCTGTAAGGGCTGACTTGATGGCATTCAACAGCAAATGCATGTAAACCCCTAGAATGGGGCCAGCGAGGTATGAAATGTTAATGGAGACACCGTTGTAAAAATCTAAGGTCAGAAGGCAAGACGTTACTTGCTACCTCCTGAAAAAAATAATCAAGAAATCATCAAAGAGCGCGTTACTTTCTAATCATGTAACCAGAAATCTATGTAAGTAGACATTTTCTAATAAACATTATTTTGCCCGATTGCTTCTAGATGAACTTGCTCTTTTCTTTCTTTGCGTTTGATGAGAACAATAATTTTTTTTCAAGGAAGCGCTGCGTGGTGCGGGATCGGGTTGTTTTTGGTAAGGCAGATGGATTCTCGAAGTTCTTCTTACTTTGAATAAAGTGAACACCCTGTGCGCAGAGACGCTTAGCTGGTGTTGCTCCATGAACCTTCGGGGATTATGTTGGTGTAGACTTTCAGCTGCAGCGGGAGATCACGGTTTGTTCCTACGCTGCTTTATGACCTTGGACAAAACACTTAACCCCTTTTACACCTTGTCTTTCCCAGTTGTAAAGTAAGAGCATACTTGTCAATAAGCTTTGCTTGTAAAATATTTTGAGATTGACCACAGATCAGTTTTAGGTGGTATGACATTCTTTCTTAGAAATGTTTCTGAGAAACCTCTACTTTTTCTCAGTCCTTCTGCTGCTGTTTCTGAACACGCTATCATTCAGCTCAGAGACTGTGTCAAGGCTGCCGTTTTTGACAAGCAGACTATCTTAGAAGCCATGTTGACTAATTGTTTTGCGAGCAGTTGCACGTCTTACCAGAGCCCTATAACACATCCCTTTCCAGTCCCAAAGGCACAGCCCATATTCTAGGTTTGCGTTACCACAGCATCTGACTTCTGATACCAAATGTTGTTTTGTCAGGCTTCTGCTCTGGCAATGCAGAATAGCAAACAGTCCCCAAATCTCAGTGGCTTATAGCAATAATAACTTAGTTCATACCCACAGAGCCCTGGTGGTGCAGTGGTTAAGAGCTTGGATGCTAACCAAAAGGACAGCAGTTCAAATCCACCAGCTGCTCTTTGGAAACTGTATGGGGCAGCTCTACTCAGTCCTATGAGGTTGCTATGAGTCAGAATCAACTCAGTGGCAAAGGGTTTGTTTTTTTGGTTTTCATACCCTCAAATCTGCATGTTGTCTGCAATTTGTCTGAAATATGCTATTCTCACCTGGGCTCACCTGGGTGAGGTGGACTCCAGGCTTTGGTCCACCCCATGTGTCTTCAGCCCAAGACCCAGTTGAAAAAGATGTGACTTCCTAAGCCTTGCTCCTGGTCTTCTGGAAGGCCACAGTTCCAAGAGGCTGGTGGAACCTTCTTAAAGCGTCAGTTCTGAGCTGGGACACTGTCCCTGTACTTCCCTATCCCGTTACTCATAGTAAGTCCCATGCCAAGTCCAGAGTCAATGGAATGAGGAAGTTCCATGCAAGGGCACGGAGAGAAGGAGGACTTGTAGACCTATAATATATTCTACATGTTTGCTACATTAGGAAGCTGTGTCTCACTGAGGAAAATGCAAGAATGCCCTGTGTTCTCATTTTCGTGCTGGCCACAGGACCACTTTCCAAATCAAGTCTTTAAAAACCTGAATAGGTAGTGTGTGCTCCTTAGAAGTGAGAATGGCGAGACTTCGTCTCGTGTACTTTGGACATGTTATCAGAAGGGACCAAGTCCCTGGAGGACGTCATGCTTGGTAGAGTAGGGGGTCAGCGAGAAAGAGGAAGACCCTCAACAAGATGGAATGATACAATGGCTGCAACAATGGGCTCAGGCATAACAATGATTGTGAGGATGGTAAAAGACTGGGCAGTGTTTCGTTCTGTTGTACATGTGGGCACTGTGAGTTGGAACCTACTGGACAGCACCTAACAACAACGGCAGCAGTGTGGGATGGGAGTATAATGTGGGAACAGTATACTCTTCTTCCAGGGCCAAGGGACGCAATTTAAGTGCTTCAACAATAAGGATGGAGAGGGTAGCCCAAATTCAGGCATAAGACAAGAGTTTGTTAATTACCGGTGGAGAGTTTACAGATTTGAATTCTGAAATGGTCAGACTTGCAGATAGACTCTGCAGTCATCGTGTTTGCATTAGGGGAAAGGAGGATCTCTGAGAAAGACATGGACATGTTTGGGATGTGTCCTTTACTTCAAGAGATCTCAAGTGTCTTGAGAACAGGGACCTTGTAATACTTATTGTTGTTGTTAGCTGCCGTGAGTCTGTTCCAACTCATGGTGAGGTTATGTACGACGGAACAAAATGCTACCGGGTCCTGCATTATCCTTACAATCACCAGCATATTTGAGTCCATCTTGGTGGCTCTCGTGCGAATCCATCTCACTCTGTGTCTCCCTTGCTCTCTCTGGCCCTCCACTTAACCAAACATGATGTCCTCCTCCGGCAGTGGATCCTTCTTGATGATGTGTTCAACGCAAGCAAGTCAGACAGTGTTTTGTTGTGATCCATAGGGTTTTCCTTGGCTAATTTTTGGAAGTAGATCACTAGACCTTTCTTTCTAGTCTGTCTTAGCCTGGAAGCTCTACTGAAACCTGTCCACCATGGGTGACCCTGCTGGTATTTGAAATACTGGTGGCATAGCTTCCAGCTTCACAGCAACACGCAAGCCACCACAGGATGAAAAACTGGGTGACGGGTAGAAACCATAATAACTAATAATGTGCCTCATATAGCCAGCGATCAAACATGTGCTAAAAATGAATGATTACATGAGTGAAGTATGAAGAGAGGGAGGTACTACATGTAGGTAGCTGGATACCTATAGCTGAACAGGGAATCAGGAGGAAGAGAAGGGGCCATGGCCAGGAAACCACTCAGTCGTCACCCGTTCCAGGTAGGGAGGGGGTGAAGCACAGCTGAAAGGTTGTAGGACACAGACACCCATCTCTGTTTCCCTGGTATATTGTCAGATTTTTTTTTTTTTAATTTCCTACTGTTCTCTTTCCTCAAGCTTTTAAAAATGCATGATATACCTCCTACCTATTTTAAATAAAAAAGGCACAGCGAGAGCTATTGTTTTACTTCTGATACCATCATCAATCTCTCCGAGTCTGAATAACGTTTTCCGAAGAAGAATGAAAGCTGTGCAGTGATTCATGGTTCCATCATTACTGCTTTGAATCCACGCCTTCCATCAGAGAACAGAATGTGGGTTCTTTTGCTTAATGATATAACATTTAAAGAAATGTTTTCATGTTCTATAGAGTTGATATTCAGAAAGTATTCTGGGCTTAAGATAGCTGTGTAGGAAAAATAGCTTTCGTATCATTGAGTCGTCAGGTGCCCTTGGGTTATTATCTTGGATTATGGTCATAAAGTGTTTTGGAGTGGTGTAATGTTCATTTCCAAGAATTTCCAAGTATGCTTTGTACAGTGAGGACGACAGGGCTCTGCTTAAAGTATTCAGATACTGAATTACTGCTATGCGATTTGATGACTCAGATGGCCAGTGTGGTGGTCTCCTATGGAATGAGGACCCTCATCAGTCATGGAGAAGGTAGAACAGAGGAGGGAGTTCACCAAGGAGCTCGCGTGAAGCCTGCGTGAACCTGCCGTCGGGAGTCATTGGTCTGGTCCTTTGTGCTTATATAGTAGAAATGAAGCTGAAGAGAAATTTAGAAAACAATCTTTAAGTGTTTAAAATCAAATGATGGGAGCGCTGGCCTCGGAGTGGACAGAGAGGTGATCGCTGCTGAAAGAAGAGAGAGAGACCCACTTTCCTATCAGGCCTGAGCGGCTTTGGGCAGGAAGGGTCGCAATGTCAGAGATGTGGGTCCCCAGGAGGAGGATGGTGAGTTCAAGGACGACATTTCCTTGGAGGAGATGGTGGCCGAAGGCAGACGAGGTCACTTTCCCTTGGTTTTGTTCCTGTGGATCAGCCCCTGTCTTTTTCTCAGCTTAGCACCGGAACTCGGGTTGGATGGAATTACAGTGGGTGAACTCTGTGCCCTGTGTGTGTGTTGGCTAGCTGTGGGTTGCCATCAAGTCAATTTCCCACTCATAGTGACTCCATGTGTGCAGAGTAGAACCGACGAAAGAACTGGCCGTCCTTCCTGTGGTCCGTTCACTCAGAAGCTGTGGATCAGAGGGCTTGCTGATTTTCCTTTGAAGCGGAGAAGTACGACACAGATGAAGAAAGAGACACTGTGCGTTCCTCATCACCATGCCATCCCTGTGAAGAGCGAGAGTATCATGGGTGCAGAGGGCCACTTTGTGGTGATTGTTAGTTTCCATCAAGTTAATGCAGACTCATGGCAACCCCATTGGTGCAGAGGAGAACTCCTTCATAGGGTTTTCAAGGCTGTGACTTTTCAGAAGCAGATCACCAAGCCCGTCTTCTGAGGCACCTCTGCGTGAGTTCAAACCGCCACACTTTCAGCTAGCAGTGGAGCGCTTAGCTGTTTGCCCCACCCAGGGACTCTCGTGTGTGTGTGTGTGTGTGTGTGTGTGTGTGTGTGCCTTAAAATCCACTGATGGGAGAGTCCGTGATGGAGCAGGAGAAAGGTAGGGTGCAGAACTCAAATTCTAGTAAAAAAAGCAGACCAAATGGTCTGACTGAGACTGGAGGAACCCCAGAAAGCATGGCCCCCAGACTCTCTGTCAACCCTGAACTAAAACCATTCCCAAGGCCAACTCTTCAGACAAAGACTAGACTGGACTATGGGACATAAAATGATACTCGTGAAGAGTGTGCTTCTTAGCTCAAGGAGATCCATGAGACTAAATGGGCAGCTTCTGTCTGGAGGTGAGATGAGAAGGCAGAGAGAGGGTCAGGAGCTGGTTGAATGGACATGGGGAATCGGGTGGAAAGGAGAAGCGTGCTGTCACAGTATAGGGAGAGCAACTAAGGTCACGTGACAATTCATGGATTAAATTTTTGTATGAGAGACTAACTTGAGTTTTAAACTTTCTCTTAAAGTACAATAAAATTAAACTTTCTCTTAAAGTACAATAAAATAAAATAAATTATGACACGTTGCTATAATAAAATACTATGTAGCTGCTGAAAAAAAAAATCCACCGATGGTTTAACTAAACATTGGAACGACGGAAGGTACCGAAATTAAAGAAAAGAATCTTATACATGGTTTGTGATATCTGTACTAAAAAATGTCATTGTGACTCACTGCCCCTTATATGAAGTATGATCAAGGTACAGGCTAAGAAAATACTAACCTAAGTGGTAAGAGAAATATCTCAATTTTGCATATTTTGATTTTTAAAAGACAAAACCCATTACTAGCAAGGTAGCTTTCTGACTATATTTCCAGAAAGTTTTAAAAAATTATTCTCACTAGGAATTGAAAAAAACATTCTAAGAATCATCAGATTCTTTGAGATGGAAATAACATCTCCAGTGAGGAATTTTTCATTTTGAATTTACAACTTTCCTTCCAGAATGCCTCAACTACATAAATATGTTTAAGAATTCTGTCTTTTCCTTAGGCAATTTTTTTATTGAAATTTGACATTTCTAGTTATATTCTGAAATAAAAATGATTTTTGGAAACACGAAACTCTTGTAAGAACTACATCCTGATACTATAGTTAACCAACCGTTTGCTGTTGAGTCAATTCCAACTCATGGCAACCCCATGTGTTACAAAGTAGAACTGCTTCATGGGGTTTTCTTGACTCTAATCTTTATGGAAGTAGATTGCCAAGCCTTTCTTCCATGGCGCCGCTGAGTAGGTTTGAACCACTGACCTTTAGGTTAGTAGTTGAGTGCAAACTGTTTGTGCCACCCTGGGGCCTAAACAGTTATTAGTGAAATCGATGTGTCTTGGAAAGGTAAGCTATTACTTTAAATAATATGATCTTTATAATTTCTCAGAGGTTTGTTAAAGGTAAAAATGATTTGAGTTATCTGCATCTTGTTATAAAAAGTATACAGTGTGTTCACTGGGATGTTATTTCCCTTAACATTATTAGCATAACCAAAAGAAAAGATATTTCTCTGACAGGCTATTTCTCAACAGGACCACAGTGATTTACATAACTAATCCTGATTATCTTGCTGATGAGTCTTGTTTCCAGAAGAAAATGGAATAAATAGCCAAGCTTCATTAAGATATTAGAGTTGAGGCACCATTTGGAAGGAAAAACGAGAAGCACCATCTTGTAAGCTCCTATGGGCATGTTGGGAAACTTCTTGCTTGGCATTGGACTATGAAAGAAACGTTAGCTGTCTCTGTGAAATGCCACGGGCTTCTTACCTGAGGCCTGAGACAGCATGTGACCACAGCGGACCTGGTTCCTGTAGAGTCAGGTCAGACCCGTTTCTGTGACTCTGTCACCCATACTTAGGTCGTAGCTCAGCTCTTCTTCATGTTCCAAGTAATTTTCTGTTAAACAATCAAAATTTTTTTTTTCATTTTTATGAAATAATTTTGAGTTCATAAACTTTAAATAAGCTTGACATTCTGGACTTTTAATTTTAATCCCTGACTTGGAGTTGGAGCACAAGGCATGCTATGGATTGAATTGTGAGCCCCAAAACTAGGTGTTGGAATCCTAACCCTACGCCTGTGGATGTAATCCTGTTTGGAAATAAGATTTTCTTCGTTGTGTTGATTGAGTCATACCTGAGGAGAGTGGGTTCTAAACCTAATCACTTCTGAGTTACAAAAAGAGCAGATTAGATGCAGATACACAAACTGGAGAAGACAGATGCCATCTGAGGATCATCTTCAAGGCAAGGAACTAAGAAGCCCAGGGCTGCCGGCAGGGAAGGAAGAGCCTTGGCCAAGATTTGAACTAATTTGGACTTTTAGCCTGCAGAAGTATAAGAAAATAAGTTTCTGTTCTTTAAAGCCACCCACTTGTGGTATTTGTGTTACAGTAGCACCAGGTAAACAACACAGGGGATAAAGTAGGTAAGGCACTCGAGATCTAAGTTCTGGTTTGGTCTTCAGCATGAACTTGACATATGACTCTGAAGACATCATTGTTTCTTCTAGCCCCTTCCAGCCCATGTCTGAAGAGGTGGGTCAGATAGCCTCCGTGGTCCTCCTAAGCTCCATCATTGTTCAGTTGCATGGTTCTGACCCTGCCTTGAAAAAACTCAGCTCTGGGTCTTGTAGCAGGAGAAGACATTCCTCACAGAGACGGATGTGCCCTTGCTCCGTGCTGACCCAGAAGCACCACCTGTCTTCCGGGAAGAAGATGAGCCTCTGTGGGCTGACCAGCTTCCTCCAGGAGAAAGCAGTGACCAAATTCCGCTCAGTTCTTGCCTTCTGACCTCTTCCAAAGAGACCTTCTTTGGAAGTGTCTGTGTTGTAGGAAGGCAGATCAAGCATATTTCCTGTCAGGTAACGTGCTGTGAGAACGGGGAGTTGATGTGCTGTGAGAACCGGGAGTTGAGTGGGGATGAGGAGAAGTCTGTCTGCTCCTCGGGGATGAGCTCTGAGACTCTGAAGGCAGAGTCGGAGCCCAGGGAATTTCTGTTGTGTTAACCTACCCAGTTTGTGGTAAGTTGTTATGGAAGCCTGAGGAGCTAATAGACACACACTCTGGTTCTCTGTTTGTTATGGGGAGAAGAGGAAGTAAGAGAATATTTCCTCACAGTGGAAGGTGATGAGCCAGCACAGGGGAGCAAAGATGGGGAGACACAGTGAGAAGGACTCTGTGAGCTGGAGCCCTAAAGCGGGAAGACCTTGTTCATGGGTGTACACGTGAAGGAGAGAGAACTGGCAAAGGGGATCCTCCAGGGCTTGCTCCTGGGGTGTTTGGGGCCATCGTGGGGAGAAGGGCATGACCCTGTGAGAGGAAAACCTAAAGGAGAAGTTACAAGCTGGTTTGAAGCTTGCTGAGCTTCAGGTGGACGCAGGAGATCTGTGGGAAGATGTACATATGTTTTGTAAAAGGCAAATGCAAGACTAGAGTTAAGAGAGAGACAAAATCAAGGGTTTTATTGGGACGTGTGCCACCATTTCAGTATTTGTATTAATCAAGGGTTTCTATGCAGGGTGGTTGTGGTGGGTCCAGGATCCCTCTCCTCAGACTCCGGACAGAGCTACCTCCGTGAGGAGTCCCAGTAACAGACATGTCCCCACAGTAACACGGAAACCCCACGCCTGATCCAACTTTGGGGAGCTTCTCGCCCACCCAGTCTCCCCATGTGCCAAATCCATTTTGATTTTACATATGGCCCTTTTTGGAGTTATGTTGGCAAGAGATTGAAAAGTTTAGCACCCTCTGGGAGTGATAAAAAGTGAAGAAGCTTCTCTTGTGGAACTCAAACCAGCACTTGACTTTCTTCTTCCTGTGCAGCTGAGGGATCCTTCCCAGCTTCTGCTAGCTGAGCTCCCAAAAGGCTGTTACCAGTATCACAAACTAGACTTACTGCACTTTGCTCAACTGACCTCAAAAATCCATCCGGTTGTCTGAAGGTGAATACTTAGCGGAAGCTGCTGTGTTCAGGACCAGTCCCTGGAGAAGGACATCATGCTTGGTAAAGTAGAGGGTCAACAAAAAAGAGGAAGACCCTCAAGGAGATGGCTTGACACAGTGGCTGCAACAATGGGCTGAAGCATAACAACGATTGTGAGCATAGCACTGGACTGGGCAGTGTGTCGTTCTGTTGAACATAGGGTTGCGATGAGTCGGAACCGACTCAATGGCACCTACCAACAGCAACAACAACAGCTGTGTTCAGAAAGCTGAAGGTCTGCTCCCTGCTTGGTGACTGTGGATAAGTCTTCCCTGCCCTTCTGTTTTAAAGCTCAAACGTTTAGAGAACCTGGGCACGTGAATTGAAACAATGTTAGAAATGTGAAGCTGCTCAAAACTAAGCTGTTCAAAAGTTACTATTATGATTTCAAAGAAACGCTACAGGCTTTGCTTTAGAAGAAAAAGATGCAGTTGTTAAGGAGATTTTTTTTTCATAATTCATTGTTCAAATCTGATACTTGAAAACATTCATTCAATACCTCTTCTAGGATAAAAGTTTTTTGTATAAAGTCTGCTTAGAAATACCTTATTTAAGAATTTTTTTTTTTTTTGTAAATTGGGTGGATATCGTGGATTCCAAAGTATATTTAATTTCCGCAAAGCTGTGACCAAGCAACAGTTGTTTTTCTCATTCCTGAAAGAAACTTTTCCTGTAGCTCAGTGGTTCTCAGCTGGGGGCGGGTTTGGCCCCCACGGAACATTTGGTAAGGCATTTTTGGTTGTCACAAATGTGGGGGGTGTTACTGACATTCAGTGGGTGTAAACCAGCAATGCTGCTAAATATCCTACAATGCCCAGACAGCCCCCCAACAAGGAATTATTCAGCCCAAAATGTCAGCACTGCGATGCTGAGAAACCCAGCTTAACAGAACCTGTGCTGCTATTCAGCATTTAAAACATAAGGTGTATGTTTTAGCTCCTAGTTTTCCAGTACCTTCTCTGATTCTTAAATTTGCTAAATGCTCATTGTAGATTATTATTTATCATACACTATCCTTTAACAACCTGCGTTATGCAGATGACACAACCTTGCAGCTGAAAGTGAAGAGGACTTGAAGCACTTACTGATGAAGATCGAAGACCACAGCCTTCAGTCTGGATGACACCTCAACATAAAGAAAACAAAAATCCTCTCGACTGGACCATTAAGAATATCATGATAAACGGAGAAAAGATTGAAGTTGTGAAGGATTTCATTTTACTTGGCTCCACAATCAGCACCCATGGAAGCAACAGTCAAGAAATCAAAAGATGCATTGCATTGGGAAAATCTGCTGCAAAAGACCTCTTCAAAGTATTGAAAAGCAAAGAAATAACCTTGAAGACTAAGGTGCGCCTCGCCCAAGCCATGGTGTTTTAAATCTTCTCATATGCTCGTGAAATCTGGACAATGAATTAGAAAGACTGAAGAAGAATTGATGCCTTTGAATTGTGGTGTTGGCAAAGAATATGGAATATACCATGGACTTCCAGAAGAACTAACAAATATGTCTTGGAAGAAGTACAATCAGACTTCTCCTTAGAAGCAAGGATGGCGAGACTATGTCTCACATATTTTGGACATGTTGTCAGGAGGGATCAGTCCCTGGAGAAGGACATCATGCTTGGTAAAGCAGAGGGTCAGCAAAGAAGAGGAAGACCCTCAAAGAGATGGATTGACACAGTGGGTGCAACAATGGGTTCAAGCGTAACAATGATTGTGACGATGGCTCAGGACCGGGCAGTGTTTTGTTCTGTTGTACATGGGGTCGCCGTGAGTTGGAAACGACTTGAAGGCACCTCACAGCAATAACAACAGCAACAGCCTGTAACACACAGTGGCTGCAGAAATGGCCCAAACAGAGCAACAATTGTGAGGATGGTGCAGGAGCGGGCAGTGTTTCCTTCTGTCGAACGTCGGGTCGATATGAGTCGGAATCAACTCGATGGCACCTAACAACAACAACATCCTGCAAACAGTAGCCCAGGTGGCACTGTAGTTAAGTGCTCAGCTGCTAATCAGAAGGTCAGCAGTTCGAACCCACTAGTCGCTCTGCAGGAGAAATACTTGGCAACCTATTTACATAAAGATTTAAAAAAAAAAAGAAAAATCCAATTGCCGTGGAATCAATTCCAACACATAGCGACTCTCCAGGACAGAGTAGAACTGGTGCATAGTGTTTCCAAGACTGTAAATCTTTTTTTTTTAATCTTTTTATTGTACTTTAGATGAAGGTTTTACAGAACAAATAGTTTCTCATTAAACAGTACACATACTGTTTTATGACAATGGTTAACAACCCTACGACATGTCAACACTGTCCCTTCTCAACCTTGGGTTCCCTATTACCAGCTTTCCTGTCCCCTTCTGCCTTCTAGTCCTTGTCCCTGGACTGTTGTGCCCCATTAGTCTCGTTTTGTTTTATGGGCCTGTCTAATCTTTGGCTGAGGGGTGAACCTCAGGAGTGACTTCATTACTGAGCTAAAAGGGTGTCCAGGGGCCATACTCTCGGGGTTTCTCCAGTCTCTGTCAGGCCAGTAAGTCTAGTCTTTTTTTGTGAGTTAGAAATTTTTTCTACATTTTTCTCCAGCTCTGTCCAGAACCATCTGTTGTGATCCTGGTCAGAGCAGTCAGTGGTGGTAGCCGGGCACCATCTAGCTGTACTGGACTCTGTCTGGTGGAGGCCTTGGTAGCTGTGGTCCATTAGTCCTTTGAATTAATCTTTTCCTTGTATCCTGTTCTCTTCGTTCTCCCTTGCTCCCGAAGGGGTGAGACCAGTGGAGTATCTTAGATGGCTGCTCACAGGCTTTTAAGACCCCAGACGCTACTCACCAAGGTAGAATGTAGAACATTTTCTATATAAACTGTGTTATGCCAATTGAGCTAGATGTTCCCTGAGAAAGGCTGCAAATCTGTATGAAAGCAGACTGCCATGTCTTTCTCCCATGGAGCAGCTGGTGGCTTTGAGCTGTTGACCTTTCAGTTAGCATTCAAATGCTTAACCGGTGCACCACCATTGCAGCCTTGGAAATCCTGTAGGTCAGTTCTACTCTGTCCTGTAGGGTCGCTATGAGTTGGAATCAACTCAACAGCAATGGGTTTGGGTTTTTGGTTTCATCCTGTAAACACCAACTAAAGGGTATGAATGTACAGGAGAAGGGAGTATGAGCATATCTTTGAAACAGGAGCCACTTTGAAGTGAACTATTAAAGAGACCTCGTTTACTGGGGGAATCCAGGACCTCAGGTGCCAGACCAGTTCTTTCTCAGGTTATTTCCTCAGCAGCAAGGGTGCGCGCTGTCTTTCCCGTTCTTGAGTGGAAGAAATAGCTCGTGTGAACACGTGTCTTTTGTTACGACTTTTTGTCAACTTTTGGTCTCTTTAATTACTGAGATGTGTATCTAACAGAGTTAGGAAATACTGTCAAGTTCACGAGAACGGGTAGCACCCTGAGACTCCTGGCTTCAAATTTGGGCTCCAACACGGGTGAGTGTGGGATATCAGTCAAGTGTCTCCTCTCTCGGGCCCCGAGCTACCTTTTCTGTAACTGGGGCGGACCTCCTAGACTCTCAGAGTGTTGTGGCAAAGATGAAAGGAGACTGTGGGTGGAGAGCTGGCAAGGGATGGGCACACGAAACACACAGTAAATGCTGGTGCTCGTTGGTGGTGGTGATGGTGGTGGTGCCATGGAGCCAGCTCCAACTCATGGTGACCTTATGTACAACAGAAGGAAACAGTGCCTGGCCCTGTACCATCCTCACAATCGTTGTATATTTGAGCCAATTCTTTCAGCCACCGTGTCAGTCCGCCTCACTGAGGCTGTCCTTCCTCCAAGTCCGATTTGTTCGCTCTTCTGGCAGTCCATGGGATAGTCAGTATTTTTCTTCGCCAGCACCACAATTCAAATGTGTCAGTTCTCCTTTGATCTTATTTCATTGTCCAGCTTTCATATACATATGGAGGGATTGCATTTTGCCTTAGGGACGGCCGCCTTATTCTCAAAGTGACATCTTTGCTTTTGAGCACTTTAAAGAGGTCTTTTGCAGCAGATTTACCCAATGCTGTACATCCTTTGATTTCCTTTTTTTTAAAATAACTGTGCTTTAGATGAAGATTTACAGAGCACATTGGTTTCTCATTAGACAGTTAATACGCATATTGTTTTGTGACATTGGTTGCCAGCCCTTCGACGGGTCAATACTCCCCTTCTCAGCCTTGGGTTTTCCATTTCCGTTTGTCCAGCTTTCCTGTACGTCCTTTGATTTCTTGACTGCTGCTTCCACGGGCATTGATCGTGGACCCAAGTAAAATGAAATCCTTGACACAGAGCAGTTCTACCTGTAACTCCTGGGGTCGCCATGAGTCAGAATTGACTCAGGAACAGTGGGTTTGGTTTTTGGTTTTAATCTGTTTGCCCACTTTTTTTTTTTTTTTTTTTGGCTCGAGGACCCTTATAGATACAGATATAGATTGAATTGGGAGGGGTGGGAGCATGGAACAGGGGGCCAACATCAGCTGCTGGCTTCCTTAACGGGGCTCCTGGTGGCTTCGGTACTTACAGTGGATCTCTCCTCGGGGGTTATCATATCATGAGGTGGCTGGACTTCACGGGTCCCAGAGAAGCTGATTCACCACCACCCCCCCAGTCCCACTGGAGCAGGAAAGCGCCCTCTGAGGACCTTGGACTGTGACTCCCCAGCGTGGAGTCCCTGGGAGGGGTTCTGCCCTCCCCACTCCACCTGCAGGACGCTGCTCCTCGTCAGAGACCTGCAGCGTTTGGATGTGTGAAGGGGTGGGGTTCAGGGTGAGGGCCCTGAGGGACACCCAAGGGCAGCGATTTGGGGTCGAACTTCTCTGCTAGGCGTGTCCCCTAATCTGTCATGGGTCCCTTCATCTGTGACGGTTTGCAAACACAGCGCAGAAGACACCTCCCTTGAATAGTGAGTCCTCGGGTGGCGGAGAAGGTTTGCATTTGTCTACTAACCTAAAGGTGGCAGTTCGAACCCACTCAGTGGCACCACAGAGGAAAGACCTGGCAATCTGTTCCAGTAAAGGTCACAGTCAGGAAGACCCCGTGGGGCAGTTCGGCTCCGTCACACGGAGCCCCTTGGAGTTGAAATGGATTCAGCGGTTTTGTTTTTTTTCTTGAATAGTGAAATGGGGATAAACAAAAAACCAAGCCCATTGCTACTGAGTTGATGCCGACTCATACTGATCCTATAAGACAGAGTAGAACTGCCCCATAGGGTTTCTAAGGAGCAGCTGGTGGATTCGAACCGCCAACCTTCTGTTGGTTAGCAGCCAAGCTCTTAACCAGTGTGCCACCAGGGCTCTGAGATGGGGAGAGATGGCGACTTTAGATTTTAATACCTGGGGCAGGTTCCTGAGACAGTGCAGGGTGGGAAATGAGCGGGCGTCCTTAAGCGCACCGGAGCAGATCCCCACGTTGCCTGCTTGCGGCCCTCAGAGCTGGCCTTGCAGAGGCACTGCTGCTCTGATGGCTGTCTCACTTCCCGTGGTGTGCCGGACATTTGTCCTTGTTGTTGTTCTTAAGGCCACCGAGCCAGCCCCCCCGATTCATGGCGACCCCACACGCAATGGAACAAAACGCTGCCCCTTCTTGTACCATCCCTGTGATCGGCTGCGGATCAAACCTTTGTGATCCACGTGGTTCTCCTTGGCTAGTTTTCAGAAGGAGCAGATCACCAGGCCTTTCTTCCTAGTCTCACTCTTGGAGCTCTGATGAAGCCTGTCCAGCATCACTGGATCCCCTTAAGGTGACACAGGCCAGGTTTGAAAGGGGGGCCAGAATCTTTCCTTAGTTTCACTTTTTTTTGGAGGGGAGGTGAACAGCTGTGTGGCGATGTTCCCCAAATGCTGCTTTTCCTGTTGCCTGACTTCAGCAATTCCGTTCACTGGGTTCATCACCTTTTAACCTTTTGCCATGTTCTTCTCTCGCTGCTGGTTTTGTAACACAGCCGTCTGTTTTCTTACTACGAACCCATTTTCTTTGCACTCCAAACCTTGCTCCAAGCTGTTTTGTCTATTACGTGTTCAAGCTCTTACCATCAACTCTCACTAAGCGCCCCGTGCGACACCCGTCCACCCTCCCTGGGTCTCCCCGTACAATTTGGTAAATAATCAAAGGATCCACAGTGCGTGTTTGTAAACAAAGATACACAACTCTGACGTTTCAGGACCAACTCTGTGTCCATACCCTCGAAGTGCTCGAAACCAAACCAGTCTCTGTCGGGTCAGTTGCAGCTCACAGCAATGCCGTGTGTGCAGAGGAAAACTGTGCTCCACAGGCTTTTTATTGCTGTGACGTTTCAGAAGGAGATCACCAGGCCTTTCTTCGGACGCTCATCTGAGGGGGTTCAAATGACCAGCCTTTCTGTTAGTAGCTGTCATGGTTTGAATTATGTCCCCCCAAAAATGTGTGTATCAGTTTGGCTAGGCCATGATTCATGGCATTCTGTGATTTTCCTGTATGTTGTAAATCCTGCCTCTATGATGTTAATGAGGGAGGATGGGTGGCAGTTGTGTTAGTGAGGCAGGACTCAGGCTACAAGATTAGATTGTGTCCTGAGGCAGTCTCTTGAGATATAAAAAAGAGAGAAGTGAACAGAGAGACAGGAGGACCTCATACCACCAAGAAAGCAGTGCCAGGAGCAGAGTGTGTCCTTTGGACCGTGGTCCCTGCCTGGAGAAGCTCCTAGTCCGGGGGAACACTGATGAGAAGGCCGACAGACAGAGAAAGCCTTCCCCTGGAGCTGACACCCTGAATTTGGACTTTGAGCCTACTTTACGGTGAAGAAATAAACTTCTCTTTGTTAAAGCCCATCCACCTGTGGTATTTCTGTTGTAGCAGCACCAGATGACTAAGACAGTAGCCAAGTGCTTAACCATTTGCACCACCCAGGGACTCCATGAGGTGCTCAGATTAACCTAAATGTCTGCAGTGTTCGGGAAACTGAAACTGGCAATCTCACGTTTTTGTAAAAGAACCATATTTCTGCATCACAGCAGCTACTTCTTTCTACTTGTCTGGTGATTGGTTTGAATGCGCCGTCTTGTGTTGTCATAATACCGTTTCGTAAGTGGGCACGGTTCCTGGTGTTTTATGCAGCCTTCAATGGGGAGGAACGAGGGAGCACTTGGGAATCAAGGAGTCTCGGTGACCGCCCTGTCCTTCTCCCCTGTCTGCAGGTGTCCTTCTTTCTCTTCATCATCTTTGTGGTGTACACCATGCTGCCCTTCAACATGCGGGATGCCATCATCACCAGCGTCCTCACGTCCGCGTCGCACACTGTCGTGCTCAGCGTCTGCCTGTCTTCAACGCCGGGGACCCGGGAGCATCTCGTCTGGCAGGTGGGTGCCCCTTATGTCAGCCGCCATGACTTTGCTTCCTGTAGGGGCCGAGGGGGCGGCATGGTCCACTCACCTGGTCAGGCTGTGCTCTGCTGTACGGTACCTGGCAGCTGCTCACTTTCTGCTATCGGGGGGTGACTCTGGGTAACAGTAATGGTGCCCCGCTCCCCACCTCCTGAGAGGAATCAGCAGTGACTCATCATTTCGGTAGGTGGAAACAAACTTTAGCAGGAATGTGGGATAGGGCAACTCCATTCTGCTGATTGCTGAATGGTGCTATGGTTTTGATGGTTAAAAATCTGTCGTAATTATACATTGTAATTTAGTGCTCTTATTTTTAGAGTGAAGTAGTGTATGCAATTAAATTCATAATTCTCCACCATCTCTCCCTACTTTATATGCTAAACTCCCTCTTTACAGAGGACAGCAAGATTTCTCCATTTCTAAATCTTTTGGCACGTCCATGGGCATTAAAAAAAAAATAGTTCTTTAAAACGCTGTTGCAGCAAATTTAGCTCAACTAATAAATGCCATTCGAAAGAAGCCATTCTGTTTAATTAGTTAAAAGCATTTAAAAGCGATTTGATTTCCTGTCCTCTATGTCAGTAAACATCCCGGTCAGTGGTTTGGAGTTATTCCTAAGGATCTCTTTTTTTTTTACCCGTAAAACGTAGGCTGTATTTTTCTCTGCTGAAATAAACTGTAACACATGCAACCTTAGTATAAAAAGCAGGTGCTGTGAGGGACAGAACAGGACTTTACACGGGGTCAGCTGGCCCAGTGGGTCCGAGAGGCCCGGTGGGAGTCACTTGATATGGAACCAGATGTTTCCCCTTGGGTCTCTAGTCACCTCTCTTAGTTTGAAAGCTTTCTAGGGATCCCTTTCTCAGTGTTCGTCTCGGGATGCTCAGAACACAGCCTCCACTGGGAGTTGCTTGAAAGACCTGCACTCACTGAGCATCCTCGTCTTCCCTTGGCTGGTGCCGAGGCAACGCCTCTGAGCACACACGGTGACCTGAGTTTCTCCTCCTTCGTCTGGGGTTCACTCCAGGAAGTGAGGGCAGGCATTGCTCCTCGGGGTTCTCTTTGATGGAGCAGAGTACGCACACACCCGTGATCTGCAACGCCTGAGACACACAGAGACGCAGTGACTCATCAAATGAAAGAAGGAAGGCGGATGTTTGAATAAAAGAAAAATCCATTGTGCTGTGCCTGGGAAGACGGGAGAGAATGCCCCGGCTTCGTGCTTCCTTTTTCTGCGTTTTGGAGCCTCCCCTGAGGTTATTTATGGTGCGTTTCTCCTTTCTCCCATAAATTCCATGTTCCATTTTACCCTTGAGTTGGGCAGGAAAGCTCAACATGAGGGGGTGACCATACAGGTGAGGGCGGTGGGTAGGTTTCCGTGATTGACATGAGAGCATAATCTGCTCAGCTTGTTTATAGCATGAAGATAATGGGAGTGTGGGTAAAGAAAATAGCTTGCTCTCAAGTAAGGTGGCTTCTGGCCGTGATTCCTGAGAAATAACCCTTGGGGTCACTGGGGGTGCCTTGGTCTGGGACTCCAGGTCACACCTGAGGATTTGCGCTGGCAAGTGTGGGCTGGCCAGACCAGGAAGGACTCACCTGGGAGGCTGATATCACCTCGCCTCAGGAAGCATGATTCAGCCTCTCATGCAGGACTGGCCAATCACAGCCCGGAACACTGAGGCTCAGAGAGCTTCCTGGTTGGTGAAGGGAGGGTGGCAAGCCCTCTTTTAGACATAGAAGCTCTATACTGGAAACCTTCTCCAACCTCGCCCTTGTGTTTCTACCTTATGATGATCCTGGTGTGTATCTTTTTGCCATAATAAATCTGTCAACATAAGCACAGTACTTTCTGTGAGTTCTGAAGTCATTCCAGCAAATTATCACGCCAAGGGAGAAGTGAGGAGCAGAGCAGCAGGTGAGAGCGAGGGAACCCAGGGGAGGCCCCTAGCTTGCGGCTGGCATCCTGAAGGGGCAGTGGGAAAACCCCAAATTTGTGGCCAGCCAGTCAGAAGTTTGGGGTGTCGTATGGACTCCTGAGCTTGTGGCTGGCATCTGTTTGTCAGGCAGAAGGACAGTGTCCTTTCAACTTGTGACCTCTGACCTCGCTCAGGGTGCCTGGAGGCAGAGTGGGGGTGCCACAGTGGTGGCTGGTGTCAGAGATGATGGACAAGTGGTAGAGTGGGGATTTGATTAATCTTTGCATTTTGGGGACTGAATTTATGTTGATGCTTACCATGAAGGCTTTCACGTCCTCCTCATACGGACAGCCAGGACTTCAGATTTCCCGGCCCCCAGCTCCTTCACGGTCTTGGTTTACCTGGGAACACAACCCCTGAGCATTTTGTACGTCTCCCTTCTGTCCCTTCTTAAATAAATAATGCAGCTGCTGGTGTAGATGTAGTAAAAAAATTACCTGGAAAGTGAGGCTTATGATACCTGCCTGTAAGGATCAAATGGGTTTTTTTTTTAAAAAAAAAAGAATGAGTGCTTTGCAAAGACTCTGGCATATTCCTCCGGTTCTGTTCTGTGTTTCTTTTTGTTAGTTTTTTTAAAGCACTTCCTTTTTCTTGCATTTGTAGAAAAGTTTGGGGGAAAATGTGACTGTACATTTTTATTTACTTAATTTTCCAAACCAACAAAGAAAAAAGCTTCTTATCACTAGACAGTCATGGATGGAATAATTGTGGAATAGCACAGTAAATACAAGTTCTTCATTGTATAGCATTTCATTAGAATAACATTAAAAGGAACAGAGGAACATCCGGCCAGTCTGCTGTCCCTTCAGAAATAATTTCATGAAGATTTGAAGAGCTGGAAAAGGGAAAGTTTGCTGACAAATATAAAGTGGACAGTTTGTAGGTGAAGAGCAGAGGAAGGAAGAAGAGAGCCTGAAGTATCTCTGGCCACTGCTGGAAATAGAACCTAAAACAGCCCTGGCTTGCGATGCAGGAACAGCACCCGTAGAATTCCTTTGGTCTGCGGTACACGTAAATTACCACGCTCCAGGTTAGGGGCTTGTGTGGCTGCGGTGGAACTGTGTGCAGCAGAGCTATTTGAAATAAAGGTTATTGGTCTGATATATAGAAAGAGGCTTCCCGTAGCGAAGATCAGTATCACCCTGTCTTCTGAAACATCAAAGAAATATCACATTTCATTTAGCATGGACCCATATTAGGGATTTTTCTTTCATTTTATTTCTTTAAAAATCGGCAGTCCATTGCAGTGCGTACCGCTTGTCTGGTAACCCAAATACCGACTCAGTGGAAAACCTCCTCCCCTTCCTTGGGTGGTTTTCGTTCCCAGGAATTCCATTTTACCAGCATTTGCCTCAGAGTTCATTCTCAGGCGATGATCCATAGTCTAGTTGCGGAAAGTTTCTTAGTAACTGAAAATGACAGATGGCATTTTCTAGTACATTTTCAACATTTTATTGGAATACTATACCTATTACATTTTTAACGCTTATTTTGAGACAATCACGTGCCTATCAAAAAATCGCAAATACAATACTGAGAATTATTTTTTCCTAAACTATTTAAGGGTAGGTTGTCAGTCTGATGCCCGTCACCCCCAGATGCTCTAACCATTCTGCTACGTAACCATGATTCTTCTTGTTGTCAGTTGCCATTGAGTCGGCTCTGACTCATGGCAACCCCATATACAAGGGGATCAGACCATAGGGTTTTCATTGGCTGATATTTGGAAGTAGATCACCAGGCCTTTCTTCCTAGTCTGTCTTAGTCTGGGAGCTCTGCTGAAACCTGCTCAGCATCATAGCAACGTGCAAGCCTCCACTGATAGACGGGTGGTGGCTGCTCATGAGGTGCATCAGCCGGGAATCGAACCTGGGTCTCCCGCACGGAAGGCGAGAATTCTGCCACTGAACGATCAGTGTCCCCAAAGGGAAACCAGAGTCAGGAAAACAAGCTGAAACCTCCCACCTCACGCTGTGGAGGCTGCCTCCTGCTTGGGCCCTGGGGAAGGGACGGTTATGCAGCAGTGAGCTGAGATTTGCAAGCGGGTCGGGAATCGTGCCTCCAGCCCAGGCAGGGGCCTGTGGATGCGAACCCTCGTCCAGCCTGAAGCCTCTGCACACAGGAAAATGCTTATTTCATTTCAAACATACATCTTGCCTTTTCTTTCCTTTCTCTTTACTTTTATAGGTCACTGTCACTGTAGGCATGAAACTGAACCAAGCTCAAGGAATTTTTCAAATGTTCCAGTTTATATCATGATTGCATTTTGTACCTGAAGCATACTTGTTCTTCTTACGTTTTTACTTCCGTGGTATTTATTGCTCGTTCTGAATTTTCATTTTGTATATCTTTGATTTTCCCTTGAGAGAGGGGGGAATTTGAATGTAGATTTACTTGGGCAAGCCAGCTATATGAGAATTCACATTTATTAAGGAAGATAAGCTAAGGCATGCTCATTGGTTTTCTAACAGGATTACTCATATTTTAGGGACATTTTAAAGGATCCCTTTACATGATAGATTCTTTAATATATTTAAATTCTGATACAATTTGAAAGATTCTGCACGTGCCTATAATAGACGGTAGAGTCTGTCCTCCATGGCAAGCGTGTTATCAATAGTAATGAGGGTTTGTTGCATAACTGGTTCTTTTTAGGGCTAATTCAGGAAGTGTGTATTGGAGTCTGGAATTAAATTACATCGAGGATCTAATCTGAGAAGCTCAGAGGAAAAGCTGCAGGCTGCCAGCTGGCCTGCTCTGGCTGTGGGAGAGACTAATGGGGAGGAATCGGGATCTGCTCGCCTACGCCTCTGTCTTTGGAGAAGCCCAGGATATTAATTGTTTCCACAAGGAAGGAGCAGGAGACAGTGCCCTGTCCAGTCTCCGCAGCACCGAGCTCTGAACTGATGATAATGCATATCCTATTTCAGCAAGTTGGTGTTTACCTGTGCGGAAGGCATGATAATTTGGGAGGAGTAGGGGTAAGGAAGGAAAAGAGGTAAAAATAGAAAATGCCTGAAGTAACTAAATTCGACAGCAAATGGAAATGCATTTCACAGTCCTTCTCTCCTTTCTCCTCCTTCTCCCCCCACCCCAACTCAACATATATACTTCCTCCTCCTCTAAATGACAGGAGCGTTGCACCCTCATTCTACCAGAGAGAGTTTGGTAGGGAGGTGGTGGTTCAGTGGTAGAAGTCTTGCCTTCCATGCCGGAGACCCGGGTTCGATCCCCAGCCAAGGCACCTCATGTGTAGCCCCCACCTGTCCATCAGTGGAGGCTTGCTTGCTGCTTGATGCTGAACAGGTTTCAGCAGAGCTTCCAGACAAAGACAGACTAGGAAGAAAGGCCTGGCGATCTACTTTTCTGGAAATCAGCTGATGAAAACCCTATGGATCACAACAGCCTGATCCACAACCGATTATGGGATGGCACAGGACCAGGCCCCGTTTCCTTCTGTTGTGCCTGGGGTCACCATGAGTTGGGGAATGACTTGAGGGCAGCCAACCACAACACACACACACACACACACACACACACACACACGTACACATATACACACACACAGGCATACAGGCATACACGCATACACACATACACACATATACACAGGCATACACGTGCACACACATACACACGTACACACGTATACAGATACACATACACACACGTACACATGTACACATATACATGCATATACACACATATACGTATACACACACGTATATATACACATACACATACACACATACACGTATGCATACACACACATACACATATATGCAACACAAGGCATCAGATCACTTTAGACATACTCTGGCTTCTTCTAGAATAAACATACAAGAATGTTTGAGTCACAGAAATACCACACTGGTAGTCAACAATTTGGCTGCCGTGGTGGTTTATTCTCCAGCAGTTGTGGGGCTGCTGTGGGGAGGGGATTAAGGAACGGAGGAAAAGGAAAAGGGAAGCCCTATGAACACCGTGCATTTTGCCTTGGAGATTTGATCAAAGGGGTATGAAAAAGGAGATTTCTTTAAAAATGGAAAGTGAGGGTCGCCCATCAGCTTTATTTAGCCTCTTCTTGATTCTGTCTTCAAACCCTGCGCCCTTTGTTCATCCAAAGGAATGTGTCCGTGTCAAGTAAGACATTTTATTATAAATTGATGAAATGTTGGCTGATGTGCTGATAGTTGATTTTCCCCATACTTTCTCGATGCATGCATCTTTGTTCAGTTATGTACAAATACTGGAGGCTCTGTCCTTTCAAATATTTATTTTTGAGGGAGGTATTGAGTTCCTAGGAACCCTAGGTGGTACAAATGGTTTGCGCTCAACTGCTAACCTAAAGCAGAGCCATGGAAGAAAGACCTGGCAATCTGCTTCCACAAAGATTGCAGCCAAGAAAACCCGGGGAGGGCAGTTCACTCTGTCACATATGGGGTCACCAGGAGTCAGCATAGACTCAGTGGCAATGGGCCTGGTTTGATTTTATTTAATTTGCGTAAGATACTGCCTCTCAGCATGTATGAAGCCATCAGCAATTGCTCTTGAAAACACATGGAAGACGGTCAGGAGTCAGTTCAGGTGGGGACTCACTGGTGATGGCTCCGTCCTCCAAGGAGCTCCCAGGACAGAATGGTGGCTGTGCTCAGTTATGAGAGCCCGAGGCCGGCCATGTATCTGCAGCTTGACTTGAGCAGTGACCTTGCTCTGGGTCTGTGGGTACTCTCTTTAAAGAGAAGAGAGAGACCTGGAGAGTCGGCCCAGATGCTGGAGGGCACACCTGAGACAGGTGAGACCTTCCAGTGAGACAGGGCTGGGCGGACCTTCTCTTCTGTGGAATGGGCATAATCACAATGGCTGCTTCCAAAAGCAGCAGGGAGGATTAGGTGAGACGATAAACGAGAAGGACTTCATTGGGCCAGGCGCATAGTTAGACAACATCAGCTATTCATGTTACTAACTGCTGGGTGATAGACCCGACCCCCCTCGCAGGTCTGCAGAGAGTAACACCCGGGCAGGCAGGCTGGAACATGGGGAGGGACATGCATTTCCTCTGTCCTGGCAGTAGCGAGCACAGCACTCCTTAGCTGAGAACAGTGAGCCCCAGTCTCGCTCTGCTGGGAGATCCTGCGTGCCGGGCTCCAGGTCTTCCATTTCTGTGAGTCTTCTTGGCAGTGCATGAACGTCTTGACACGCAGAGGGTGGGACGGTGGGCACAGCAGGTCTGGTGACTCCGGGCAGACCTGGGCTCGATTCTGCTGCTCCCACGTTGTAGCTGCATATGGTGGGCATGGAGAGGGACCGCCAGACCCCATCGAGGGAAGATTTAACGCCCACTGGTTGGGGCCGTTGTCAGCAGCCAGCTGTCTTCTCCTTCAAGGATGGCCTCAGCTGCAGAGAGCTCCGGGCCCAAGGTCATGCCCTTTTGAGGGGGGTGGCCCACATACTTGACAGATCAAAATGAGGGATAAATCCCAGCCGTTTGGGCCCAACACAGGTCAACTCCGATGGGCTGTTTCGCTCCAGAGCTTCCCGTGGGTTCCGCTGAGGCTGGCAGGCACACATGGCAGCTGGACTTCATCATCTGCCAGTCCTGCCTCCTCCTCTCCCTTCCATGGGCGACCATCCCAAGGACAGTCCCTAATTAACACTGGACTCTTTCTGAATGTGCTGCCCGGAGAACCCCAACTGTAGCCCCTCATGGACTTGGCCTAATTCTTTCTCCTGCTAGGTTTTCTCATCTGTAAAATGGCAGCAGCCTCTTCCAGATCCGCAGATGGTCGCTGGCCGTGGTGCTGATTTCAGGAGCTGGTGTGTGTGAAGATCCTGTTATCCAGCTAGGCTGGTACTTAGGGTTAGCCCTCAATGAGTAGTAGGTAGCAGCAGTGAAGTATTTCACTAAGCTTAAATGATTGTGTGAGAACTCAGAGAAATGGAACATACAAATACTTAGGAGAATATGGTAATAATCAAAGTCCAGAGGACCTTATGGAATTGAGTAGGGCAAGAGATGGATTCAAACCCATTGCCGTTGAGTCAATTCCGACTCATGGCGGCCCTATTGGACAGAGTAGAAACTGTAAAAATCCACAGGTCCTGTGTCAGTTTCCTAGGGCTGGGTAACAAAGTACTACAAAGTGGGTGGCTTCTGAGAACATAGGCATATTGTCCCCCAGTTCTGGAGGCTAGAATCAGGACAATGGCTCGTCAATTCCTGCTGCAGCTCTGATGGAGAATCTGCTCCGTGCCTCTCTCCTGTCTTCTGTTGATGGCTGGCAACCCTTGGCGTTCATAGACTTGCAGATGCGCCCCTCCAGTCTCTGCCTGCACCTTCACGTGTAATCTTCCCTCTGTCCCTCTGTCTGTCTTCTCTTTTTATAATGACACCCACCATATTGGATGAGGACCCATTCTATTCCAACGTAACATCTTTAAAGGCCTCATTTCCAAACAAGGTCAAACTCACAGGTTCCAGGGGTTATGACTTGGACATATCTTTTTAGGGGGCACAGTTCAGAACAGGTCTCAAGTCCTCATCTGATAGCTTCAAGGACTTTGCTGTGGTGTGCCCCACCCCAGCTCAAGGCACTGAGTGTTATCCTGCCGAGGCGCTAGACGCCCATTCTCCACTGATGAGGGGAGACAGGAGGTTTTGCTCAGACCTCAGGATCTGAGCTGTGGTAGGTTATTGGAACACCTGGCTTTGGAAACCCTTGAGACATAGCTGTCAAAATCCACCCCTTGGCGGATGTGAGAGGAGGAAACCTTAAAACCAAAAACCCATTGCCGTTGAGTCGATTGCGACTCATGGCGACCAGATGTGTTACAGAGTAGAACTGCTCCGTAGGGTTTTCCTGGCTGTAATCTTTATGGAAGCAGATCACCAGGCCTTTCTTCCACAGCACTGCTGGGTTGGGTTCTGACAACCTTCAGGTAGGTAGTGGGGTGCAAACTGTTTGCACCACGAGCATCGGTATTTATTGGGTCCCTACCAGCTTGGACTCCATGCTTGTCCCCTCCTGAGTGTTCTGAGCCCTGGAGAAGCCCGCTCGTGCTCCCTGGCCATCCTTGGCGGGCGCTCTTTTCCCCCATCCTGCCACTGCCGGGGTACCTGGATAGGATAAATCTAACCATCCTGCATCTCAGTTTTGGGATCATGAAGACATGCGCCTATGCTGTGCTGTCCCCTTTAGTCTCTCCCAGTAGCCCAGCTGAGATACCAACACCACAGCTGGACTGTCTCTGCTCTCTCCCTGCTTGGGCTGCTGTGAACCACACAGATATTCTCCAAGACCAGGGAGTTCTGCGCGTTCCTTCTCCTGCCTAGCCAGGCAGCACTGAGCTCAGTGGTACAAACCCTACGAAGGTGTCTCTTTGGGAGATGTTTACAGTATCCCATAGGAAAAGAAAGCCAAACAGAAGAATCAGAGTGAGGAAGCATGTGGGAATTTCACCCTTGTGTAAACAGAAGTGTCGTCCACGGGCAAGCAGAAAGTTCCTGCCGGGTAATTGCAGGTGGGCAGGGCACTAAATATCGCCCTTGTTGCTTTGCCCTATTTTTAAAAATAGGTGATAGGCTCGCATTTTCAACAGTAGCAACAATAAAAGAAGAAGGAAGGAAAGAAGATTTCACCAGGTTTTCAGGGAATGTGCTTCGTCCAGCCCCTCGTGAATTCTCCCATTGCTCGTATTTGTTCCATTTTCATTTGATTCTCTTAGGTTTGCACATCATTGGCACGCGGATCTGCCCTTTTTAATTTTTAAAACCTCTTTTCCCAGTTGCTTTAGCGGGTACTTCTAGAAAAAAATGAACAGAAGGGTGGTGGTCGTAGACAACCTTGCCTAGTTTTGGGGGCATTTTTTGTTGGTTGGTTTTTGTGGGACGGGTGGTTCCCGTGTAAGCATTATGCTGGCTTTTAGATTAAGTTTTAAATAGTTTTTAATATGAAATAACAATCCGTTCCTATTTAGAGGGGATTTGTTTTGTTTTTAAGAGTGGACCTTGAATTGTATCAGAAATCTTTTCTGGCACCCAGATAAGATTGTACGATTTCTCTCTCCTTTTGTGATATTGAACCATTCTTGGATTTCCAGAGTAAACCAAAAATAGGTGTTTTTATTTCATTGTTTTCTTTATTTATTCTTTTGGGTGTCCTCGGGTTTATTTTGTTTTGTATTTTATGTTAGCTGCTTCATCTGTTCATTTTTTGTCTTGTTTATTAACATAAAAACTGAAGGCTGTAAATTTTCCTCTGAAACCTTCTTAAGCCCTAGCCCTTGTATGTGTTCATTACCAGTATTTTGTAGATATTTTTAGTTTGAAATTGTTTTTTGACAAAAGAGAAACTTTTGTTGTTTTTTTATGGTTTTCAAGTGACAGGATTTTTCTTTCCTGGTTTTATGATTAATTTTAGTTCAATTGCATAATATTAGAGAATTGTCTCTGTTCTTCCTACTTTGTATAGTTTGTTGAGGTCATTGTTTGGTAATCAAAGGCTGGTGTTATCAGTTGCCTTCGAGTCGATGCTGACTCATAGCAACCCTATATGATAGAGTAGAGCTGCCCCATAGGGTTTGCTAGGTTGAAATATTTACGGGAGCAGATCACCAGGTCTTTTCTCCTGGGGAGCCGCTGGTGGGTTCGAACTACCGACTTTTTATTAGGAGCTGAGCGCTTAACCATTGGGCCACCAGGGCTTCTCTAATCTAAGGCTAGCTGAGATTTTTTCCTTGCAACAGACTTAATCTTTCTGCCTGGTTACCCATGGACTCCTTTATTTTTGAAGTTCAGTAATTTTACTGGGATTTTATTTTTTGACTAATACTTTGGCTTAACTTTTTCCAGAGTGCCCTTTTAATATGAAGTCGATTCTAGAGCTGCCAGCGCTGACATTATCACTGTTAGCCTAGCCCTCATGGCACACTTTGTTGTTGCTGGCCGCCGTGAGGTCAACCTCTGACTCATGGGAATCCCACACACAATGGAACACAACACTGCCCAGTCCTGCGCCGTCCCCACGACCGGCTGCAGATCAGCCTGTTGTGATCCATAGGGTTTTCTTTGGCTGATGTTTGGAAGTAAATCATCAAGCCTTTCTTCCTAGTCCGTCTTAGTCTGGAAGCTCCTCTGAAACCTGTTCAGCATCTTAGCAAAACTCAAGCTTCCATGGACAGATGGGTGCATTGGCTGGGAATCGAGCCCAGGTCTCCCACACGAAGGTGAACGTTCTACCACTGATCCACCACTGCTTGTTACTTACTGCACACTCGGTGTGGGCAGATCACTGCACTAAGTGACAATCAGGTGGTTTGGTTTCTCAGCATCTGCTGGAGATGCCAACTCTGAGACCTTCCGTGCCGCAGAGGTGGACGCTTCCTGCAGACAGGCCTGTCCGGCGCTGTTCCCCAAGCCCAGCCTCCTGAACAAGCTGGGTCCGGTGGGCTCTGTGCAGCACGCCTGGGTTTGCAGAGCGGGAGCTTGGCCTCTCCACCTTGGGTGTGCCCTCTCCACCTTGGGTG
>NW_004444008.1:4025954-4040117 GCF_000243295.1 Trichechus manatus latirostris | reverse complement strand
TTTTATCTCCATCCTAATTTTGTTGAAAGTATATTTCACGGGTGTGTCTCCCTTTCCCCTTGGTGCTTCCGCATAGTCTCCAGCAGGAGGAGAAGAAACATCCTTCCCGTGACACACTGGAAGTATTTCCTCTAGCTTTTAACCTTTCCTTTGGTTTCTGAAAATGTCACCATCTGTGCCACGTCTGAGCCTCCAACTCGAGGTTAAGATATTGGCCTAAGGCGGGAAGAGGGGAGAAGAAAAGAAAAGAGAGAGACTGAACAGAGTTTTTAGAGTATACGGCATTCTTCTCAGAGGCCTAGCGGTGGGCTGGTTTGACTTCAAAGTTCAGAAGGTCTGAGTCCCGCTGTTGCTTAAAGAGCTGCTGCTCCAAAGCCCTATGTTGTGATTCTGGAGTGTTCCAGCCTCCCTTTCCTCGTCTGGGTCCCCTCCCCAGCAGAAGCCTGTGTGCACCAGAAGAGCGTTAGGTGGCCAGTGGGGGCCCACTGGTTTGCACGTGAAGGATGCAGCCCGGAAGCCCTCCTTGCTCCCTAGAACCCTGCTCTTTCTTGCAAGAATCATCACATCGTATTCCAGACTGTTTGTCCACACCTCCTTCTCACCCTTCCTTCTGCCCAATGTTCCTGGGTCTTGAGCTGAGCTTCTAAGAGCTGTGGCTGGAACCAAGGCTTTGGAAAGTTTTCATTCATCCCAGCACCAAGTGCTTGGTACATACTCTTACGTGATGCGTGCGTGAGTGAATGCATGAGTGAGTGAATGAGCGAGCCCACACATGCACGCCGAAGGGGAGAGACGCTGTAAATGTGCACCCGGCCATCACTGATGTTACCAAAAAAAAAAGAGCCACAAATACTGTCGAGTTGACTTTGACTCCTGGAGACCCCATGTGTGTCAGAGTAGAACTGTGTCCATATGGTTTTCACGGCTGTGACCTTTCAGAAGTACATTACCAGGCCTTTCTTCTGAGGCACCTCTGAGTGGACTCGAGCTTCCAGCGTTTTGGTTAGCAGTCATGCCTGTTAATGGTTTGCATTACCTAGGGAAAGCAAGGCAGGGAGGGACTGGTCTGTCCGGTCGTCCCCATCACGTCTGAGGGGGCGGTGAATGCCAGATAGCTGGGTCCTGGTGTCCTTTAAAGGTTATCAAGCAGAGTGACAGAAATCTCCACACTTCAGACCTCTGGGTTATTCTCTCATTTTACTTAAGGTAAGTCAGATCCTTACGTGGATTTTAATCCCTCTCTGAGCTGTTCAGATTTGTAGTGTTGTGGAAGGGGAAAGGCTCAGAGAGGTGATGGAGAAGTTGGAATCAGGGTCTGTGAAGGAAAGTTGAAGGATCTGGGATTACTTGTCATAGGCAGAAAAATGAGATAAAAATTGAACTGGCATCAACCATGCTCACATAGCCTGCAGAAAGATTAGGGCCGGCTGCCATATTTCAAGCAGTCCCTGTGGGGTTTGTCTGTGGACCAACACAGATCTCTTTATTTTGGCTGTTCCGTAGGTAGAGAAGGTCTCCCATTTGATTTGCTACTCAGAGAAATAAAGGCACTTTCACAAATCCTATAGGAGTCCTTGAGGGCATTTATCTGAAGTAAACTGCCTTATACATAGCTCAGAAATTGTGTCAATGAAACACTTAATACTCTGAGCTATGGGATATAAGAGTGATTTAAGGCTTATTAGTAGGGTGAAGGATCCCTGGTGGCGCAGTGGTTAAGAGCTTGCCTGCTAACCCAGAGGTTGGCAGTTGGAATCCACCAGCTGCTCCTTGGAATCCCTATGGGGCAGTTCTACTCTGCCCTACAGGGTCGCTATGAGTCGGAATCGACCTGATGGCAGTGGGTTGGTTTTGTTGTTTTTGGTTAATGGGTTGAAACCACCACCCATCTGTCAGTCTGTTGTCCTGTGGTGACTTGCATGTTGCTGTGATGCTAGAAGCTGTGCCACTGGTATTTCAGATACCAGCAGGGTCACCCATGGTGGACAGGTTTCTGCGGAGCTTCTAGACTAAGACAGACGAGGAGGAAAGGCCTGGCGATCTCCTTCCAAAAATCAGCCAGTGAAAAGCCTATGGATCACAACAGAATATTGTCTGATATGCTGCTGGAAGATGAATCCCCTAGGTTGAAAGGCACCCAAAATACACAATGGCCGCAACCATGGACTCGAGCATACCAGTAATGGTGAAGATGGTGCAGGACCAGGCAATGTGTCATTCTTTTGTGCGTGGGGCCACCATGAGTTGGAGCCAACTTCACAGCAGCTAACAACAACAACAGGGCGTGTTAAAATAATACCTAGACTCCACTCACTCTACTATGAGGCCCTGAGCAGGACTCAGAAGTAGTATTCTGAGCACCAAAGAAAGAAGCTGTAGTTCTTGAACAGGACTTGACAGTTCTTGCCCTGGGAGAGCAAATATTTTCAGATCAGTGAGCCATGGCCAATATCTGAGCAAACGGGGGTGGCTGCATTCCAACAAAGCTTTATTTACCGAAAACGGAGAGCATCCAGACTTGGCTCCTCGGCCATTGTTTGCCAGCCCCTGTTCTCAGACAGCAACGAGTAATCTTATTTCCATTCTCGCTAACCCTTTAAATGCCTTCTATTAAAATTCTGTGTCTGAAAAATTGATTATGTTTTTCAAAATCATGTAACAGGCAGCTTTCAGAGTGACCCTAGGGCTGACGTAGCATAAATACCACAAGTGGGTGACTTTAAAGAACAGGGGTTTATTTTCTTACGGTTCAGGAGGCTGGGAGTCCAAATGCAGCATGTAGGCTCTAGGGGAAGGCTCTCTGTCGGCACTGGGGGAAGGTCCTTGTCTCTTTCAGCTTCCATAGCTCGCTTCCTTGGCTGTCTCCACGTGGCTTGTCTTCCCCCATTTGTGCTTCTTTCTGTGTCTCATCTGTTCTTTTTATAACTCAGGAGTGATCAGGTTGAGGATACACCCGACCTATGGCATAACGTAACAAAGAGAGTCCTGTGTCCAAAAGGGTCACATGCACTGGTTAGGATTCCAGCACATATCTATGTTATGGCAACACAATCCATAACAAGCACTTTCTCGTACACATATGGCCCACGCTTGGGTCTGTGACCCCAGGATAAGCCTTGGCTGCACTAACTCCCTGTGAACGTGAGGTCAGTTGTTACTTAAGTGCTCCGGGGTCTCCACTCTTCTGTCAGGCTCTGGATTGCCACCCTTCTCCCATTTCTGGTTCCAGCCACGCCCCTCAAGTGTCTGAACACCCTCTGCCAGATCCTGAGCATGTGCCTGGGATTCGTGTGACACATTCACATTTTCTGACGCCGTGCCGCTGGCTGAGAGATACAGGCACGCATGCCATAAAGGTTTCAGCTTTCAGGGCGCTGCTCGGCATTTCTCCCAAAGGGCTCCAGAAGAGCAGAACGGAAGTGTCCTAGTGCCTCCTGGTCGGTTGGCACTTCTCATAGCTCGGGCCTGGCGTAGGTTTCTCTGCAAAAGGACACGCTGCTTTTGGTGACACACAGCTGCACGTGTATTTTACTAAAGGGGCATCGACTCTTAATGCTGCCACTGTTCCTGCCACTGTTTCTCAATCCAGATTGAGCGAGGGGCGAAGGGTGGGGCAGAGCCTACTCATGGGGAAAAGGCCCTCAAGGGTTTCCATCCCGTGCATCCCGGTCATCCCAGAATCTGCCCACGTGGCTGCCGGGTTTAATTCTCTTTGCAGAGAATTTCTGCTCATGCTTGCGGCTCATAAATTGCTTGTTTCTCACTCCCCCTCTGACCAGTGTGCATGGCAGAGTTATGTAAGCACCCGTTATTCGGCTCATACAATTGCTTGTTTCTCGCCCCCCCTCTGACCAGTGTGCATGGCATAGTTATGTAAGCAGCTGCTATTGGATCCGTTCTCCCTTGCAGCTGCTTTCATTTCTGTTCATGAACTAACCACAGAGTAATTCTGTGTGATCTTGGCTTCTGACACCGCCCACGCTCCCGGGGTCTGAAAGGACCCTGGAGACATTTGGTTGAGAGCATCAGAGGATTTGGCCTGTGGAGTTTCCATGGTCTGCCCAAAGCTGGCATCTAAAAATAAAGTTTCAGCTGACTGGCAGCAGCAGAAGTGCCCAGCTCCGCAGATGGTGCAGAATGCAAGGCTGTGAAAGGAAAATGTATTCACTGAGATGTACATCCTTTCCCGTTCATCAAAGGTCTGATGGCAACACATGTTCTCGGTAGACGCGGGGGACTGTTAGGTCAGAGGGGTGTTGGAGAGAGAGGGTGTCTGTGTTTTAGCAAGGCAGTTGGCACGCTCCCACGTGATGTCTTTGAGGACAAGAAAAGAAGGTTGGCTGGGGCTACGGTGCCCTAAGACTTATTGATGAAGGACTCACACCCACGGCGTGCAAGTGATGGCGTGCCCTGTGGAAGGATGTCTTCAGGCACATGTGGCAGGGGTCATCCTGGGCTCTACCCATCCCACGTGTTAGAGGCTTGGGTGGGGACAGACACGAGGCTTCACTGAACAAGGGGCAAGGTGGGTAAATCCCACCTTCGCCGTTAACTGCATGGTAAGGATCAGCATGAACCCAGTCCCTGAGACGTAGGGATGGACCCAGTCCTCACCTTCCCACTTCTCCATCCTCATCACCAGCCACACGAGTGGCTCTTTCTCTCTGACCCTGGCCACCCGGAGCTGGGTCAGAGCTCACAAGGTAGAAGCACACCTTCTTTTAGGCCAGCTTTCCATGTTGCATTTCTCTCACCCTAGCCACCCAGAGCTAGGTCAGAGCCCACAAGTTAGAAGGATGCCTTCCTTCAGAATGCTAAATAAGCAGAAACCAGCCTCTGCTGATCATTGTTAATTCACTGGGACGACTCACAGAAATCACAGAGAGTATGCCATACTTACTACAACAGATTTATTACAGCCAACAAGGATATAGACGAAGAGACACATAGAGTGAGGTATGGGAGGGGTCCCAGTGCAAGTTTCCATGTCCAAAGAGGTATGCACCACCCTCCCCTGTTCATGGTCGCCAACCAGGAAGCTCATCTGAGCCTTAGGGATCAGGGCTTTTTATCAGCCTTTGCATATGGCCATCATAGATTACATCATGCCTCCTGAGGCTAGTCAGCATCGGGCCCCCAGATGGTCTGGTCAGCCCCCACTCATTAGCTTCTGGTGTAGTTCAGCTTTCAGGACCCCAGAACAAAGGGCAAATTGCAAGGTGACTCCACATCTCCCAGATACCAAGAGCAGTCCCCGAGCAGTTTTTGATGCCATGAGTCTGGAGGAGATACTAAATATAATGGAAACAGAACGAAGTGCCAGAGGAATTTCTCTCACTTGGAACATGTGACAAATCAATTAGATTAAATTTGTTTGGATGGATGAAAGTCAAAATGTGAGCTGTATAAGCATAAACAGGGAGAAGCACAGCTTAACAGAATCCCCTAGGAAAATGACTAAAGGATCTTAGTTGGCTGCAAGTTGTTAGTGATTCCTTTAGACTAAAGCAAAGTGATCAGTGTCTCCCAAGTAAGAGCATGTGAGAGTGTCTGCAGAAAGCAAAAACAAAAAATAATAGATATCTCTGTCTTCACTTTTTTTTATTATGAAATGCAGTTATTTCCAGAAAATAAACTAGTTGATTAACACCTGTTAATTAGTTAACATTGATGAGCAGTGGTGGGTCGGTGGGAGAATCCTCACCTTCCATGCGGGAGACCCAGGTTTGATTCCCAGCCAATGCACCTCATGCACAGCCACCACCCCTCTGTCAGTGGAGGCTTGTGTGTTACTGTGATGCTGAACAGGTTTCAGTGGAGCTTCCAGACTAAGACAGACTAGGGAGAAAGGCCTGGATATCTCCTCCCAAAAAAATCAGTCAATGAAAATCTTATGGATCACAGTGGTCCAGTCTGAAATCGATCACAGGGATGTCACAGGTCTGAGCACCATTTTGTTCTGTTGTGCGTGGGGTCACCATGAGTAAAGGCCACCTCAATGACAAATGACAGTAACATTTGCAAATGTTACTATTTAGCAACATTTAGTTAATTAACATAATTTACATTAGCTTTTCCAAGCTCTTTACTAGTTCCCACTCATTTAATTGCCCCATAGCCCTCTGAGCAGGGCTTATCCTGTCTCTGTTTCAGGGGGGAACATAAGGTGGTGAGTTGAAGCAGGGAGCTAGGAATGCAGAGCTGGGCGGCTTGTGAGTGGCCAAAGTGGGGTGCAGACGCAGGCCGTCTGACTGCACACACTCCTAAAAACCCAAACCCATTGCCGTCAGGTCGATTCCGACTCATAGTGACCCTATAGGACATAGCAGAACTGCCCCATAGGGTTTTCAAGGAGTGGCTGGTGGATTCGAAGAACTGCAGACCTTTTGGTTAGCAGCCGAGCTCTTAACCACTGCGCCACCAGGGCTCTGTACACACCCCGCACCACTGCGGAATTCCTCAGACCCCTGCTGTTTCACATCACTCAGTAGAAGAATCAGCTTCCCCAGAACTCACGTGGTGAAAATAGAATCTTAGATGATTTTCTTTGCTTTAATGTCAGTCTGGGAACAAGTTAAATTTTTAGCACAGAGTTGATAACTAGATATGTGAGCTTATAATTGAAAGGAAAGACAGTTAAATTATTACAAAAGCAGTGGGTCATTTCAAAGCCAGAGGCTGAACCATCCCTGTCTTGGTGTTTGGATTGTGTGTGTGAAGAGGGACACTGTAGACAAACCACCTCTTGTGCCTGTAGCGGCAAGGAGGAACCAGCAGGGCGGAGGCCAGAGCCGTGGCTTGGGCGTCCGTGGACATGGCTTTGGGCTGAGCCCACACCAGCCAGCAATGGGTCTCAGACCCATTGCCCCCCACCCCCATTTCCAGGGTCCTAGCCTATAAAGATGAGGGGCTTGGAGAAAGGGATTCTGAGCTCTCAGCCGGCTCTGACCTTCCCTAACGATGTGAACAAAATATAGTGCATCTGTTTCAACCCTGTTCTGTAATGAAAGGCAAAATGATCACGGCCCACGGAGAGGTGAGAGGTTTCTGGGAAGGTGTGGGTGAGATGGTGGAGCCCAGGCATTCCCGGTGGAACAACGCGGAGAAAATGACTCTGGCTAGAAAGAGATCGGCGCACGCTCCTTTCCCAGACCCAGGCACAATAGCTTTTCGTTTTCTTTCTTCTTGCTTTCTGTTCTGTATTTGATGTTAATAAAAAAGAAGGGGGGAAGAAAAACCAAGAAGAATTAAAATCAACACACCCTGAAGGAACTTTTGAAAATTAGAGACTTCACGTGAAACAGAGTGTGACTAGACTGGTCATAGGATTCAGGTGCCAGAAGCAGTGATGCCCCCGTAGGTCCCTATTGTAAGGCCCACCTCCTTGATCCATGCATGAAACTGCATCTGGGGTATTCGTCCAATGAGAGGTGCTGAAATTGCAGACTTAGTGATTGCTGTGGGTTGAATTGTGCCCCCTGCAAAAAAATGTATATTGGAATCCTAACCCCTTTACATGTAGATGTGATCCCAGTTGGGAATAGGATTTTCTTTGTTATGTTACTGAGGCCATATCTGTGCAGGGTGTATCTTAAGCCAATCACTTTTGAGATATTAAAGGAGCAGATTAGGTGCAGAAGCAAGCAAGCCCAGACAGAGGGGAACATACATGCCAGCTGAAGATCCCCAAAGAACAGAAGCAAGGACCTTCCCCTGGAACAGACAGAGAGAGCCTTCGCCTAGAGCCGGCCCCCTGAATTCAGACTGTTAGCCTCCTAAACTGTGAGGAAATACGTTTCTGTTCATGAAAGCCACACATGTATGGTATTTCTGTTACAGCAGCTCTAAGAAACTAAGACAGTGACAATGTGACATTTGTCAATTTCATTGCCATTATTCTGCTCTCTAGAGCCCAAGTAATTCAGTAACCAAACTGGGAGGGAAAGCTAGCATACTCTTTAAAATGCCAGGATAGTGCACCATACAAATCAGATACATCGTTAAGTCCTTTCCTTTGTTCTAAGATTGTTGGCTGGCCTGGCTGGAAGTTTCTCGATTTTAATGATCGTTTCAAACATCAGGTTTTGGTTCTCTTGATTTACTCGATGATTTTCCTGTTTTCAGTTTCATTAAACTCTGCTCTAATTTTTATTATCGCTTTCCTTAGCCTTGCTTTAGGTCTCATTTACTCTTCTTTCTTTACTTTCCTGCGATGGAAGCTTATGTTACAGATTTTAGATCTTCTTCATATATAAATTCTAATATATGAATTTAATGCTATAAATTTCCCTTTGAGCACTGCTTTAGCTGCAGTTCACACATTTTGGTAAGTTGAATTTTTGTTTTGTTCTAATGATTTTGAATTTCTTATGAGACTTCTGTGGCCAATGGGTTATTTAGAAGTATATTGTTTGATTTTCAAATATTTAGGGATTTTCCAACTATCCAGTATCGAGTTCTAGTCTAAAATCTACCATAGCCTGAGAACATACCTGTTTGATTTATATGCTTTTAAATTTATGAAGGCTTGTTCAGTGGCCCAGAATGTTGTCTGTCTTGGTGAATGTCCCATGTGAGCTTGAGAAGAATGCGTATTCTGCTTTGGATGGATGGGGAGTTCCATAAATGTCAGTTAGATCAAGCTGATGGAAGTGCACTCAGGCCCTTTGTACCCATGCTGGTTTTCTGTCGGCTTCATCTGGCCGTTAGTGAGATGGAGATATTGCAGTCTTCAACTATAATATTGGATCTGTCCGTTCTTTCAGTTCTGTCTGTTCTTGCCTCACATCATTTGATGTTTTCTTGTTAGGTGCATACACATGTAGGATTATTATGTTTTCTTGAATAATTTGCTCCTTTATCATCATGTAATGTCACAATTTATCCTTGATAATCTGCCTTGTTCTGTAGTCTTCTTTGGCTGAAAAATTAATATGGTTACACAAATGTTTATTTGATTCCTGCCATCCTAGTATATATTTCTCTATCCTTAACTTTTAACTTATCTGAGTTTTTATGTTTAAAGTGGATTTCTTATAGAGAACATATATCAAAAACAAACAAACAAACAAAAAGCCATTGCTGTCAAGTCGATTCCGACTCATAGCGACCCTATGGGACAGAGTAGAACTGCCCCATAGGGTTTCTATGGAGCACCTGGTAGATTTGAACTGCCGACCTTTTGGTTAGCAGCTGAGCTCTTAACCACTATGCCACCAGGCTTTCCAAAGAGAACATATGGTTGGGAATTTTATTTTAAATCCGAAGTCTGATGATTTTTGTGTTTTTTAGTGGTGTATTTAGACCCTTTATATTTAAAGTGATTATCAGTATACATGGATTAAAACCTCCCATCTTTCTGTTTTATAGGTTTGTGTTTGTTCCTTCTTTCTTTCCTCCTCCCCTGCGCCTCTCCCCCTTTTTTTTTCCTGTTTTCTATGGTTTTAATTGAGCATTTTGTTATGATTCCATTTTATCTATTCTCTGGGCTTATAATTTATACTACTTTAAAGCAAATTTTTAGTAATTGCCTTAGGGCTTACAAGATACATTTAAATAATCCAAGTTCACCTTAAGATAATACCATACAACTTCACATAGAAAGCAGGTGCCTTGTAACCAACCATCCAGCTGTCAATGAGTTGACTCCAACCCCTGACAACCCCATGTGTGTCGGAGTAGAACTATGTTCCCTAGGGTTTTCAGTGGCTGATTTTTCAGAAGTAGATGGCCAGGTCTTTCTTCTGAGGTGCCTCTGGGTAGACTCAGCAACCAAGTGCATTAACTGTACCACCCTGAATATTCTAATTCCTTCCTCCCATCCCTTGTGACATTGTTCTCATTCATTTCAATTTTACGTATGCTATAAATATCAAATTTATCATTTTATTGTTTTAAACAGTTATATTTTAAAGAAAATAAGGATAAGAAAAGTAAAAGATTATATTTTAGCTTCATTTATTTCTTTTTTGATGTTTCTTCTTCCTTTATTCACATCCAGATTTCTGACCTATATACTTTTCTTTCTGCCTGAAGAACTTCCTTTAACTTTCTTGTGGGGCAGGTCTGTTGGCCGTGAATTCCCTCCATTTTTGTTTTACTGAGTAACTCTGTATTTCCCTCATCACCTTTGAAGGATAATTTCACTAGATATAGAACTCTGGGTTGGCATTTTTATTCTTTCAACACTTCAAATGTTTCAATCTGCTGCCTTCTTGCTTACATGATATTTGACATAAAGTTGGCTGTAATTTATATCCTTCGTCCTCTGTTGGTAAAAGATGGAAATATCTCTTAGAACTGAAGAGTGTTGGTGTTTCATTTCCACCTGACTTCAGCTTGCTGGGAGAGGGGTTATGGCTAAGAGGAGAGTCCTTTGGAGGAGGGCGTGAGGCGTCGGGACCCAGTCACGGCTGGAACTCTAAACCCCCATTGCTCTTACTCCTGTTCATGGTTTTTATTCTCTAGTTTCTTTGATTTCTGCCATTACCTATGTGATGCTGACCTCTTAGGGCTTTTGTTTTCTCTCCGAGTTAAATTAGTGATGGACTCTAAATTCTTTCCAGCACTCCGACTCTTATGTTTGGACTGCTCTTAGGGGCTGACTGGAGTGTGTTCCCTTGTTCAGAGTTGTGGATCCATTTGCCTCTTCTGATCGAAACTGCTGAGCATGACCAAATCTTAGAAGGCACGTGTTCACACGCCCATCAAGTAGAATAATGTTTAATAAAGGAATAAGTGGATTGCATTCATTGTCTTTCAGAAGTGAAAGATAATCTTGCATATTGACTTTTTTTGTTTCGTTTTTACTATAAATGATCAGGTCCATTTCAGAATTTGGAGATCAAAATAGGTATTCATTGAGTTTCTACTGTGGGGCAAAACACTCTGCTAAGTCATGCTGGAATGTTGTTAGTATAGACACTCATTAGCCATGGACAAGGCTACAGGGCTTTGGAGAAAGCGTCACAGCAACCTGGAGCCCCCAGACCGCAAGGGCTCTCTGCCAACCCTGTCTCCACCCCACCGCCCTCTTCTTTGCTTATGACTTGCTGCCTTATCTTCTTGTCCCCTTGCTTGGTACCCGTTTTTTACCTCTTCAGATGAACCCTGTAGATGTGTCTAGTTCTGTGATAGCCAGGCACTAGTGTATCAGAAATGATGCTGAGGGTTACGTGAAATGCTGCCACTGGAACACATTAAAAGACACATCTAAGTCCATTTAAATCAAGAGTTGGAAAACTCTAGAGAGTTAACATGATTTTCCTTTGGATAATGCATAATACTGAGACATTTAAAGTGCAATCTGGCTAGGATGTACTGGGGAAAGTGCCAGAAGATCACAGCGGAGGAAGCCTGGGCTCTGGAGACACACGTCTGAGGTTTGGATCCCGGCTTCACCACTACAGCTTTGGGCTGCAAGCTGGAGCTATCTGTCTCAGCTTCCATATCCATAAACCCAGGCTAGCAGTGGATGAGGCTAGATGACTGTGTCACCCATGGGATGGTGCCCGCCATGAAAAGTGCTTTGTCAGGGCTGTGTAATGGTGTGAGTGCTTCCTGCTGTTACTGCTGTCTGCTCGACAATAGTGGGTTTGGTGGTGGTGGTGGTTTTTTAATCATCAGCATCCTCATATGAGTTCCTATGCGGTTACTGTCAGATAAACCAGCATGTAACAGATATTTCAAGTGAGTTTTCATCATTTTTGAGAGAAAATATACAGTCAGTTCTCATTGTTCATGGTAATAGTCATTGTTGTTAGGTGCCATCGAGTCGAATTTCAATACTATGTCACAAAATAGAACTGCCCCATAGAGTTTTCTAGGCTGTAATCTTTATGGGAGCAAATCACCACATCTTTTTCCTGTGGAGCTGCTAGGTGGATTTGAACCGCCAACTTTTCAGTTCGCAGCTGAGTGCTTAACTGTTGTGCCACCAGGGCTCCTTGTTTGTGATAGTTCTGTAAAAGCACCGTGAACACTGAATTAGGGAATATGGAACCATCGCTGTAGGGGACACAGAGTTAGAATCCTATGAGCCTCTGGTCACGTTTCTGTCAATCCGTGAATACATAGCTTTGTTGTACGTGTGTTTATGTTTAAGGACATCTTATTTAATACATATTGTGGATGCACTAACGTTGCGCTCACGGCCCACAGCGCTGTGACGCCTGCCTGCATGACGATCACCTAACATATGTATGTTCTCCAGAAGGCATATTACAGCCTTCTTCTGCTTAGGGACACCAGCCAGCACTTCAATGCCGTGCTTGGGAGCCATTTTAAATAACGGAATTGCCAACAAAGCACAAACATATGAAAAATGTGGCACTACACAGACCTTGCAAAGGACACTTGTTTCCAGTATGAGAGCTGAAACAAGGTGCAAGAGTGTTACCTTGCTGGATGTCAGCCAGGAACAGGCGCGTCGGGAGACTCAAATATTCTCCACTGTGTGCGTGTCTGTCAATAGCTGGGGAAGCACCGTAAGTAGTGATTTTGCAGTGACAAATAAATTGTAGTGAGCAGGTGGGTTTGCAGATACTGATTCCACGAACAAAGAGATCAACTGTACCTGTAATGCCTTCAGCAAGTATGTGCTGGCATCTTCCATGTAAGGTCCTGCCCTGAAGGGGCCTCCAACCCTACAGGAGGGTGAGATAGGGCCCTTAGCAGGGACAGGGAAAGGGAATGAGGGTAAGGATCTTAAGAAGGCATAGATAAAGTCGACCCCATGGGTCGCTGGAGAAAGGGGGGAGTACTAGTAACTTGGGATTCACTGGAAATGTTAGGGTGGAAGTGGTGTTTGAGCAAGACCTCGAATGACAGGTACCTGTGGACATTGAGGGGAAAGGTTGGAGGGCCAGGTGTGGAGGTGTGTGGGACGCTGCCGCGCAGGGATGGATTAATCTGTAAGCACGGTACGTACCAGCTTGCATTGGCGAGGCACACACGGGCTTAATTGCATTTACTTGCTAATCTGTGGTGAGGATTTCACGTGGGTTTCACCACAGTGATGCCGTGGCGGGAACAGGTGGAACTGTGCACTGCAGACTGGTGGGAAGGCACAGCTGGGCCCGTGCGTACCTTGCTGATTGGGTAATCCGGCCCTGCTCTCATGAGCAAAGGTGTTGGATAGAAAGACACAGGGCACTGTGGTTCCTTGGTGTAGCTGCAGCAGGAATAGAGGAGAAAAAAACCAAAACAAAACCCGTTGCCGTCGAGTCGATTCTGACTCAGCGACCCTGTAGGACAGAGGAGATCTGCCCCATAGGGTTTCCAAGGAGCAGCTGGTGCATTTGAACTGCCGACCCTGTGGTTAGCAGCCTTAGCTCTTAACCTCGCGCCACCAGGGTTTAGTAGAAAATGTAAGTATTAATGCATAGGTAAATATGACTGTGTATAAACACACACACACGTGCACACACAGTTTTGTCTAAGAAAACTGCAGGCATGGTGGTGGAGGGGATCAGGAAGGGTCTAGCGTGTATGTGGAGCATGATCTTCCTCTTGGAACGTATCAACCAGATTTTTATTACACTACTCGGCATATGTTATATTCCAAGAGTTGATTAAAAGAAATGTGTGCACAGCAATGCTGCTTGAATACGTTACCTTGTTTGCTGACTATTTTAATTCCGGATTTCTTTATTTAACTTGTCTTGAGGCTCACATTTATAAAGCCTCCATTTTATTTGACTTCACCTCTGCATTGAGCTTTACTGTCATCCCCAGAACGGGGACGGCTGCCGCTGTAAATGTTTCCGAGCAGAGCTGTGGATCCCTCACACACATGCGGGACTGGCTGTGGTTGTAGGACTTCTCTTCTTTCAAAACCAACCGAGAGAGACGCTCATTCATCAGAGAGGCAGAGGGACAATGGCAGCGGTACAGCTGAGAGCAAATGAGGTCGCTGGCACTTGGGTGAAGCAGAGGGGCATTTCCGATTTCCTCTGGGGGCTCGCAGGGATTTTTAGCGAATAACCCCCTGAGTGAAATCGCCTACCTCAGTCCCAAAAGTAACAGGAATGGGGGCTTAGAAAAGAGGGATATTTCTACTATGTTTTTTGGCTTCCAAGAACTGTATATAGAATCCCCCGTATCACCTTGACCTGGGTTCCCAAATTAATATTTTCCACAGATCGATGATAAATAGATTTTGAG
>NW_004444008.1:4021808-4024106 GCF_000243295.1 Trichechus manatus latirostris | reverse complement strand
GGCAGGCACATCCTAGGGTAATTACGGTAGGGCAGTATTTGTGCTGCTGAGGTGAGCAGGGGGCTTGGTGGTGTGGTGGGGAGGTCCTAAGCCAGACCAGGAGGCTTTGGATGGTTTCCTGCAGCAGATGCTGTTCTGAGTCTCGCACCTGCTTCTCTCCTTTCTCCGTGTCTCAGGACATGGGCTGCCAGGTGGACATGATAGAGCCAGAGCGGCCAGGTGCCCTGAGGCTGCAACTTAAGCAGAAAGGTGGGCTTTTCAGGAATTCCTAACAAGCCCGCAAAATCAGAGAAGCCCTGGCCTTGCCTGGCTTCATGCTCCCCACATTATCAGTGGCCCACCTGGCGCCCCGCTCCTGAGCAGGTGGACCTTAGCTGATTCCCCCTTATACAGACACCCAGAGTGTTTGAACCCAAGTACTTCTGCCAGCTCGTGCTGACCTGGTTTCGACTTTCGTTAGCTGCTTTGTTGTGTGTGCCTCTGAGTTGATTCTGACTCCCAGCGACCCTGTATGACAGAGTAGAACTGCCCTGTAGGGTTTCCTAGGCTGTAGTCTTTATGCAAGCAGCTCAAAAGGCCTTTTTTCCTATGGAGCTGCTAGTGGGTTCTAACCGCTGACCTTTCATTTAGCAGCCAAGTGCTTACCCATTGCACCACCAGGCCTCTGTCAGTCCTCCCTTTTGGAAAACGGAGCTTCCCCCTCCCGGCCACATTGGACTTCCTGCTGGAGGACTATGAAGTTGTTCATACTGAAAGGCCCTTCCCAAGGGTCAGTGCTTTCCACTGGGAAGGGTCATGGATGTTGTTGAGTTGGCTCCAACTCATGGCAATCCAGTGTACCACAGAACGAAACACTGCCCAGTCCTGTACCATCTTCATGATCGTTGGTATGTTTAAGCCATTGTTGCAGCCATTGTGTCAATCCATCTCATTGAGGTCTCCCTGATTTTCGCTGACCCTCTACTTCACCAAACGTGATGCCCTTCTCCAGGGATTGATAACGTGTCCAAAGCAAGTGAGTCGAAGTCTTGCCATCCTCACTTCTAAGGAGCATTCTAGTTGTATTTCTTTCTTTCTTTTTTTGAATATTTTATTGTGTTTTAGGTGAAAGTTTACACAACAAATTAGGTTCCCATTTAACAACTTTTGTCCAAATTGTTCCATAACATTGGTTAGAGTTTTTGTAATGTGTCAGCATTCTCTTTATTTCCATTCAGTTTGCTCTGTTTCCATTTATCTAGCTTCCCTGCTCCTCCTTCCTTTTCATCTTGGGTTTTGGGTAAATATTGTGACCGTTTGATCTCATCTAGTTGATTATTTAAGGGAACATATTCCTCACGGATGATATTGTTTTATAACCCAATGTGTGATTTGGGAGCTTTGCACATTTCGTGCTAATATTTTATTTTGTCTTCTCGAGCCGCCCTTTGAAATCTTTTGTTCAGTTCTTTTACTTCATCATTTCTTCTTTACTCTAGCTACTCGATGTTCAAGAGCAAGTTTCAGAGTCTCTTCTGACGTCCATTTTGGTCTTTTCTATATGCATGTAAAAGCAAATAAAAGCCAAATGAGAAAATAGGATCCTGCATAGAAACCGGTGTGAAGATTTGCCATAGATATGTTTTCTGAAGCAAGGATGTTGAGACTACGTCTCACATACTTTGGACACGTTATCAGGAGGGATCAGTCTCTGGAGAAGGACATCATGCTTGGTAAAGTAGAAGGTCAGTTATAAAGAGGGAGACCCACAAGGAGACGGACTGACACAGTGGCTGCAACAATGGGCTCAAGAACAGCAACCATCGTGAGGATGGCGCAGGACCGGGCAGTGTTTGGTTCGGTTGTACAGAGTCGCTACGAGTCGGAGCCGACTTGACGGCACCTAACAACAACAACAAATGTTTTCTGATAGCTGGCCAAATATCAACACCATGAACTGCTATGTTATTTGTGTTGTGTGTTTGTATTTGCCTAAACAGCGTCTACTTCAGTTTTGCTCCAGTGATCCCTAATCGTTTTGTTTTCTTCCAGAAGAAGCTATTAACATCTTAGCTTTTGCCGGTCCCTTTACTTCCTCTAACAGTGGGGTACTGGGAATCTTCCTTGAGGCCCAAGCACGTTAGTCCCTGGAATATGCTGAAAGTGCAGTGAGGTCACGACTGCATGCCCAGACTCCAGGCCCCGAAGAATCTGCTTGGCAACTTCTCTAGAACTCCAAAGCCACCTGTGATTTGTATATAAAGAACTTTTGTGAAATTAAAAATATACGTGCAACCATGGTATTTGCTTGTCCTCCCT
>NW_004444008.1:4019347-4020462 GCF_000243295.1 Trichechus manatus latirostris | reverse complement strand
TATCAGTGGCTTAATGAGAATCCGGTAATATTGGAGGTTGATTTTATCGGAGCTATTGATTGGAATGAAGAATGGGTTTGTCATATGGTGGCCCGTGAATAGAGCCTGCTCGCAGAACCAGCTGAAGTACTGGTATAAACCTCTTCAAATAAACGGACTTGTTAGGACAGAGAAAAACAAACGTCTTGCCTTCATCCATGTTTTAATTACATTGGTTTTTGAAATTGCTCTGGAAATGAGAGTCCACAGTTCGGAGTCTTTCATCAGTGAAAAGCAGCGTTTTGGTGGTTGACAGAATTTCTTTCTTTCCACATCTTTTCACGTGCTGAGCCTAAGGAACGTGTGCCTTCCTTTGTTGCAAGCCTTTTTTTTTTTTTTCTTTCTGAGGAAGTAAAATAGCCCAGATAGCATTTAAGGATATCAGCAGAAGTTGGACCTGCAAGCTCTACATGCTTGTAAGTTTCCTGAATACAACAGAACTCAGATTTGTAACAATATTATTTGAAGGTGACAGCTTTTATCCGTGTTCTGTTGTTGCCCGTTTCCAGCACCAAGAAATCTCTTTTTGGTCTGATGGTTCCACTTAGATGGAAGAAAGAGCTCTGTAGAAGGAGGTGTGCTTGAGTAGGCTCTCTGTTAGAAGATTTTATCATAGATTATAATTTTCAACCAGAAATGCACCAGTAAGGCTTGGCCTTCTTATTAACTTTTAGGAGAACTCAGAAGTTTTAAAAAAAAAAAAAGCTATTTTTTTCCCCTTAAGTTGACCACTCATACTAAAGTTGCTAATTCTATGTTTAATTTTTTGAAGAATTGCCAAACTATTTGGCAGAGTGACTGTACCATTTCCCAGTCCCACCAGCCATGGATAAGGGTTCCCATTTGTCCACACCCTCTTCAGCACCTGTTGGTTTACGTTTTTGTTCGTTTCCATCATGGCCACCCTAGTGGTTGAGGTGGTATCTCCTTGTAGCTTTGATTGGTATTTCCCCAATGATTAATGACATTAAGCATCATTTTATTGTTCTTATTGGGCATTTGTATTCCTTCTTTGGATAAAAGTCTCTTTAAGTACTTTGCCCATGTTTTGATGGGGTTGTATGTCTTTTTGATGT
>NW_004444008.1:4016051-4017141 GCF_000243295.1 Trichechus manatus latirostris | reverse complement strand
GAAACTATTTATGCCAAGACTGTCTGTAGAACTTGATTAGTCACATTTTGAATGTGCTTAAATACAGATGTTTCTTCTTTCAAGTTAAAAACAAACAAACAGAGATATGCCTTGATCTTTTTAATAAAAGTGTTAGTTAATCTGAGCACTTTTGTCCTGCACGAGAGAACTGGAGTGTTCAAACGGCATTCTAAACAGTGGACATATTTTTGCACTTTAAGTATAATGGAGACAATGTGCTGTTCTTAATAAAGAAATGGGTATTTGGGGACGGGGAGTGCTTCTTTCATTATAATTACAATCACCAAATGTTTACTTGCTGTAAATAAGATTCTGGGTGGGGTTTGGTTAACACACGTGGGTTTTCAGACTGTGGTTCTTATGAAAAAGTATATGTACAGATCTCTTCGTAAGCTCAGACACTTCAGATTTGACTCCTTAAGGCAAAAAAGTAAGTTGGCTGGTCCAGACCAGCTTCTCCCATGATGGTCAGGTGTTCGGAAGGCCCAGCAAAGGGGCCTGGGTCCGACCGCCTTTGTGTAGCTGGGCACGGCTTCCTTCAGGTCCCAGACTCAGAGCCTCCTCAAGGCGACAGGGGCAGTCCAGGATGGATTTCACGGGCTTGCTCAGAAGCTTCTGAAATTCTACACAATATTTTTGTCTTGTGCAGGCACTTCAATAGCTTTCACTAGATCTTCAGAGAAATCTGTGAGTCTCCCCAGAGTGTGAAGAAACCGAGGCTGTTGCCGAGAGCCATCCCGATGTTTCTTCCTAGCCTGCTCCTCTCTCAGCTTGCTCACGGCCACCCAAAGCATACCCCCCAAGAGGCTGTGACAGACGAGAGTGGTGGTTTCAAAACCAGTGCACCCTCAGAGCAGACCCGGGCCTCCTTGCAGGTGTCAGGTGTGCCTTATATGCATCTTTGTGCCTTTCCCTGGGTGGCGCAAACGGTGAAACGTTGGAGGTTCCAGTCCACCCAGAGGCATCTCAGAAGAAAGACCTGATGATGTACTTCTGAAAATTTAGCCGTCGAAAACCCTATGGAGCACAGTTCTACTCTGACACACGCGGAGTTGCCATAAGTTGAAGT
>NW_004444008.1:3936098-4002648 GCF_000243295.1 Trichechus manatus latirostris | reverse complement strand
TGATGTAATGAGATGAATTAGTGGCAGTTATATTGATGAGATCTACAAGATTAGATTGTATCTTAAGCCAATCTCTTTTGAGATATAAACGAGAGAAGCCAGCAGAGACACGTGGGAACCTCATACCACCAAGAAAGTGCCGGGAGGAGAGCGCTTCCTTTGGACCTGAGGTTCCTGCACTGAGATGCTCCCAGACCAAGGGAACGTCCTCCAGAGCCAACAGAGAGAGAAAGCCTTCCCTGGAGCCGGCACCCTGAATTCGGAATTCTAGCCTATTGGACTGTGAGAAAATAAACTTCTCTTTGTTAAAGCCATCCACTTGTGGTATTTCTGTTATAGCAGCACTAGATGACAAAGACAAATGAGAATTCCAGAACACTTAATTGTACTCATGAAGAACCTGTACATAGACCAAGAGGAAGTCTTTCAAACAGAACAAGGGGATACTGCTTCATTTAAAGTCAGGAAAGGTGTGTGTCAGGGTTGTATCCTTTCACCATACTTATTCAATCTGCATGCTGAGCAAATAATCTGAGAAACTGGATTATATGAAGAAGAACAAGACATCAGGATTGGAGGAAGACTCATTAACAACCTGTAATATGCAGATAACACAGCCTTGCTTGCTGAAAGCAAAGAGGACTTGAAGTTCTTATGATGAAGATCAAAGACAAAGGCTTCATTATGGACTACATCTTAGCATAAACAAACATTCTCACAACTAGACCAATAAGTAACTCATGATAAATGGAGAAACAATTGAAGTTGTCAAGGATTTCATTTTACTTGGCTCCACAATCAACGCCAACGGAAGCAGCAGTCAAGAAATCAAATGAAGTATTACCTTTGACAAATCTACTGCAAAAGACCTCTTTAAAGTATTGAAAAGCAAAGACGTCAATTTGAGGACTAAGACCCGAGCCACGGTATTTTCAATCTTTTCATACGCTTGCAAAAGCTGGACGATGAGTAAGAAAGACTGAGGAAGCATTTGTGCCTTTGAATTATGGTGTTGATGAAGTATATTGAATATACTATGGACTGCCAGAAGAATGAACAAATGTATCTTGGAAGAATTACAGCCAGCATGCTCCCTAGAAACGAGAATGAGGAGTCCTCCTCTCGCCTACTTTGGACGTGTTATCAGGAGGTACCAGTTCCAGGAGAAGGACGTTGTTAGGAATAGAATTGTGTCCCCCCAAAAATGTGTGTCAACTTGGCTAGTCCAGGATTCCCAGTATTGTGTGATTCCCCACTATTTTGTCATCTGATGTGATTTTCCTGTGTTGTAAATCCTACCTCTATGATGTTAATGAGGTGGGATTAGTGGCATTTATGTTAATGAGGCAGGACTCAAACTGCAAGATTAGGTGGTGTTTTAAGTCAATCTCTTTGGAGATGTAAAAGAGAGAAGTGAGCAGAGAGACATGGGGACCTCATACCACTAAGAAAGTAGAGTCAGGAGCACACATCCTTTGGACCCGGGATCCCTGCACTGAGAAGCTCCTAGAAGATCGATGACAAGGAACTTCCCGTAGAGCTGACAGAGAGAAAATCTTCCCCTGGAACTGTCACCCTGAATTTGGACTTCTAGCCTACTGGACTGTGAGAGAATAAACTTGTTTGTTGGAGCTGTCATTTGTGGTTTTTCTGTTATAGCAGCGTTAGATAACTAAGACAAAATTCATCTTGGTAAAGTAGAGCCTCAGTGAAAAAGCGGAAGACCCTCAAGGAGATGGATTGACACAGTGGCTGCAACAATAGGATAACACATAGCAACGATTGTTAGGATGGTGTAGGACCATGCAGTGTTTCCTTCTGTTGTACATAGTGTCGAAGTGGGTCAAAACCTTCTCAATGGCACCTAACAAGAAGAACAACAATCTTTATGGAAGCCGACCGCCATATCGTTCTCCAGTGGAGTGGCTGGTGGGTTTGAATCAGCTGCTGTCATGGATTGAATTATGTCCCCCCAAAAATGTGTGTACAGGCACTGCCATGACCCAGCAGAGCCAGAATAAGCCATAGTGGAGATGGCCTCAAAGAAATGGGAAGGTTTCACTCTGTTCTTGAAGATGTATGCAAACAACAGTGTCACAGCATGTAGGACCGTTGCTAAGAGATAAATGAGTGGGCATTAACTGGTACTATAGCCAGCCAGCCAGTTGCCTTCAAGTCAGCTCCAACTCATGGCAACCCCATGTGTGTCAGAGTAGAACTGCGCTCCACAGAGTTTTCAGTAGCTGATGTTTTGTAGTAGATCGATGGTTGTTTCTTCTGAGCACCTCTGGGTAGACTCAAACTGCCATTCTTTTGGTTAGCTGCCAGGCACTTAACTTTTTGTGGCCTAGGGACTCCAACTGATAACTATCAATGAAAGTAAATGATAATCTCCAGAAAGTGATGTCGAGTAAAGGTCTCTCAAAGTTGTAAACAGGTGGCATTTCCTAATAGCCTTCCGAATGTAAACCTAACTGCTAATTGCTCTTCTCCCACTTAGCAAAGACAAATACTGAAGTAGGTGGAAGAGGACTTACTATATCACGGCTCAGCACTCGGAGACCGGGACATGTACAGGAGCACGTGGCTGTATTAGCTGCGTGCGGGCGGGAGAGTCCCATAGTTCATGTGCTGGACTAAGACAACAAGTCCCTCCTTTTCCCTGGCCTGGCTCCTTCAGATCCAGTCTTTTGAAGTTAGGAGTTTAATTATGAATTCACTAGGTTTTAGTCAAGAGCCTTTCAAGCCACACATAAATACATAAACGAACTCCTGGGCAACTCATTAAGAAGTTTACCGAAAGCTCCTTCAGTTTGTTTTCAAAGCTAGAGAAATAAATGCAGGATTGAGGATTTTTCATCAGTTTCCCTTCTGTCTGCGCTAAAACAGCCACAGAACTCAGAGACGCCCTTGGTTACGATCGATTCTTTATGACACCGGCTTTATTCGCTAACAAGGGGGGGAAGAAAAATGTCCCTGTAAACAGTATTTTGGGCAGCGGGTTCTCTCCAACATCATTTTGCTTCAGAAGTTTTGAAAACAGAATGTGGAGATCCGAAACTGTTAAAGATGAAAGTCACAACTCATACTGTTGTTTGAGCTGCAAATAAAATTGAATAAATTGAATTAGGGCCAACAGCCTGCTTTAGTGGGGTGCAGGGGTCACCAGCCATATAACAGCACCAACCAGGCACTGTCCAAGTGTGCCCACAGACCTGTCTTCCAGACGGGCGGATCATCCAGGAGGTAAGGTAAGCACGGTGCTTACCTTGCTTACCAGATCTTCTGTAGTGAGCAATGTTACATTTTTCACCACATCAAAGATGCTGCTTCTAGGTATGGCTGGCATCTGCCTCTCTCCTAACCCCACAGCACCTTCCTACAGAATCATAGCCTGACGAGGGAGGATAACCCAGGAAAGATGACCCACAGGCTTACTTGTAGGTATTTACTAGTCTGTAGTAAAATAATTTGCTACAGATGAGCTGGTAAGCAAGGTAAGCACTGTGCTTACCTTGTCTGTTAGACAATCTGTCCCTGCTTCCAGGATAAGCTCCGTGGAAGAAGGGTCTTGTGTCCAGTGTTTTTGGGGATGGCTACATACTGTGTTCACAAAGTATGATAACATTACAAAGAATGGGAATTCCAGAACACTTAATTCCAGAACGTGTATATAGACCAAGAGGCAGTCATTTGAACAGAAGAAAGGGATATGCGTGGTTGAAAATCATGAAAGGTGTGCATCAGGGTTGTGTCCTTTCAGCATACTTATGCAGTCTGTGTGCTAAGCAAATAATCAGAGAAGCTGGACTATCTGAAGAAGAACAGGGCATCAGGACTGGAGGAAGACTCATTAACAACCTGCTTTATGCAGATGACACAACCTTGCTTGCTGAAAGTGAAGAGGCCTTGAAGCACCTACTAATGAAGATCAAAGACCACAGCCTTTAGTAGGGATTACACCTTAACATAAAGAAAACAAAAATCCTCACAACTGGACCAATCAGCCACATCATGATAAATGGTGTAGAAATGGATGTTGTCCACTGAGTCCTGAGCAACCCAGCTCTTGGCAGTGGGTTGGACCACGGAAACATTTCCCATTTAACACCTTCCCATGTAGTATCTTCAGTCCTCAGAAACATGCTCTGAGAAACCTAACTTAGCTTTCCTACCCCAAAAGGAAGGGAAAAAAAATACATCTGTAAAAGTCTTTTGTTTCCAATGACAAGCACGAAATACTGTAGAGATTTCTCTCCTGGAGTAAGGGAGGCAATTGCTCCATAAGGCAGAATTTGGGTGAAGCAGGACCTAGGCTGATGCAGCCAGCGCAGTGTCAAGGCGGCACCAAAAGACGAGTTCATGATGCGCTTTCCCCACTCACGCTAAAAGTAAGGGACACCATTGTGATGCGTTGCTGCACACCCCAAACTCCATTGTTTTCATACTGTTTGTTTGCAGAAATGAACCTCGCTTTGTAGTAAAATTTAAACCCATTGCCATCGAGTCAAGTTGACTCTGACTCATGACAACCCCATGTGTGTCAGAGGCGAACTGTACTCCACGGGATTTCCCACGGCTGACTTTTCAGAAGTAGGTTTCCAGGCCTTTCTTCTGAGGTGCCTCTGGTTTACTTCTAGGAACCCTGGTGGCGCAGTGGTTAAGAACTTGGCTGCTAACTAAAAGGTCGGCAGTTTGAATCCACCAGCTGCTCCTTGGAAACCCTATGGGGCAGTTCTCTGCTATGGAATTGACTCCATGACAGCATGTTATGAGACAGAGTAGAACTACCCCGTAGAGCTTCCTAGGCTGGAATCGACAGAGAAGATGGCCATGCCATGGAGCCGCTGGGTGCATTCGATCCTCTGACCTTTCAGTTAGCAGCTGAGTGCTTAACTATTGCACCACCAGGGCTCCTTCAGAGAAAGTTAATGTGCTGAAAATGGTGTTATTCTTAAGGCTGATATAATAATTAGCATGGTGAGACCACCCCCGTCATTTCTCGCTCTCTGTGGAAATCATGCCATCCTACTTAATGTCTGATGGTCACACATTTTTCAGGGGCCAAACAAAAACACAGAGACACTTATGTCAAAGGTGTTTGGTCGCTTGACTTGTGGACTGGAACAACTGAACTGCGGGTTAATTGTCATCCTAAGCAACAAGACAGACCAGCTAGACTATTGAAGTGTTCTATAATTTTGTAGTAATAAATCTAGGTTAACGTACTCTTCCTTTGCTGTAGAGTTTGTTGTAACCACTGCCATTTAGACTTTGTAAAAACGACTTGGGGCCAGTGTCTGCCCTCTTCTAACTTCACAAGGGGGAAGGAAAATCAAGATCAACAGCCCAAGACTGATTCCCAGGAGGCAGGAATCAGACATGCCTCCTCTCTCGGCAATCTTGACCAATTCTGACACCAACCATCCCTCCCACGGCACTCCCTACTTCTCCACTGGGTTTGACAATTCATTGCAATGGCCACACAGAACTCACAAACAGTACTCACAGTTCCAGGGTTTATTAGGGAAGTAACAGTTACAGTTCAGGCTCAGGAATGCTCAGGATACAGTTCTTCCATCAGGACAGCCTCTTCCCGGCCATGCTCACAGGCACGCCTCTCCCTGGCCTCTGCCCAAAGGCACTCAGCTTTCTCTCTCCGTGGGCCAGGAAACCCACCGCGCTGTCTCCTGCTGCCGAGTCTCTGCTGCCACCACTTCTCACCATCTTCAGGGTTACAGCTTGCTGTCTTTCTCTCTCTATCTTGGTCTCCTGCTTCCAGGAGCTTCTCAGCGCAGGGATCCTGGGTCAAAAGGATGCTCTCTCCACTCCTGGCTGTTCTTCCTTGGTGGTGGTGGGCTCTCCTCTCTGCTCTGGAATTGGCTCTCCTTTAAGGCAAAACTGACCAATCCCTTGGTAGGCCACAATTACCCTATCACACAGTCACTTAGGTGGGAGTTACAAGACCATGGCTAGAAAGGCCACACACATATAATTCATTGCCCTGCAGACTTCTACACGGTTAGGCTCAGACTGAGGGTCGAGGGGGCACTCCTTCTGACTCAACATGTCACAAGAAGGTGGAGTCCTTTGCTAGATCAGAACATAAATAGGAGCAAATGAAGGTGGGAAGAAATGAGGATGAGACGAGGAAGAAATGCAGTGGATAAAGAAGATAGAGAAGCAATAAGATGCTGTGCAAGCTGGGAAGAAGTTAAGGCATTAAAAAAAAAAAAGCTTATGAGTGAGAATAGACAATAAAGCTACAAAGGGATATTTAAATATGTTTGAACCCCATGCTTTAGAATTTCACCCTCCCTTCTAGAATGTGCTTCTGGAAACTTTCTCAATATGTTGCTCATAATTCATTAAAAATATAGTACTATTTCTGGTGAAACATCATAGTTGGGACAATCTGGTAAAACATAGCAATTGATCTTCATATGTAAAAGCCCTTTGACCCACCAATGGCCTTTTAGTCCTGTATCCCGAGGACGCACCAGTAAATGGGCACAAAGCTTTAGCTTCCAGGACGGTTTATCACAGTATATATTCTAATAGCAGAAAAATGGGAAGAACTGAAGTCTGACCACAGTGATGGGTTCGATAGATTTTGTTACATCTGAATCAAATAACATAAAGATGTTGAAGAGTAACAATATGGAAAAATATTTACGTTCTTGTGTGAAAAAACAGATCTCAAAATTATAGAAATAGCACGATTCTGTTTTGTAAAGAAAAATTGTCTGCATGTGAATGCAAACTCATGGAGAACGTCCATCCAGACACTAATGTGAGTTGTTTTGAAGTGGTGAGAGTGTAATGATTTCTAATAATTTCTTGTGGATTTTCTGTTTTCTGTGTGTTACAATAAGCATATAAGCCTGTTCAAATCAAAAGTCAAATAATAATTTATTTCAATATAAAAGGCATCCTGAAAGCAGTGGTAATATTACTTTGATTTCACAAAGATAATGATATAGAATTTGTGAGGCATGAATGACTTTTGCATTCATTTGTTAGAAGTTAATTTCTTGCTCTTGTTTCGTTGATTTAACTGAAGATTATCTCCTGAGCATTCCAAAACTTTAGGGTTTTCAGCGTCAAGCTAAATATTCCATTGTGACGCATAACTTTGAAAAAGCCCTTTGTTTTATACTTACTCTTTGGAAAGGGGCTAACTTCTACATCAGATTAAAAAACGTAATCTAAACTGTATTTTTAAAATCAGTTATGCACCATGGACCATCTTTACCAAAATGTGCTATTTTAACACCAACGCTAAAAACAAAGCTCTAATTTACTGTAATTAATCACAATCTAAGGGAAAACAAAATTGATATTTTTTACATGAATTACCTCTTAAGTAACGTTGGGGTTTTTCAGGTATTCAGAAATACTGAACCTATTCCTGAGGGAGAGAGAGAAAAAAAAAATTGTTATGAAGCGTATATATTCTCTTGTTATTTACTAAAGCAACAAGGAAGTATTATTTAGAGGGAAAGGTTTGGAAGTCCATCCTTGGGGCCTGGCGTGGTACCTTTGCTGGGGTTTGGACTTCTTTACCACTAAGTCTGCATGTTGGGGCTTCCTCTGTCTTCCCTCCACCAGCCCCCACGGAAGCCAGAAATGTTTTTCTTCTGGCTCCCTGCCCTGCCCACGGACCCTCCCCGGAGGCAGAGCTGCCCCCGCTTTGTCACAGATGGCTCTGTGTTAAACCTGCAGGCTCTGGGTGCTCTTGGGGAAGGATGAGCGGTGGGGAGCTGTGTTCCTGCACTTCCAGAGCCTCCCAAGAGGTCAGTGGGCAGTGCAAGCCTGCTATCACAGCTGCATACACCCCCCTCCTTCCCTCCTGCATCTGCATGTCCAGGTCTGCGTGTGGAATCCACTGCACGGTGGCAAGCTGGATCGGGTCAGGGGAAACAGGGTGACGGAAAGTTGATGCTCTTCTCACGGTACCTTGCACAAGAGAGCCAGTAATACCATCTGAGCATTCCAAGGAGTTTTGGGCGCATAATACCCAAAACAACCATTTTTGAGGGCTTGCTGTTAGCCAGGCAGTGTACAAAGCAATATTGCACAACGCATTTTGTTTTAAGTGCAAAAATCCATACTATTCCCAGTTCACAGAATATGCAACTGAGGCTCAGATAGGCCAAGAAACCTGCAAAAGGTCACCCAGCCTGTAAATGGAGCCAGACATTGCACTGTTTGATTAACCTGCCCCATCACATCACTGGAAAGGGCCTTCCTGACTGGGATAATTCTAACCACCTCCTCAACGTGAAACGTGTTGTCGTTAGGTGCCGTCAAGTCGGTTCCAACCAGTAGCGACCCTGCATACAACAGAATGAAACACTGCCTGGTCCTGTGCCATCCTCACAGTCGTTGTTATGTTTGAGCCCATTGTTGCAGCCACTGTGTCAATCCATCTCATTGAGGGTCTTCCTCTTTTTTGCTGACCCTCTACTTTACCAAGCATGATGTCCTTCTGCAGGGACTGGTCCCCCTCCTGATAACATGTCCAGAGTACGTGAGATGAAGTTTCGCCATCCTTGCTTCTAAAGAGTATTCTGGCTATGCTTCTTCCAAGACAGATTTTTTTGTTCTTTTAGCAATCCATGGTATGTTCAATATTCTTCACCAACACCACAATTCAAAGGCATCAATTCTTCTTTGGTCTTCCTTATTCATTGTCCAGCTTTCACATGCATGTGATGTGATTGAAAACATCATGGCTTGGGTCAGGTGCACCTTAGTCCTCAAGGTGACATCTTTGCTTTCCAACACTTGAAAGAGGTCTTTTGCTGCAGATTTGCCAAATGCAATATGTTGTTTGATTTCTTGACGGCTGCTTCCATGGGTGTTGATTGTGGATCCAAGTAAAATGAAATCCTTGACAACTTCAGTCGTTTTTCCATTTATCACAATGTTGCTAATTGGTCCAGTAGTGAGGATTTTTGTTTCTTAACAGATAGAATAAATATATTTGAAGTTGGTAGACTATTTTTAAGAAAATGCTTGTGCAAATCTGGTTTATCTGAATAGATTTATTACAACAACCAAAAACCCATTGCCATCAAGTCGATGCCGACTTATCATGACCCTAGAGGACAGAGTAGAACTACTCCATAGAGTTTCCAAGGCTGCAGTCCTTATGGAAGCAGACTGCCACATCTTTCTCCCACGGGGTGGGTGGTGGGTTCCAACCACCGATTTTTTGATTAGCAGCCAAGCGCTTAACCACTGCAAAACCAGGGCTCCTTGAATAGATTTATAGTTACTGAAAATGTGTCTTTTTAATGTAATGGCATCTCTCAGTGTATGTTTTAACTGAGCGGTTACAACATCTAAGGATACCAATTCTTTTCTCTTTGATTTGTATTGAAAATTTTTCTATTTCCCTTGAGTTCCTGATAGAGCTGGTATTATTCTGTCCATTTTTCATAGACAAATTCATGTTTCAAACATTGGTCCGACTCTGTAGAGACACAAATGGGACTGTTAACATGTACCCTGGTGGTCAGGGAAGTGCAGGATTAGGAAGAACGTGTTACAATCAAGTAAAAGAATATTTCAATTTTAATTTAATATCCAATATATGGCCAAAACCAAAAAAGGTAGTCTTTAAATCACATAGCATGAAGCTACCTTGTATTCTATAGAAAGCATGGAATTAGATTAATCTTATATTTGTGATATTTTCCAGAACAATTTCATCTTCTTTCAGATTTGCAATTAGCCAACCCATAAAGGATGTTTATACTCAAGTAGCTAGGAAACAGACTTTCTGTAAAGTGCAAAGGTGTCTGTGATTTGCACTCAAGGCGTGAAGGCAGACGATGATGAATGTGTGACATGCTAGGAGGGGAGCTACTGGCAAGGAAGAAGCTGAGCCCTGGCACCAGTCACAGTTAAAACAACACCTGGAGACACTTGGGAGGAGAATGGCTCCAACACTGTGAATATCCTTTGTCCTTGCGAGTTTTCCCTTCACTCTTTACTTGTAACTACCAGTAAAGTTGATGATGGTGATGATGATGATGATCATAATGAAAAGAAAACTGAGACATTTTCAATCACCTCATGTGTGTGAAATTTCAGTCGCCTTATACACATATGAAGGCTGGACAGTGAATAAGGAAGAGAAGAAGAATTGATGCCTTTGAATTATGATATTGGCGAAGAATACTGAATATAGCCCGGACTGCCAGAAGAATGAACACATCTGTCTTGGAAGAAGTACAGACAGAGTGCTCCTTAGAAGTGAGGATGGCAAGACTTCGTCTGAGGCACTTTGGGCATGTGATCAGGAGGGACCAGTCCCTGGAGAAGGACATCATGCCTGGTAGAGCAGAGGGTCAATGAAAAAGAAGACCCTCAATGAGATGGATTGGCACAGTGGCTGCAACAGTAGGCTCAAGCATAACAATTGTGAGGATGGTGCAGGACTGGGCACTTACAAGCAAAATTAAGGGACGTGACCTACCTCTAAGGTAGGAGGAATACAGAAGCTTTGAGAGCTTGTTGCAAGACCCCAGTGGACCAGAGAAAAGAAAAGTGTCTCCTTAAAGGTGCTTATAATTTGATTACTGACAAGAATAAAAGGGTAGTGAAATTCTGGGCCCATCACAGAGAACAAATGGTATAAGCCTGAAGAACAAGATGTGGCCACATTGTGGCTGCGCATTAACCTTGTAGCTGTCACAGCTGGGCAGGGCAGCAGAAACCCACCTACAAGTATCTCTCGAAGGAACTGTCTGTAGTTCTCAGAAGACTTTAAGCAGAGCTGCTTCCACTTGTCTCCAACAAATCCAATAGGGTGCAGGCTCCTTGCCATGCACCATCATATTTATGGACCAAAGACATGAGATGAGAATGCTTTTAGTGTACATCACTCGGTATTTTGCTTCTTGGCTCTTAATGTATCTGCATGTTATCAGGAGGGACTAGTCCCTGGAGAAGGACTTCATGTTTGGTAAAGTAGAAGGTCGGTGAAAAAGAGGAAGGCCCTCAATGAGATGGATTGACACAGTGACTGCAACAGTGGGCTCAAGCATAACGATGATTGTGAGGATGGTGCAGGACCAGGCAGCATTTTGTTCTGTTGTTCATGAGGTCTCTATGAGTTGGAACAGACTTCATGACACCTAACGACAACAGCAACATGGAGCACAGCTCTGCTCTGATACACAGGAGATCGTCATGAGTCAGAATCGACTCAGCGGCACTAACAACAACCCTGTATCGTCATGCTTTCTGAGAACTTTCCGTGAGGAGGCCTTTCTGAAGGGCTGACTTATGTATGGATACGGTGCCAGTAGCCACATTTAAATTAAAGCCTTGAATGTGTCCCCAGTGCTTTTTTATTCTGAAAGTTGTGTCTCTACAGCATTGAGTTCTTCCCTGAGTAAACATTTAGCTGTTCTCTCCTGGGAGGTACCCTGACATACCTTTCCCATGTTCTTTTTGCTGCCTGGGTGTTTTTAAAAGACAAATTATTCTCTTTAGCAACTTTTGTTTAGTTGGTTTTTATCTTGTCGCATTTCTTCTTGTTGCTTGAGAATTTTTGCAGTATATATGTATTTTTTGTCTATCTGATTTCTCATGCTGAACAAATATTTTGTAACTGCAGAGCATTGTTTTAACAGCTTGGTTTTACCTAACTCTATAATGAGAGTGGAGCCCTGGTGGTGAAGTTGTTTTAAGAGCTCAGCTGCTAACCAAAAGTTCAGCTCCACCAGCCCCTCCTTGGAAACCCTATGGGGCAGTTCTACTCTGTCCTATAGGGTCACTATGAGTCGGAATCCACTTGATGGGTTTCAGTTTTTTTTGGTTTATAACGAGAGTAGTCTTAAAGTGAGGAGTCCCCTCTTTGTTCCAAGATTCTGTCTTTGAATCATCAGTGTGCCAATCCAGAGTGCTGGCCCCAGTCCTCCCCAGTCCTCACAGCCCTCCCCAATCCTCACAGCCCTCAATGCTCCCAGCTGTGGTGAGCTCCTTGGAAACTTGTGGTGGAAGATCGTTCATGGTGTGGCATATAGCCACTCAGAGTCCAAGCACGGTCTGCCCAGATATGGTTTGAGTAGTGGGACTAAGGAGAGTCAGTGCCCTGGGTCAGGACTGGGGCAGCCATGGCCTTCTCTGAAGTAACCAGACTGATCTTCTGTCAGACTAAGATTCATTGTCTTTTGCTATAAAATATCCCCTTGGAGGGGTAACCCTTAGGAGAGTTACTTAACTTCTGTGCCTCAGTTTCCTTGTCACACCTGATCATAGTGGAGTAGCTCCTGTCAGACCAACTGTCCGTGGAGAAGTTGGCAACTCTGAATAGAGTATATTAAAAACAGCTGAAGGCGCCAGGGAGTGACCAAAAAGCAGCATAAGGTCAATAGAAATCAACACTTGGAAGAAAGGAATGACACCAGGATGAGGTTTCATGGATTTTAGCCTTAGGGAAGACTCTAGTCATTGCCAGATGGGATGGCTAGAACCCAGAATGAAACCTTCAGTTTTCCTGCATTTACCCATTATTGGAAAGAGTTCAAGGACCCCTCAGCAGCTAGAACATGAATGGAGAAATCCTAGGAAGGAGAGAACCACAGAGAGGGAGCCCCCCAATTCTTCTGTAGACTCTATGCAAACCTCAGGGTGACTCCTGAAACAACCATGGACAGGATGGAATTCTGGGAGCAAAACTGAGGATAAAAGAGCTGCACAGAGCTTTTAGCTGCTGCCACTTCAGGAGGGACCACATTTGGAGTTTGAATCCAGCCAAGTTAACTACCTGCTAAAACAAAACAAAACTGTCAACACTCTTCAGAGGAATCCAGGGCCTCTACAACATGCCCTTCACAATGCTTAGGATACAATCCAAATTTAACAATTTCACAATCTAAAATGAATATGCATGCAAAGCGACAGTAGAAAAATGATCTGTATTTTAAAAAAACAGTCAATGGAGACCAATCTTGAGATGACCTAGAAGTTAGGATTAATATACAAGCATTTTAAATTGGCTATTACTAAGTAAAGAAAATGAAGTAACAAAAATGTTCAGAGTAAATGATTAGACAGACAAATTCAACAAAGAAATAAAAACTATAAAAAAGAACCAAATGAAAATCCCAGAACTGAAAAACTAAATATACAATATTAAGATATGACCATATTTTTACACAAATAACATGTGCCTTCTACATTTGTTTGCCAGCCACACCCTCTCCCTGTGAAATATTTTCATAAGCATGCTATACTAATTTGTAAAAAAATGTAGATGTTATGAAAAGGCCTAACATTTGTGTAACTAAAGTCACACACACACAAAAAAAGAGTGAGATAGTGGAGCAGAAATAATCTTTGAAGACATAATGGTCATTTTGGCCCAAATTTGGTGAAAAATATAAATGTACTGATCCAAGAAGCTTCCTAAATCTCTGATGGGGTAAATACATAGAACACTACAATAAACACATCATGGTCAAATGGATGCAAATCAAGATAAAGAGAAAATCTTACAGACAGACAAGAAAAGAGAAAATCTTACAGACAGACAAGAAAATGACCTCACAGGGGAACAATGATATGAATGACTGCTGACATCTCTTCAAAATCAATGGAGGCCAGGAGACAGTGGAATGACACTGTTAGAGTGATGGAAGAGAACCAACAAAATCAAATATTGTTGAATTAGAACTCCATAGCCAGTGGAAACATTCTTCAAGAATGAAGGCAAAATAAAGACATTTTCAAATGAACGCCAACTAAGAGCATTATTCATCAGCAGACCTACAGTGTAAGAAACGAGAAAGGAACTTCTTCAGACTGAAGAGAAATGGTGGAAATTCAGAGTGGGAGGAAGAAGAAAGAGCTTTGGAGATTATAAATATGTATGTAAATCTAAAAAAACTTTGTATTTTATTTTTTAAAAAATCCATATGCTGGTTTCAGATGGATATTATAATATTGCAGTGTGGGATTTATGATACTTGCATTTCAAAACATATAACAGGCATAGCTTATAGTACATATAATATAAAATGTATAGTGTATAATGATAGTGGATAGTAGAATGGAAATCTACCCATACAGGTCCAAGATCTTGTTACATTAAACAACAACAACAAAAAATTTACCATCAAATAAATTCTGACTCATGGCAGCCTCGTGTGCTTCAGAATAGAAGTGCTCTCCATACAGCTTCCAATGGCTGTGATCTTTCCGAAGTAGATATCACAGTAGAATTTCACTCCATAGGGATTGCAATGGCTGTGACCTTTCTGAAGTTGATCACCAGGCCTGTCTTCTGAGGTGCCTCTGGGTGGATTTGAACAGCCAACTTTTTTGTTAGTAACTGAACACTTAACCGTTTCTGCTATCCAAGGACTTCTTGATGTTACATTCGGTAGTACAGTATTCTAAATAGATTATGAAATGCTAACTATGTGTCTTACAATTACTATACTGTCACTCAAATAGTAATGCAAAGAAGTATGGCTAAAAAAAAAGAAAAAATAGATTAAAATGGAATTAAAAAGAGAAATTGGCCCAAAAAGAAAGGAGATGTGAGAACAAGAGGAATGTGAAACAGATGAGACAAATAGAAAGTAACTAGTAAAATCATTGGCCTAAATCCAACCATGTTAATAATTACATTAAATGTAAACATACTAAATATATGAGTTAAGAGGCTGGTATCATCAGAATGGGAAAAAGGAGACACCCAGTACTGTACTGTTTACAAGAGATGCACTTTAAATATAAAGACTTATAGGTTAAAGATAAAAGAATTGGGAAGAGATACACTGTGCAAACAAAGCAACATAAGGCTGAAGAGTAGAGCTCCCATTGATATCAAATATAGTAGATTTAAAGACATGGAGTATTTATTACTGGAGAAAAACAGGGACATTTCATAATAATATGATGCTGAAATACCAAATATTGATGAGGTTGTAGTGTAATTTGAACTTTTGTACATTGTTGCTGTTGTTGGTTGGTGCCATCGAGTTGGTTCTGTCTCTTAGAGACCCTCTGTACAAAAGAACAAAACACTGCCTGGTCCTGCGCCATCCTCACAGTTGAGCCCGTTGTTGAAGCCACTGTGTCGATCCGTCTCCTTGAGGGTCTTCCTCTTTGTCACTGACCCTCCACTTTACCAAGCATGATATGTTTCTCCCCTGATAACATGTCCAAAGTACGTGAGACAAAGTCTCACCATTGTCGCATCTAAGGAACATTCTGGCTGTACTTGTTTCAAGACAGATTTCTTTGTTCTTCTGGCAGTCCATGGTATATTCAGTATTCTTCGCCAACACCATAATTCAAATGCATCAATTCTTCTTCGGTCTTCCTTATTAACTGTCCAGCTTTTGCATGCATATGAGGCAATTGAAAACACCATGGCTTTGAATCGACTTACCTTAGTCGTTAAAGTGACATCTATGCTTTTTAACATCTTAAAGAGATCTTTTGCAGCAGATTTACCTAATGCAATGTTGTCTGATTTCTTGACTGCTGCTTCCATATGCATTGATTGTGGATCCAGCTAACATGAAATCCTTGACAACTTCAATATTTTGTCTATTTATTATAATGTTGCTTATTGGTCCAGTTGTGAAGATTTTTGTTTTCTTTATATTGAAGTGTAATCCATACCGAAGGCTGTAGTCTGATCTTCATCAGTAAGTGCTTCAAGTCCTCTAAGCTTTCAGTGAGCAAGGTTGTGTCATCTGCATATCATGGGTTGTTAATGAATCTTCCTCCAATCCTGATGCCGCATTCTTCATATAGTCTAGCTTCTCAGATTATTTGCTCAGCATACAGATTGAATAAGTATGGTGAAAGGATAAAACCTGGATAAACACCTTACCTGACTTTAAACCACATAATATCCCCTTGTTCTGTTTGAACAGCTGCCTCTTGGTGTATGTGCAGGTTTCCCATGAGCACAATTAAGTGTTCTGGGATTCCTATTCTTCACAATGTTATCCATAATTAATTATGATTCACACAGCCAAGTGCCTTTGCATAGTTATTAAAACACAGGGAAACATCTTTTTGGTATTCTCTGCCAAGATCCATCTGATGTCAGCAATGATATCCCCCCTTCCATGTCCTCTTCTGAATCTAGCATGAATTTCTGGCAGTTCCTTGTCAATGTACTTCTGTAACCACTTTTGAATGATCTTCAGCAAAATTTTACTTGCCTGTGATATTAATGATATTGCACAATAATTTCCACATTCTGTTGGATCACCTTTCTTTGGAATGGGCACAAATATAGATCTCTTCCCAGTTGATTAGCCAGGTAGCTGTCTTCCAAATTTCTTGGCATAGATGAATGAGCACTTCCAGAGCCGTGTCCATTTGTGAAATGTCTCAATTGGTATTCCGTCAATTCCGGGAGCCTTGTTTTTTGCCAATGCCTTCAGTGCAGCTTGGACTTCTTCCTTTAATATGATCAGTTCCTGATCATATCCTACCTCATGAAATGGTTGAAGGTCGACCAATTTTTTTTGGTACGGTGACCCTGTGTATTCATTCCATCTTCTTTTGATGCTTTCTGCGTTGTTCAGTATTTTCTCCATAGAATCCTTCAATATTGCAATTCGAGGCTTGAATGTTTTCTTCAGCTCTTACAGCTTGAGAAATACCGAGCTTGTTCTCCCTTTTGGTGTTTTAACTCCAAGTTGTGACACATTTCATTATAATACTTCATCTTCTTGAGCCTCCCTGTGAAATCTTCTGTTCAGCTCGTTTACTTCATCATTCCTTCCATTCACTTTAGCTACTCTACATTCAAGAGCAAGTTTCAGAGTCTCTTCTGACATCCTTTTTTTTTTCCCCTTACCTGTCTTTTTAATGACCTTTTGCTTTATTTATGTATGATGTACTTGATGTCATCCCCCAACACATCTGGTCAGAGCATCAAATCTGTTCTTGAGATGGTATCTAAATTCAGGTGGGATATACAAAGTACTTTATACTTTGCCTCCCGTGGACTTGTTTTAATTTTCATCAGATGCAACTTGAACTTACATATGAGCAGTTGATGGTCTATTTTGCAGTCAGCCCGTGGCCTTGTTCTGACTGATGATATTGAGCTTCTCCATGGTCTCTTTCCACACATGGAGTCGATTTGGTTCCTGTATTATCCATCTTTTGAGGTCCATGTTTATAGTCACCCTTTATGTTGTTGAAAAAAGGTATTTGCAATAAATATCATTGGTCTTACAACACTCTGTCATGTGAGCTCTGACATTTCTGTCATCAAGGCTTATTTTCCAAGTACGGGTCCTTCTTCTTTGTTTCCTACATTTGCATTCCAGTCGCCAGTAATTATCAATGCATCTTGATTGCTTGTTTGATCAGTCAATTTCAGATTGCAGAAGTTAGTAAAAATCTTTAATTTTTTTCATCTTTGGCCTTAGTGATTGGTGTGTAAATTTGAATAATAGTCGTAGTAACTGTTCTTCTTTGAAGGTTTATGGGTATTATCCTGTTACTGACAGCATTGTACTTCAGGATAAATCTTGAAATGTTCTTTTTGATGAGGAATGCAACACCTTCCCTCTTAAATTTTTCATTCCTGGTGTAGTAGAACATATGATTGTCCAGTTCAGAATGGCCAATACTAGCTATTTCAGCCCACTAATGCCTAGTATATCAATGTTCCATTTCATTTTCCACGACTTTCAATTTTCCTAGATTCATACTTTGTACATTCCATGTTCTGGTTATTAATGGATGTTTGCAGCTGTTTCTTCTCATTTTGAATCATGCCACATCAGCAAATAAAGGTCCTGAAAACTTTACTGCATCCACTTCATGAAGGTCAACTCTACTTCGAGGAGGCAGCTCTTCCCCAGTTGTACTTTGAGTGCCTTCCAACCTGAGGGGCTCATCTTCTGGCACTGTGTCAGACAGTGTTCTGCTGGTATCCATAAGGTTTTCACTGGCCAATTATTCAGAAGTAGGCTGCAAGGACCTTCTTCCTCGCCTGTCTTAGCCTGGAAGCTCCGCTGTGAAATCTGTCCATCACGGTTGACCCTGCTGGTATTTGAAATGCTGGTGGCATAGCTTCCAGCAACACAGCAAGCTACCACAGTAGGAGGAACTGATGGATGAGTGGTGATGGAAAGACTGGGGATGGGGTGATTTCTGTAGTGATGATGCTGTTCTGTATGTTTATAGGGGTTTTGACTACACAGATAGATGCGTTTGTCAAAAATTATTGGATGATAGCCTTAAGATATGTACATGTAACTGTATGCACAGTTTGATCTCAAAAAAATCAATCATAAACAAATATTAACCTCTACGGAAGAACAAGCAAATCAGTCTTAGAAGAAATAAAACCAGAATGTTCCTTAGAAGCAAGGATGGCACAACTGTGGTCACGTACTTTTGACACGTCATCAGGAAGACCAATCGCTAGAAAAGGATATCATGTTTGGTAGAAACATAATAACCACAAAAGTAGACTCAATCATATCAGTAATCATGAAGATGGCGTAGGACAAGGGCACATTTTGTTGTGTTATACGTAAGGTTGCCGTGAGTTGGAGCTGGCTCAATTGCAGCTCATAACAAGCTAAATGACAGACATGCTGAAGTGTTTCAGTGTGGAGTGTGCCAATGTCAACAAATTACTTTGAAATGCATCAGAACATAAGACGGACTTATAGATGGATAAATAAATGAACAAAGGGATAGATACGTGATAAAGCAAATATAGCAACATGTCCATTATAAATCTGTATGAGAGTTCACCTTCCAATTCTTTCAACTTTTCAATATGTTGGAAAATTTTCATAATAAAATATTGGAGGAGAGTTAGCAAAATGTTCAATCAAGAGTTAAGAAATAAAATGTGAGTATTCATAACAAACTGTGGGTAATACCTCATGATATTACCTGGTGGTGCAATGGTTAAGAGCTGTGGCTGCTAACCAAAAAGTCAGTTCAAATCCACCAGCTGTTCCATGGAAACCCACTGGGGCAGTTCTACTCTGTCTTACAGGGTTGCTATGAATTGGAATCCACTTGACGGCAATGAGTCTGGGTTTTTGGTTTCATAGCTCACAGGGCTTTTGTGAGAATTGAATGAAGCAGTGCAGGGAGCACTCTGGGATGTGTTCCTGGTCCATGGAAGCACTCTTACCCATGAATGCTCATGGTCATTATTGTTTATGCACCAGCTGCTATTGTTCTAAGTTAGATCAGGGGCCCCCAAGGCGAATGGGAGAGAGACGAGCAAGGTAGAAGGGGCATGTCTGTGATTCCTGGATCAGTGCCCAAGATACTCTGTCTCCTTCAGTCATCCAGTCAGCTCTGCGGGATAGATCGTGCCCATGTTTCAAGGTGTGAAACCTGAAGCTCTAAGGAGTTCTGCAGCCGGCTTGTGAATCATGAAACCTGCCTGGTGTCTTAGTATCCTGCTGCTGCTGTAACACAGATACCACAAGTGGGGGTTTTAAAGCACACAAATGAATTTTCTCACTGTTCTGAAGGCTGAAAGTCCAAATTAGGAGGTCAGTCAGCATACGTGGATTCCTTCATGTGGAATTCCCTGGGTGTCCTTTGGTTTGTAGATGATTCTCACATGGTATCTGTCTTCCCCTGTGTGTGTCTTTGTGTCCATTTTTCTCTTTTTATAACTCAAAAGTGATTAGATTTAGAACCTACTCTATGATCTAATTAACAGCAAAGAAAACACTATTTTCAAACAGAATCGCCCCTACAGGTATAGGGGTTAGGATTCCAACATATATTTTGGGGGTGATACAATTCAGTCCATAACACCAGTTGTTGTTAGGTGCTGTCTTAGTCATCTAGTGCTGCTATAACAGAAATACCACAAGTGGATGGCTTTAACAAAGAGAAGTTTTATTCTATCTTAGTCTAGTAGACTAGAAGTCCGAATTCAGGGCACCAGCTCCAGGGGAACGCTTCCTCTCTCTGTCAACTCTAGAGGAAGATCCTTGTCATCAATCTTCCCCTGGTCTAGGAGCTTCTTTACACAAGAATTGGGTCCAAAAGACACACTCTGCTCCCAGTGCTGCTTTCTTGGTGGTATGAGGCCCCCATGTCACTCTGCTCGCTTCTGTCTTTTATATCTCAGAAGAGATTGGCTTAAGATACAATGTAATCTTGTAGATCCTATCAACATAACTGCCAGTAATCCATCTCGTTAACATCATAGTGATAGGATTCACAACACATAGGAAAATCACATCAGATGACAAAATGGTGGACAATTACACAGTACTGGGAATCATGGCCCAGCCAAGTTGACATACCTTTTTGGGGGGCACAATTCAATCCATGACAGGTGCCGTCGAGTCAGTTCTGACTCATACCTACCCTTTGTACAACAGAACAAAACACTGCCCAGTCCTGTTCCATTCTCACAATTGTTGCTATGTTTCAACTCGTTGTTACAGCCACTGTGTCAGTCCATCTCACTGTGGGTCTTCCTCTTTTTCGCTGACCTCATACCTTAACAAGCATGATGTCCTTCAGGGACTGGTCCCTCCAGATAATACATCCAAAGTATGTGAGAGGAAGTCTCGCCATCCTGTCTTCTAATGAACATTCTAGCTGAACTTCTTCCAAGACAGATTTGTTCCTTCTTCTGGCAGTCCATGGTATATTCAGTATTCTTCACCAACACCATAATTCAAAGGCATTAATTCTTCTTCAGTCTTTCTTATTCATTGTTCAGCTTTCGCATGCCCATAACACCTGGGGTATCCCAAGTTCTGTCCAGTCTTTTCCATTTGCTGTCATCGACAGACATATTGGTGGAGACATTGGACCCTTTGTCCTCACCTAGGGGAGTTTCTCCTATCACCCGTGATCAAAAAAATACATTCTTGGTGAACTCCAAAGATGTGGATGTGTTCCCTTATTTTTTATCACTTAGAAAGAAAGTGTGCAGTGTGGAAGTGACAGTGGTGTTCTGTTAGATTATCAGATAATGCGAAATTACACATGCACGTCTTATAGATGAAGAGAAGCCAACAAATATAAAAGGGAACTACTTTAAATTAATGAGGACTTCTACAGGTGTTGGTTTTTCTTTGTCCTCTGGTATATTCACAATAATTCTTACACTGCTAGCTGGAATTCCCCACCTGCAGTTGTTAAAGATCAAATTTTATTAGTTTGAATTCTTTTAAAAGCAACTAAAAAATATTCTTCTTTTGATAGGTAACTAGAAGCTAACACTGTAGTTGTAAATCCAGACTGTTTTGTGCTTACTATCACAGTGTCTTATAATGGACTCCGGGGGAGCAAAGGTGAAGTATTCATTTCATTGACTCATGAGACCCACCTTATATTCTAACAGTGGTGGGATAGAGCTGTAAATTAAAGGCAGTTCTTATATTTGAAGCCAGGAAAGCCAAACTTGATTATGAAAGAATACTTTACTTGATTCTGTGCTAGACAAAAGTAGGCTTACCTCCAAATTCAGCCACTGCATTTTATATTTTGCCCTGACTTATGGCTGATGGATATAAATATGACTGTATTGGAAAAGATTCATATTTGTACCCATTCCAAAGAAAGGTGACCCAGCAGAATGCAAAAATTATCAAATAATATCATTAATATCACACATAAGTAAAATTTTACTGAAGATCGTTCAAAAGTGGTTGCAGCAATACATCAACAGGAAATTGCCAGAAATTCAAGCAGAATTCAGAAGAGAACGTAGAATGAGGGATATCATTGCTGATGTCAGAGGAATCATGGCTGACAGCAGAGAATACCAGAAAGATGTTTACCTATGTTTTATTGACTATTCAAAGGCATTCAACTATGTGGATCATAACAAATAATGGTTAACATTGTAAAGAATGGGATTTTCAGAACAATTAATGGTGCTCATGAGGAACCTATACATAGCCCAAGAAGAAGCAGTCATTTGAACAGAAACAAGGGGATAATGTGTGATTTAAAGTTAAGAAAGGTATTTGTCAGAGTTGTATCCTTTCACTATACTTATTCAATCTGTATGCTGAACAAATAATCCGAGAAGCTGGACTATATGAAGAAGAACACAGCTTCAGGATTGGAGGAAGACTCATTTACAACCTTCGTTATGCAGATGACACAACCTTGCTTGCTGAAAGTGAAGAGGACTTGAAGCACTTACTGATGAAGATCAAAGACCACAGCCTTCAGTGTGGATTACACCTCAACATAAAGGAAAGAAAAATCCTCACCACTGGACCAATGAGCAACATCATGACAAATGGAGAAAAGATTGAATTGTCAAGGATTTCATTTTACTTGGATCCACAATCAGTGCCCATGGAAGCAGCAGTCAAGAACTCAAGCGATGCATTGCACTGAGCAAAATCTGTGCAAACGATCTCTTTAAAGTGTTAAAAAGCAAAAATGTTAAAAAGCCGTGGTGTTTTCAGTTGCCTCATATGCATGTGAAAGCTGGACAATGAATAAGAAAGACGAAAGAAGAATTGATGCCTTTGAATTATGGTGTTAGCTAAGAATACTGAATATACTGTGGACTGCCAGAGGAAGGAATAAATCTGTCCTGGAAGTACAGCGATAATGCTCCTTAGAAGCAAGGATGGCGAGACTTTGACTGATGTACTTTGGACATGTTATCAGGAGGGACCAGTCCCTGGAGAAGGACATCATGCTTGGTAAAGTAGAGGGTCAGCGAAAAAGAGGAAGACCCTCAGGGATATGGATTAACACAGTGACTTCAACAATAGGCTCAAGCACAACAACGATTGTGAGGATAGCTGAGGACCAGGCAGTGTTTTGTTCTGTTGTACATAGGGTCGCCATGAGTCCGAACCGACTGGACGGCACCTAACGACAACAGCAACAATACTGGGTAGTGAAATAATGCACAAAATTTATTTATCTCATTTTCTTTTTTGTGACAAACCAGTACTGTAAATGTAGACTAGTCCATAACAAGTTGATGGAGAAGTTTAGGGATATGGGGTCGGGGGGAGAGGAATTCCACTAAGTAATTCTTATGGCAGTTGGAACCAGAATTGTACTTTTGAAAGGCAGTCAGTTGTAAGCTCCCTTATGTGTCCCTAAGCCTGCCCTTTTTACCAACTTCTCCCTCACTGCACTCATCAATGCTTCCTTCCTGCACTCATCAATGCTTCCTTCCCAGGATGTCATCAACGCAAGCATACATCTGCGTCAGGTGACTCTAACTCAATCCGGGATTCTGACAAATGTGACAGAAAGAAAAGGTACAGTTAATTAAGTTTGGTCGGCTTTGCTACAGGGCTTCATTTGAGCCCAGGAGACAAGCTAATCTCATAAGCAGCTGACAGGGACCTTGAGTGTTTCACTTCCCAATGGATGTGTTCAGGTGGCTAACTGTCTTTAATTTGCCCAGACATGTCCGTGATCATCTGTATGAGGAAGACCTGAGCCAGCTAGTCCTCCAAGTTTGTAGATTGTGCCAGGTGATCTGTTATCACAGCACGTATGAGGGGAGAGTCATGTTGAAGTTATGGCAGTGGGCAAGTGAGGGTGAAACGTGGACCGAGTGTGAGCTGGGATGGAACTGGAGAATCTATATCTGTAAACCCAAAACCAAACTCATTGTTGTGGAGTCAACTTCAACTCATGGTGACCCCATGTGTTACAGAGTAGAACTTCTCCATAGGGTTTTCTTGGCTGCAGTCTTAAGGGAAGGAGATCGCCAGGTTTTCTCTTCTGAGGTACCACTGGGTGGGTTCAAACTGCCAACCTTTAGGTTATCAGTGAATCCCCAACCTCTTGCACCACCCAGGGACCTTATCTATCTCTCTCTTTCTCCTTCTCCGTCTCCATCTTCATCTCTACCTCTGTATGTATCTCTATATCGTCTTTATATCTATATCATTGTTATTGTGTGTTGCCATCGAGTTGATTCCAACTCATGACAACTCCATTTGTGCAGAGTAGAACTGCTCCGTAGAGTTTTCAAGGTTGTGAACTTTTGGAAGCAGATTGCCAGGTCTTTCTTTCAAGGCACCTCTGGGTGGGTTCTAACTGTCAATCTTTCAGCTAGTAGTCGAGCATTTAACTCTTTGCACCACCCAGGGACTCCTGAACTTTTTCTCGGGAATTTCAAGGACTATTTTTCAGAAACCAGAGACAAAAGGCCCCATTGAGTTCTTTGTCCCAGAGTAAAGATATAGATAGTGAAGACATAGATGGAGATAAAAATGAAGAACAAGACATTCAGTCGATGTTTACAGTAACAACAATCAATTTTAAAATAAGTTAATTTCATGTTATGGACAAGTAAGGGAGAGATATAGAGAAAGAAAATGTTATGGATTGAATTGTGTCCCCCAAAAGGCATGTTGAAATCCTCACCCAGTCCCTGTGAATGTGACCTTGTTTGGGGAAATGGGGTCTTTCTTTGCAGATGTTCTCACTTGAGTAGGCTGGGTCCTTCCTAATCCTTTCTGAGTGGTGTCTTAATAAAAGAGGTCACACAGAAGGAAGACAGAGACCTTGAGAGCCAGGGAATAGTTCCTCTCTCAGATCCCCAGAAGGAATCAACACAACCCATACCCTCATTTGGACTTCTAGCCTCCAGAACCTTGAGACAAATCTGTCATGGAAGAAGTGCAGCCAGAATGCTCCTTAGAAGCAAGGATGGCAAGACTACATCTCACATACTTTGGACGTGTTGTCAGGAGGGACAAGTCCCTGGAGAAGGACATCATACTTGATAAAGTAGAGGGTCATTGAAAAAGAGGAAGACCCTCAAAGAGATGGATTGACACAATGGCTGCAACAATGAACTCAAGCATAACGATTGTGAGCATGGCTCAGGACGAGGCGGTGTTTCCTTCTCTTGCTCATAGGGTGCTATGAGTCGGAACCAACTCGATGGCACCTAATAACAACTTAGTGATCTTCTGTTATGGCAGCCTTAGGAAACTAAGACAGAAAAGGAGCAAGAAAAAGGGAATATGAACCCAGGGATATAGAAGAAGGTGTAAGAACTTTGCCATCAAGTTGATTCTGACTCACAGGAATGCTCTAGCGACCCTGTAGGACAGAGTAGAACTGCCCCATAGTTTCCAAGGAGCGGCTGGTGGATCCAAACTGCTGACCTTTTGGTTAGCAGTTGAGCTCTTAACCACTGTGCCACCAGGAGAAAAGATTGAAGTTATCAGGGATTTCATTTTACTTGGATCCACAGTCACCACCCTTGGAAACAGCAGTCAAGAAATCAAATGATGCATTGCTTGGGCAAATCTGCTGCAAAAACCTCTTTAAGGTGTTAAAAAGCAAAGATGTCACTTTGAGGACTGCCTGACCCAAGCCATGGTGTTTCCAGTTGCCTCATATGCATACGAAAGCTGGACAATGAATAAGGAAGACCTATGAAGAATTGACTCCTTTGAATTATGGTGCTGGCGAACAATATTGAATATCCCATGGACTGCCAGATAAATGAACACATCTATCTTGGAAGAAGTACAGCCAGAACGCCCCTTAGAGACGAGGATGGCAAGATTTGGTCTCACATACTTTGGACATGTTATCAGGAAGCACCAGTCCCTGGAGAAGGACATCATGCTTGGTGAAGTAGAGGGTCAGCAAAAAAGAGGAAGACCCTCAAGGAGACAGATTGATACAGTGGCTGCAACAATGGACTCAGGCATAACACTGATAGTGTGGATGGCGCAGGACTGGGCAGTGTTTTGTTCTGTTGTACATGGGGTTGCTATGAGTCAGAACTGGATCAATGGCACCTAACAACAAGAAGGCAGGCCTAATGTCTGACCTACCTCCTTACAGTACCACAGAGTGCTAAGTCGGCTGACGTTGATGGTTATGCAGTGATTGTGTATGTCTCCATCCTTTGTATGCTACGTGCCAGGGGTTAGAGCCTTAGAGGAAGGGCCGGGGTACCAGAGTAGCCAGAGATTCCAACCTGGGCAGGAACCTAGGGGTGATCCATGCGGACTGAAACGGACCTACGTCAGAGATCATTGGATATTGTGTCTCTTTTTTGATTTTGGCCAATGAGTTGGTGAAAAGGGCATCTCGAGTTAGTTTACTTGTGCGTCCTGGCTGGTGAGACCCCTCATGGTTTACTGGCGACTCGAATTCCCTTGCCTGTGAATTATATTGTTACACCCGCTTAATCTGTTTTAACTCTTTAATTGTATTGTTATACCCTAAAAGTCTTTTGTCATTCTCTTTTTAATTTGTTAAAGCTTTTTTAAAAAAAAATAGGGATATTAAACTACTTTATATTTATTATGTATTGCCAGCATACTTACCCAAGCTCTTCATTTGTCTTTTGACTTTCTTTACAGTGGCTCTTACTGTACAATTTAAATGCTTAGATACCCAGAGGTGCGTCTTTTTCTTTACTGCCCCTCGCTTTCTGTTTTGTGTCGAAAGGCCACTCCTATCCCAATGTTATATTAAAAGGTCTCCTAAATTTTCATTAATACACACTTTTATTTAAACTGAATCCTTTTGGAACCCTTTTTTTAAACTTAATGTGAGATAAAGCTCTGGAAGTGTTTTCTTCCAATGGACGTGGTCGCCGTTAGATAAATCAAAGGTCCAGATGCTCTAGTGAAACACTGTTGGTGACCAGCAATGAGTGGGGAACCTTCAAGGGCTGGCCTGAGACAGAATGTTTCAGCACCCACCTCTATGGAAAAAGGTGGAAAACGAGCTCTGAAGAAATGTGTCCCCATGGGAGACTCGATGCCCCAGACATCTCAGTCTTCCCCACGTCACACTCAGAGCTCCTACAGTTCCAGCCTGAGGCTCATCTTTTCCTGGAACTGGAAGGAGTGACAGTAAAAATTATAGAGAAGGATAAATCTTGAGAACAGTCAAAAATTTTATAAAATAACCTTAAACTGAAAATATCCCCTGAAGTCTTCTTAAAACCGGCAGTAGTTTAGCTTGACTAGTAAGAAATGTCTGCCTGGAGCATTGTGCTCTTTTAAGATCTGTCTATACGGGATCAAACTGACAACAGCAACTTGAAATGATAGATAGTGTCTTAGTCATCTAGTGCTGCTCTAACAGAAATAGCACAAGTGGATGGTTTTAACAAAAAGAAATTTATTTTCTCACAGTCCAGTAGGCTACAAGTCCAAATTCAGGGCATCAGCTCCAGGAGAAGGCTTTCTCTGTGGGCTCTGGAGGAAGGTCCTTGTGATGCATCAGTCTTCTTTGGTCTGGGAGCATCTCAGCACAGGAACCTCAGGTCCAAAGGATACACTCGGCTCCTGGCACTGCTTTCTTGGTGGTGTGGGGTTCCCATGTGTCTCTGCTCGCTTCTCTCTTTTATATCTCAAAAGAGATGGCATTAAGACACTATTTAATCTTGTAAACCTCATCAGTATAATGTCATCATAGTGATAGAGCTTACAACACATAAGGAAATCACATTAGATTACAAAATGGTAGACAATCATACAATAGTGGGAATCATGACCCAGCCAAGTTGATAGATATTTTTGGGGGACTCAGTTCAATCCATGACAGATAGGAACCTGAGGGGGCAGTGAGTTCGAGTTAATGAGGGAGGAACAACTCAGAAGAGGAGGGTGAGAACGCCTGCCCAACTCGGAGAACGTCATTGGTGTCCCTGAATCGTACATGTAGAGATGGTTGGATTGGTGTGTGGCTTGCTGTGTATATTCTCAACGACAATAACAAAATAAATAAAAATTTTTAAAAAATTATAAAATAAGGAAGATAATAAAGGGGCATTTGCTGACCTGTTACTATAACATGCCATCAAGTCAGAGTCGGTATTGACTCAGAAACATCAGTAAACTGAATAAAGGATCCACAAATTGATCCAAACTAGAGGGAAATCATGAAGGGGTGACTTTTTAGAATTAAAATATAATTAATTAAATTAAAATTAATTTTTGACCCAAAATTCCATACTTCATCTGGGACCAGGCAGTGGAAAATATCCAAATTTAATTATGTAGAACATTAAACAAACTCACATATACCCAGACACACCCACATAGACCCACACAAAGACACAAAGGTACCTAGATAAAATAGTAGTTAAAATATGATTAATTTCAGCTGATGAGGGGGAGCGTTCTTGTGGTAGTTTGATTTACCATCTGCTGGACGATATAATAGAATGCATCGCTTGAGGTTTTATGTGGCTTAATCACGTCTCATAGTTAGCAGATATTGCCGGTACCAAGCCTTTTGTCTCTGAGAGATAAAGTGCTGGCTGTCTGCCCTCGCTTGGGACTCGAGGTGGGCTCAGGGAGCAGCAACAGCACTCAGCGTCAGCAAAGCCGTAGAAGCAGCTGCGTGGTGCCCTCTTGGTGGTAAACAGCCACCGTCATGATGTTGTAGGGAGTCCCTGTATGGTGCCAACGGTCAACGTGCTCAGGTTGGAGGTTGGAGTCCACCCAGAGACGCCTCAGAAGAAACATCTGGAGATCTGCTTGTGAAAACGCGGCCACTGAAAACCCTGTGGAGGCCGTTCTACTCTGACACAGAGGCGGTCGCCGTGAGTCGGAGTCAACGGACAGCAGCTGGTTTAGATACTTCAGTTTCGGGCAGCGCTGGCCTTCGCCCTTGCTCTTATACATGCAGTTCAAAGCCTGTTGTTCACACACAAAGGACGGGTGATTCTTTCAGCAGTGTCTACCCACTGTTAGAGGCCCTGCTGGCACCGTGTTAAGAGCTATGTCATGGCTGCTAACCAAAAAGGTCAGCCACTCAAATCCACCAGGCGCTCCTTGGAAACTCTGTGGGGCAGCTCTGCTCTGTCCGATAGGGTCACTGTGGGTCGGAATCGCTGGCAACGGGTTTGGTTTGGTTTTTCGGTTAGAGTCCAGCCTCTTCTCATCCCGTGTGGCAAACACCTGGGTTGGTTGCAGCAGGGGTAAGCAGGGAGGGGCTGACCAGAGTTCCCCAAGGTTGGGATTGAAGCAAAGGCTGCCAGCAGGGTGTGGTCCCCAGGGAGGAGCATCAGGGGCCTGGGAAACCCAGAAGAGGCGCCAAGGCCAAGAGACGTGACTGGCCGGGAGCCTCTAGGCCCAGGGGGCTCTGGGGCGAGAGGGGTAAAGCATCGTTCATTCCAGAAACCTACAGTGCCTGCTGTCCATGCACAGATTTCTGGTTTTTATGACTCTGAAAATGTAAAATTTGCGTTAACAGCTATGAGGTGAACAGTAAAAAATTTGTGCTTGAGTGTCCAAAACGGCCATAAGTTTGTTTTGGGTATAAAAGTGCCAATATAAGAGTTTCTTTTCCCCAATAAAACACTGTGACGAATATTCCACAAATAACGTTGTTCCCATTAGTAATCTCTACCAAGCATTTTAAAAACATTACTAAAAGATACTTTTTGTGTGTAAAATTGTCTAATATTGAGGGCTTTAGTATTCAGGCATCCGTCTTGAAAGAAGTACAGTCAGAGTACCCCTCAGATGCAAGAACGGCACGACTTCCTTTCACTTACTTTGGACACGTCATCAAGGGGGCCAATCGCTATGAAAGAAACATCATGTTTGATGAAGTGGAGGATCAGCGAAAACGAGGGGCACCCTCAATGAGCTGGATTGACAAGACAGCCTCCACAGTGAATTCACACACACCGACATTCGTGAAGATGGCGCAGGAGGGGGCCATGTTTGGTTCTGTTGTACAGAAGGCTGCCGTGAGTCAGAGTCGACTTGACAGCAGCTAAGAACATTATTAAGCCAAGAGAAGGTTTCTTATCTCATGAGCTTGATGGAAATTATTTCAGTGTAATGTGTGACGCTAGCTTGTGAGCGGGTTCCGTGAATTGGGGAAGTAAACTTGTCTTGCAAGAGTTTTCATGAAATAGGTGTCAGCTTGTCCTTGGCTGGCATCACCTCACGACCTACAGAGGAGGTGTGGAGCGTGGAGTTGCGTCTTTCTCTGGTAAACCTGGTGAGCATTTTCGCTTCCCTCTTTCTCACAAGAGCTTTGTGTTGCAATGAAGGATGGTGTGGAGGAGAGAGCGGAAAGGATGAGATAACTAAAGAAAGATAGAGTCCAATGTGGTTAAATCTCATTCCAAAGGAAGAGAGTAGACTTGTTCTTCCTGATATGGGAAACAGGCCCAAACACATACACATTGCTTACATATTCTGCGTTCAACAGGGATTAATTAAATCTCCCCCAGACACTATTTCTAGATGTTAGAGAAAGCAGTGAACAAAGAAGACAAACAACCCTGCACTAATGACATTTACGGAGCACTGGTGGCGCAGTGGTTAAGAGCTATGGCTGCTAACCAAAAAGGTCAGCAGTTCGAATCCACCACCTGCTCCTTGGAAACCCTGTAGGGCATTTCTGCTCTATCCTGCAGGGTCGCTATGGGTCGGAATCAACTCGACGGCAAGGGGTTTGGTTTGGCCATGATATTTGCATACTGTGGGGGGAAGATGAGACAATAAACACATAACATGTAACATGGCAGAGTGTGATAATTGTATGGAAAAACTAAAGCAGAAGAGGGGCCTATCCAGTGCTCGAGGTGGGCATTGCTATTTGGAATAAGATGGTCATAGAAGGCTTCCTTAGAAGCAGAAATCTGAAGGATGCCGTATCTGAACTAAGAGAGTTCCAGGTAGAAAGGGGCTTCCCTGGGTGGCCATGAGTCAGAGTGGATGGGATGGCAACGGGTTTAGGTAGAAGGAACAGCAAGGAAGCCAGCATGCAGAGTGGGCACAGTGAGAGGGGAAGGAGAGAGGTAGGCCTGGGTGGACCAGATGGGGTTTTTGCTTAATGTCCTGGGGCTGCCTTAGCAAAATTCCACAAGAGGATGTCTTTAAAGAACAGAACTGGATCATCTCACAGTTCTGGAGGCCAGCAGTCAGAATTCAGGATGGCGGCAGGCTGTGCTCACTCTCTGTCCACTCCGGGAGAAGATCCTGCCTCATCTCTCCCGGCTTCTGCAGCCCCCATGTTTCTTGGTGTTCTTTGGTTCCTTGGCTCATAGACCAAACCAAAACCCGATGCCCTCAAGTCAAATCCCACTCACAGTGACCCTATAGACCCTATCGGACAGAGTAGAACTTCCCCATAGGGTTTCCAAAGCCATTATCTTTAGGGGAGCAGATTGCCACATCTTTCTCCTGCGGAGCAACTGGTGGGTTCGAACCACTGACCAGCCTTGTGGTTAGCAGTCGAGCTCTTAACCACTGTGCCAGTTGGGCTCCTTCAGCTTGCAGACAGCTCCTCATATGCTGTCTTCCCCCTGTGTGTGACTCTGTCCTCTTTTATCAGATGCCACTCAGAAGGGATGAGGACTAGGACTCACCTACTGGGGTACTTACTCTGGTATGACTTTGTTAACCGATAACATCTGCAGAGAAGACCCTATATCCCCAAACAAAGTCACATTCACCCATGCAGTGATGAGGTCTTCACCATATCTCCTGGGGGACATCATTCAGTCCAGAGCAGGTGTTGCCTGTTGCCCTGAATTGATGGGGGAGGCCCCCGAGCACCCTGAGTAAACGGATTGCATGGTCTGACGTTGATTCAAATACCGCCACTGGCTGTTGTGCTTTGGGGAGCTGGGTGGGGGCGTGGTTGGGGCCACGGAGTTTGGTGAGGCCACCAAAACATCCGGGTGATGGTGGGCACCTGGGTTTAGCAGTGGAAGTGGACGACGTGGGGTACATTGTGAAGGTTGAACAGTTGATTTCCCAACCAAGCAGATGTAGATAATGACAGAATCTGGGGTTGCAAGAGGGGTCCAAGGCTTGGGGACATTGGGTAAACATGTGCCTGGCTAACCTTTGGAAGTGAAGCAAATTGAGAAGCACAAATCACAGGAGGCAGGGAAGCCCTGGAGAGGCTTTCAGGTTTTATAATGGTCATCAGTATGCGGCTTAAATGTCCCAGCGGTCCTCCATAATTCATGTAAGCAGACAGGAACTCTTTTGTGACTCTCTATCACAAAAGTGATAGACACTGGAGTGCCTGTGTGGTTCAAATGGTTAACGTGCTCTACAGCTAACTGAAAAGTTAGAGGTTTGAGTCCACCCAGAGGCACCTTGGAAGAAAGGCCTGGCAGTCTACCTCCAAAAAATCAGCCATTGAAAACCCTGTGGAGCACAGTTCTACTCCGAAATGTGTGGGGGTTCCATGACAAATCATAGCACTACCTTTCCTTGCTTTCACCGAAATCTGTGATTAATTATTGACTTAATTTATGAGCATACATACTTGCTGCCTTTGACTTCACCTGGCATGTAAATCTGAATCTGTTTTGTCTTCAATACAATGCTTGATGAGTTAATGACCGAATGAACAAAACTTCACCAGGAGGATGGAATTGTCTGTATTTAGGAAACATGCCCCCTAAAGAGACAATTGAATATTATTAAGGAAAAAATCCAAAGCTCTTGTAAAAGAGCTGGCCCCTTTTCCCCCTTAGACCAACATCATGAACTTTCTTTCAGAGCAAGAAGAAATATTGTGTCTGAGAAAGCACGGAGACCGAGGCCAGCTTCTAGGGAGGGAATTCAGAGCTGCTAAATGTTACCTGCTCCGGCCCTGCCAGCTTCGCTGAGCCAATTACTGGGGACATTGGTATATCATTCTGAATTGGTCTGCCTTTCCGCCCCCTCCCGTCTAACCTGTTTTCTTCATCCTTCAAGACAAAGTGGTTTAAAAGGGAAAAGTGGTTTTGTTCATTACTGGATGATAGTTGCCCTCTGATGACGAGCACCCTGCGGCTGGCATCCAAACACCTGATGACGTGTGAGTGCACGCTGTCTGACATAAGGGGGGTGCGGGATTAAAGAGTGACAGCACTGCCACTTGTCTGGTCCATGCTGTCCGGTCAGTTCCGACTCACGGCCACCCCCTGTGTTTCAGAGTACAACTGCTCCATAGGGTCTTCAAAACTGTAATCTTTATCGAAGCTGATTGCCAGGCCTTTCTTCCACAGTGCTGCTCGGTGGGTTCCAGCCACCAACCTTTAGGTTTGCAGTGTAATGCAAGCCTTCTGCTCCACCCAAGGACCTTACTAGCTGTGCTTTTTTTAATTGAGCAGCACATTCCTTGCTGACTAGTATCATTGCTAAATTTCAAGTGTTTGATATTTTAATGAGTCATTGCCTAGAAGTCATAATTTATGCTAATCCTCCGAGCCTCTGCAATATTGAGGATCATTTGAAGTCTACTTCTTCCCAACATACATTTAGTGTTTTCAGTCCTGGCTTTGTGAAAAAATGGTGCGGGGACCCTCCAGGAAATAGCATCTTTCATTTTGTCTTCTTTCACGTATCTTCACCCTGGAGATGAGAATTCCTCTCTCCTTTAGTGTTCAGAAACAAAGGCACAGGGCTCTGACCTCTGAGCTCTGGGGAGTGTCTCTAAGTTACAAATGGCTGAACTTTTAATTGTAGCAAATTACGTAGGCATACCGGGCATTTTCTGTGGCACTGGTGTTTGAAACATGGTCCTTTCTCGGTTTTCTCAGAGCCTGGTGTCCACTCCCCCTCCGGAAGCCTTTCCCTAGCAGGACATGTCTGCAGGGGCTCATCCCTGCCTGCAGGGGTAGGGGGGACAGGACAGGCCCAGACTTGTCAACACTGACCGACGTTATGGTCTGCTTGACAGCCATGTGCCTTTCCCATACAGGGAAATATTTATATATACATACATATATATATACACACATATATATGTGCATATCTATATACACACACACACATATTTACATATACATACACATAGGTATATACACGTATGTGTATGAGTCAGGACCTACGTGACGGCACATAACAAAGCAACATATGTGTATGTGTGTATGTGTGTGTGTATCAATCATATATATGTTTATATATATATACATATATAAACACTTATATATGAAATATATCTCCAGAAAACACTTTGAATATATACATATAAAATCATCACAACTAGACCAATAAGCAACTTCATGATAAATGGAAAAAAGATTGAAGCTGTCAAGGATTTCATTTTACTTGGATCCACAATCACCGCCCTTGGAAGCAGCAGTCAAGAAATCAAATGACGCGTTGCATTGGGCAAATCTGCTGCAAAAACCTCTTTAAAGCGTTAAAAACCAAAGACATCACTTTGAAGGACTAAGGTGTCCCTGACCCAAGCCATGGTATTTCCAGTTGCCTGTATGCATGCAAATGCTGGACAACGAATAAGGAAGACTGAAGAAGAGTTGATGCCTTTGAATTGTGTTGGTGAAGAATATTGAATATTGGAGAACAAACAAGTCTGTCCTGGAAGAAGTACAACCAGGATGCTCCTTAGAAGCAAGGATGGCGAAACTTCATCCCACATACTTTGGACATGTTATCAGGAGGGATCAGTCCCTGGAGAAGGACTGGCCAATGAAAAAGAGGAAGACCCTCTAAAACCTTGTGAGGGGCCATCTGAGATATTCCACTGGTCTCTCCCATCTGGAGCAGGGGAGAATGAATAAAACCAAAGACACAAGGGAAAGATTAGTCCAGAGGACTAATGGACCACAAGTACCACAGCCTCTGTCAGACTGAGTCCAGCACAACTAGACGGTGCCCGGCTACCACCGCTGACTGCTCTGACAGGGATCACAGTAGAGGGTCCCAGACAGAGCTGGAGAAAAATACAGAACAAGATTCTAATAAAGAAAGACCAGACTTACTGGCCTGACAGAGACTGGAGAAACCCTGAGAGTATGGCCCCCAGGCATCCTTTTAACTCAGTACTGAAGTCACTCCTGAGGTTCACTCTTCAGCCAAAGATTAGACAGCCCCATAAACAAAATGAGACTAACGGGGCCCAACAGTCCAGGGGCAAGGACTAGAGGGCAGGAGGGGACAGGAAAGCTGGTAATAGGGAACCAAGGTTGAGAAGGGGAGCATGTTGACATGTCGTGGGGTTGGCAACCAGTGTCACAAAACAATATGTGTACTACTTGTTTAATGAGAAGCTAGTTTGTTCTGCAAACCTTCATCTAAAGTGCAATAATTTAAAAAAAGAAAAAGAGGAAGACCCTCTACAAGGTGGATTGACTCAGTGGCTGTAACGATGGGCTCAAACATAGCAATAGTTGTGAGGATGGTGCAGGACCGGGCAGTGTTTTGTTCTGTTGTACGTAGGGTTGCTGTGAGTCAGAACTGACTCGATGGCACCTACATATATATATGTATAGATATAGATATAGATATATCTCCAGAAAGCACTTTGTGTGTATATATGTGTTTGTATAAAAAAAAATCAGTTGCTGTTAAGTCAGCTCCGACTTACGGTGACCCCATGTGTGTCAAAGTAGAACTGCTCCTTAGGGTTTTCAGTGGCTGATTTTTTGGAAGTAGATCACCAGGTCTTTCTTCCAAGGCACCTCTGTGTTGACTCTCACTTCCAGCCTTTCAGTTAGCAGCTGAGCGCATTACCCAAGGACTCTGTGTGTGTGTGTGTGTGTGTGTGTGTGTGTGTGTGTATCTCCAGAAAACTCTCAGTAGAATTATTCTGTGGTCATATATTCCTTTGCTTATCTAAGGAATTTATATATATTCCTTCATCCTTATCGTTCCTTGCTTGGTAAGCCGTATTTCATAGTTCCTTTTGGAAGAAAGTAGGAAATATAATAATTTCTTAATGTCTGTTTATCAGATAGAAAATGATAATAGTCAGTAGATACTTTCCCAGGATAATGCAATGACCGTCAGAAATATTCCAGCCATTCAGCCTGTATGTAGCTGGCACAGACTGTTAAGTGCTTGGCTATTAGCCAAAAAGTTGAAAGTTCCAACCTCCCCAGAGGCACCTTGGAAGAAAGCCCTGGTGATCTGTTTCCAAAAGGTCACAACCTTGAAAACCCTATGGAGCAGTTGTCCTCTGCACACATGAGGTCGCCATGAGCTAGAGCCAACTTGGCAGCAACACACAATAACAACAGCGTGGGTTGTCTAAACTCAAGTCACAACAAAACTCCATATTCCTCTAAACAGCTCCGTGGTTGCCTGATAACTGTAAGGTTGGTATTTGTCACAGTGATCCAGTTAACACCACGGAATCTGCCCAGGGGAACTGCTTCCAGTTACTTGACGAATTGAGAACAACGGTAACAAAGCTCTAGAATATGTCATTACAGTCAGCCCTGTAGTGTTCTCATCTGAGACAACGGTGGGGCTGCTGAGCCTGTGGGCCTGGAATCAGGCCATGTGGGTCCCAGCTTTGCAGTGCCCCAGACCCACAGTGAGCTGGGTAAGGCACCTCCCTCTCTTGTCTGCAGATCTTCATCTGTAAAACGGGAGTTATAATGATTTAATGTGTTCATGAATATGTAGTACTTGAAACAGTACCAGGCACACAGTAAGTGCTGGGTATACCTCACCTTGAGTTGTCCTTGTTGATATTATCAGCCAGTACTTCCAGAATTAAATGTCATAGACAGCATATCCCCTGCCTACCCTGAGACAGTGAACTGGCCTAATAATATTTTTTTGTTTCAAACAGGAATTGATTCGCTCAGCTGCTAACTCAAAGTTTGGCAGTTCGAACCCAGCAGCGGTTCCACAGGAGAAAGATGTGGCAGACGGCCACCATAAAAATTACAGCCTTGGAAACCCTAAGGGGCAGTTCTACTCCGTCCTATAGGGTCACTACAAGTCCTAATCGACTGGCTGGCAATAGGTTTTTAATGTACCAAAAAAAAAAAAAAAAAACCTTGCAGTAGAGTTGATTCTGACTCATAGCGACCCTACAGGACAGACTAGAACTACCCCATAGGGTTTCCAAGGCTGTGATCTTTATGGGAGCAGATTGCCAGGTCTTTTCTCCCTTGGAGGGGCTGGTGGGTTCCAACCACCAACCCTTTGGTTAGCCACCGAGCACTTTAACCCTTTGCACCACCAAAGCTCCTAAACCTACGAATAATGCAGCCTAATTAAATGATTTCCTGTGAGCCAGGAAGGTGAGGTAAAGGAAAAACAAGTGCACGAGGGAAGCTGTGACATGAGCAATTCTGGGTGCACCCCTTAGAGCTGAGCCCCAAAGACTTGCTGCAGACCGAAGCACTTTTGGGGGAAACATCCGGAAGCGGATATTTATCTTGATATTTTCTGACATCTGAAGGGCAAGGAAGGATGGTGGCCTGTGCTATTCCTGCTTTCCTCTTCCAACTGCTATTTCTGGTTTCTGCCTACAGGCAGGGGGAGGGAGCAGGAAGGGCCTGTGACTCTGGGGCTGTGGTCTGGGCTGGAGTCAAAGCAAACCTTCCTGCAGGTTCCACAGGTGGCTGCACAGAGCCCTCTTTGAAAGGCAGGCTCTCAGGCTGGGGGAGGGGCTGTGGGGGGCAGGGGTCCCAGGGCTGTGAGGAGGGGCTGTGAGGAGGGCCTGTGGGGACCAGGGGTCCCAGGGCTGTGATGAGGCGCTGTGAGGAGGGGCTGTGGGGAGCAGGGGTCCCAGGGCTGTGAGGAGAGGCTGTGGGGAACAGGGGTCCTTGATGTTGAGCCCCAGTCTGTCTCTGACATTCCCTACCCACCTTTTAGCAACCCCACAGGTCTGGAGGACCCAGTTCTCACCTCCAGCCTCTGCTCTCTGTGTCCATTGTCTCCCTCTCCTTCTCTTCCCTCCCTCCTGTCCCCTTTCCAGGGCTTGGACCTGTTGGTACCCCAGAAGCCACAGCTCAGGGTACAGAGGGGTGCTCATCTGCCTTTGCGTATGGTGACCTGGGCAGACTTTGGGCCCTGGCCTGTGGTGAGTTTGCCATTCCAAGGCCATCTGCCCCAACAGGCTTTGCAGAAGGTAGGGACTCGTCCACCAACAGGCACAGTACAGAGCAGCACCCAAAGGCCTTTTAAGAAGCCTGTACTTGATCTTAGGAGTCCTTGAAAAGGTTGGAGGTTCGAGTCCACCCAGGGGTGCCTTGGAAGAAAGGCCTGGCAATCTACTTCTAAAAAGTCAGCCACTGAAACCCCTGTGGGGCGCAGTTATACTCTGACCGCCTGGCGTCTCCAGGAGTCGAGATCAACTCGCTGACAGCTGGTAATGCAAGAGCGTGTATCAGAGCAGCTGGAAGGCACGGAAGGGACTGGGCAGCACTTGCGCTGGCCTTTGCGTTTTCTAGGTTGTTCTTCCCCTTACTATGGAGTAAGTTCCCTGTGGGAAACAATGTGTCTTCTGTTTTTATTTCCGTCTCTTAATCCCTCCAGCTGGTGTACTGCACGATGTCTTCCCATTTCAGCCGACTTGTCTTCTCTCACATTGCCTAGGACACCTAACCCGACCTTTTAATACGTACTTCAAGGCTTCGCTTCAGGGGTCCCCTGTAGTTGGCCCCATGCGTCACCCCAGCCAGGCTACCCCCTCAGTCAGTCCGCACTGTTGTCTTCACAAGGAGGTCACTGTTTTCCAGGTTAGTCCGAAACCCTTGTTTTCCAGTTTTGCAAGCCTATTTCAGTACATTCCCTGCCGGGCTTTTCTGTGTGGGCCCAGCTTATTCATTTGCTTTACACTAAACACGCTCAACAAACAATGCAGGAGAGAAGCTCATGGTACAACAGAGGCATAATTTGCCGACTCAGTCGGGCTGTCCCCTCCGTATGAGTCAGCCTTACATTTGGCGGCAGGAAACAGAAAGCCAGGCTAGAGTGGCCTAAACAAATGGGAATCTGTTTGCCTCTCGTTTAAAGAAGTCCATAGGGTCCGGGGCTGCTGGCCTTGGTCCAGCAGATTAGTGAAATCAGGGCTGGTGTCTTCAGGAGTCATGAGCTTTTTTCTCATGGTCACAACGAGGCTGCTGCAGACCCAGCCATTTCATCTACATTCAGTGCTTAGGAAAGGGAAAGTGTCCCACCAACTGCATCTGTTTCTTTTAATCAGAAACCCACAGAGGCCCTTCCTTCCCCGAAGCAAACTCTACTCACACCTGGTCACGAACCAGCTCCCAGTCACTGGAGAGCCTGGGAGAGCAAGTATGTGGACTTCTTGCCTGTAGTGGGAGGAGCCAGGGAGAAGGGGTAGGGAGTGTCCTGATGAGCTGACACACAGTGCTTGCCACTCCCTCAAAGTTCTTATGCAGCTCAGCCTGTCCTTGTTCCTAGAAGTCCTTACTATGCCACCTGTCTTAGTCATCTAGTGCTGCTCTAACAGAAATACCACAAGCGGAGGGCTTTCACAGTTTATTCTCTCACAGTCTAGTAGGCTAGAAGTCTGAATTCAGGGCACCAGCTCCAGGGCAAGGCTTTCTCTCTCTGTGGGCTCTGGGGGAAGGTCCTTGTCACTGATCTTCCCCTGGTCTAGGAGCTTCTCAGCACAGGGACCTCGAGTCCAAAGGACTCACTATTCTCCTGGCTCCTGTTTCTTGGTGGTATGAGGTCTCCCTGTCTCTCTGCTCACTTCTCTCTTTTATATCTCAAAAGAGATGGACTTAAAACACAACCTAATCCTGTGGATTGAGTCCTGCCTCATTAACATACCTGCCACTAATCCCACCTGATTAACATCATAGAGATAGGATTTACAACAGGTAGGAAAGTCACATCAGATGACGGAATGGTGGACAATCACACAATAATGGGAATCATGGCCTAGCCAAATTGATACACATATTTTTGGGGACACAATTCAACCCATGACACCACCTAATACTGTCATTTGATTGGGTGCTAAGATTGATAAGAACAGCTATGAATGTTGTTAGCTGCCAACGACTTGACTCTGCCTCGTGGTGACCTGTGTACAACAGGACGGGACATTGTCTGGTCCTGTGTCGGCCATGCTCACGATCGCTGGCACGTTCAAGTCCCTTTCTGTGGCCACTGTGCCAATCCATCTCACTGAGGGTCGTCCTCCCCCTCGCTGACCCTCTGCTTCGCCACACACGATGTCCTCCAGTGACAGATCCCTCCTGAGACATGTCCAAAGCAAGCAAGTCAGACAATGTTCTGCTGTGTTCAACAGGTTTTCCACTGGCTACTTTCGGAAGTAGATCACCAGGCCTTTCTTCCTAGGCTGTCTTAGTCTGGAGGCTCCACTAAAACCTGTCCACCATGGGTGACCCTGCCGGTATTTGAAATACTGGTGACATAGCTTCCAGCATCACAGCAACACTCCAGCCACCACAGTATAGAGAACTTGCAGAGGTTGGTGGCTATGAATTTAGTAGGCAATGATTGACTTCAAAGTAGGTAAATGCCCAGGCTGAAGGACTTTTTCCATGTAAAACATACAGTGTGATTGTTTATTCTGAAGGGGACACTGTGGCCACCTCCCTGAGAGAGGCAGTCATTGCAGTGATTTTGGAAACGTGGCCACAGCCGAGGCAGCCTGCACACGGGGACGGTGGCGTGTGGACAGGCTCCCCCTCCGATGCTGTGTCGCTGGGGTAACACATGGTGAGGAAGAGCATCAGAGTTGGGGTCCTATGAGACCCCTGCTCTCACTGCAGGAGATAAGGCACCCAGGATGTTCTCCTGGTGGCCTGCAGCCACAGGTGATGTCAGGGTGGAGAAGAAGGGGCAAGCTGGCCAGAAACAAATTCTGCAGATAGTCTTTTACCTGCATTGATTAACAAATTACCCAGAGTGCTAATGTATCCATTCATCACGAGAAATGTGACTGTCGGGCAGAACGGATAGCTGTATTAAACTACCTCTCACATCCTTTCTCTGTTGCAAGAATTAATTAATCAGTGCAATATTTAACTTATGCAAAAGTTAATGATACTTAAGAAAGGGAAGCCAAGTCCAGTTAATTTTATACTTGAGTCTAAATTCGGTCAGTGGTCACTTCAGTGCCACAGTCATTATCAGCAGAGGCTGCGCCCGGGGGCATCCATCCCTGTGGGGTGACCCCGTGCCTCGCAGGCTGTGTGTGTGACCCCGTTAGTAATCCAAACTTCGTCCAAATGGCATCAGACTCGGCATGGTGGCTTGCCCTTGCAGGGGAAGAAGAGAATGATATGTATATTCAGAATGCTGGTTTATGAACTAGTTTTAACTTAATGCTTTATGTATGTCTTAGAAATGACTGTATATCTGCTATTTGCTTTCAAAAGGAAATTTATGTGCTGTAAGTGCGAACTTACATAATTCTTCAAATGTGCATTTAAACATCTTCCTTTAGAGGTACAAAGAGTCCTGTCCTCTAGAATATATCTTTGACGTCACTCTAAGTGTACACTGCCTTCTCTGTCCACCTCGGGTCTTGTTGCCTTCGAGTCGATTCCAACTCATGGCAACCCTATAGGACAGAGTAGAACGTCCCCATAGGGTTTCCAAGGCTGTAATCTTCATGGAAGCAGACTTCCACATCTTTCTCCCATGGCACAGCTGGTGGATTCAAGCCACCGACCTCTCGGTTAGCAGCCAAGTGCTTAACCACTGAGCTACCAGGGCTTACCCCGGCCTTCGGTCGGCCATCTTTCTGGTCCTCTGAGGTTCCATTTGCTCGTGCAGATGTGAGTCTCTGGAGGCGGGCCTCGCCTCACCCCTTATTAATGTCATTGGGCCTTCTGTCCCCCACCCCCTCCCCGCCCCTCAGCCTCAGCTTTCCCCAAGTTCACTTTACAGTCCTGTTAACGGCAGGGTCTGTCTTCCTCCCTGATCGGAGCGGGAGCCGCCCTCAATGAGCAGAAGGCGTTTTCTCCTTCTGCTCAAAAACTTCCACGACTCCTCACAGCCTGTGTCCTGAATAGCAAAGCTCACCTCCTCCAGAAAAGGCCTGTCCGCGTCAGTGCCAGCCATTATCCCTCCAATGTCACATCCTCAGCCCTTCTCTGCCTGCACGGGGCTTGTTCTCGAAGCTTCGTGTCGAGAAGTCTGATTTGTATCTGACGAAAGTTCCTCCATTGCAGTGCACAGCATGCTCCCTGGGGGAGACTGCTAACCTGCTGTCTCCCCAAGAGTGGGCTTCAGGCGGCGCCCGGTGGTCCTAACACGAAGCCGGCTTCAGAGCAGCAGCACAGTGGGCTCTTGTGAGAAGGCGCTGGAGAATCTTTAGCTTTGCCTTTCCAGCTGCTGACCATTCAGACTGTACAGGACACAGGGCAGCGGACAGCGTGGAGGCACTCAGAGTGCCGAGGGAAGATGTGGCTTTGAAGCCAGGGAGGAAATGAAGGGTCCCACAGGGGCTCCCCTGGAAGGGGGAGGAAGGGGTGTGTCAGGCAGAAAGAACCACACCTGGAAGGCTGTGAGCTTGGGGAGCTCGACACATGGGAGGACCCAAAGGGGGCCGTCGGTGAGGAGAGGAGGAGGAGTGGGCACTGAAGATGCAGACGGGGGTGAGGGGGAACGTGGGATGAGAAGTCCAGTGTAGGATGAGTCTGTGGAAGAATTGATGCATTTACAATGCGGTGTTGGCAAAGAATATTGAATTTTCCATGGATTGCCAGAAGAATAAACAAATTTGTCTGGGAATAAGTACAGCCAGAATGCTCCCTGGAAGCTAGGATGGCAAGATTTCTTCTAGCATACTTTGGACATGTCATCAGGCAGGGTCAGTCCCTAGAGAAGGGCATCATGCTTGGTAAAGTAGATGGTCAGCAAAAAAGAGGAAGACCTTCAACAAGATGGACAGACCCAGTGGCTGCAGCAGTGGGCTCAGACGTAGCAATGATTGCGAGCATGATGCAGGACCAGGCAGTGTTTCGTTCTGTGGTACGAAGGGTCGCCATGAGTGGGAACCGGCTCAAGGGCATCCGATAACAGAAGGTAAGTTGGAGAGACATCAAAGTGGACGTGGCAACTTCTCTGTGTCTAGACCTCAGCAGAAAGGTCTGGGTGAGGTATCTGTGCTGTTTGGATGGTGTGTGATGACACTTCTGGGGAACTTAAAAGAGGAAGACCTAGACAGAGCCCTGGAGGGAGCCCAGGTTGGAGCAGGAGAGTCAGTGAGATGGCCAGGCTGCTGGGAGTGCAGAGCCGTGGAGGCCAGAGAGGTAAGGATCCTCAGTAGGACAAGTGGCCGCCTGCTGCTGAGCATGCTGTGGGGGTCAGGTCAGAGGGCCCGAAGCGGACCATGGAGTGTGGCAAGTGTGGGGATGATCAGTGACATTGATAGTAGTTGTCCTGGTGGCATAGATGTGGAAATGGTCTTGACAAGAGTACGGGCGTCTTGGGGATGCTAACCAGATACCATGAGTAAGGGCAACGAATAAGGAAGACGGAAGAAGAGTTGAAGCCTTTGAATTGTGGTGTCGGTGAAGAATATTGAATATACCATGGACTGCCAGGAGAACGAACAAGTCTGTGTTGGAAGAAGTACAACCAGAGTGCTTATTAGAAGCAATGATGGCAAGACTTTGTCTCACATCCTTTGGACATATTATCAGGAAGGACCAGTCCCTGGAGAAGGACATCATGCTTGATAAAGTAGGGAGGCAGTGAATAAGAGGAAGACCCTCAAAAAGATGGACTGACACAGTGGCTGCAACAATGGCCTCAAGCATAACAACGATTGTGAGGATGGCGCAGGACGGGGCAGTGTTTCGTTCTGTCTTACATGGGGTCACTATGAGTCAGAACTGACTCAATGGCACCTAACAACACCAGCAACCAGTTACCAGTTGTCAAGTCGATTCCAACTCTGGCGACCCCACGTGTGTCATAGTAGAACTGCGCTCCACAGGGTTTTCAATGACTGATTTTCCAGAAGTAGATTGTCAGGCCTTTTTTCCAGTGTATCTCCAGGTGGTCTCAAACCTCCAACCTTTCAGTTAGCAGCCAAGCACATTAACTGGGGTCCCACCTAGGGACTCTTAGAGAAAGGTAAACCGAAACAAACAACTCATTGCTGTTGAGTCGATTTCAAGTCAAGGCGACCCCATGCGTGTCAGAGTAGAACTGTGCTCCATGGGGTTTTCAGTGGCTGAGTTTTCAGAAGTAGATCCCCAGGCCTTTTTTCCAGGGCTCCTTCTGGTTAGCAGCTGAGCGTGTTAGCCGTTTGCACCACCCACTCAGGCACTCCTTGGGAACGCTACCGAGCATGAAGTGGGATCAGAGCGCCAGGCGTCTGAGAAGTCGAGAGAGAAGCCTGGCTGTGCCGGGGTTGGAGGAAGGAAGGAACAGATGGAGCTGTGTGTGCCGAGGGAGGTGGGGCGCAGGCTGGCTTGCTGTTGGGGTGGTTCAGAGGGAGAGGTGGAGGACACAGGAGTCGCTGGAGAGGGGCCAGAGCCTCGCCTGAATCCCAGTTGCCTGGTGACAATTGATAACCTAGATGGGGGCCGAGGCCCCTGTGGGGTTCTTATGCATTGAAGTAGAGTGAAAAAGTCTTTTTTCTTGAAGGTTGTGGAGTTTGGTCGTCAAATTTGATCTCAGTAAATGGATTTCTAAGTGGATATTCTAAAACCAAACTCCGTCCTTCTCTGCAATTGTCCTCCACGTGGTTCTGACACCAGGCATACTTTTTTCTCATCAGTACCTTTCATGAAGTGATTGCCCATAGAGATGCTTGAGGTGTGAAAACAATTCCCTGTAGCAAGCACAGGAGTTCAATTTCTCTCCTGGTAGGAACTCCACTGTCAGGGCCACCTGACCATCGGCAGATTCCTGCATTGACCATCTTGTCTCCTTTCTCCTGTAAATATAGTGCCTCATCCTTCTCTCTCTCCTTTAAACTTTCAATCAACTGTTTGCTTCTTCTGTGTAATTTCAGCAGTAATGTGAAATCGGTAAGGAAGGGATTCACACATAAGGGATAAAGAACTGAAGTTCATACCAGCTTGGTGAATTGGCTGAGGCTATAAGTCATAACCTTATTTTCTTAAATTTTGAAAAAATATCCATTGTAAAGACTATAAAATAGGCAAGGGGGATGGTGGTGGTTCAGTGCTAGGATGTTGTCCTTCCACGTGGGAGACCCAGGTTCAATTCCCAGCCAAGGCACCTCATGCACAGCCACCGCCCATCTGTCAGTGGAGGCTTGCATGTTGCTGTGATGCTGAACAGGTTTCAGCAGAGCTTCCAGACTAGGAAGAAAGGCCTGGTAATCTACTTCCAAATTTCATATAATGAAAACCCAGTCACTGTGGTTCAGTTTGCAGCCAATCGCGGGGATGGCACAGGACTGGGCCATGTTTTGTTCCGTTGTTCGTGGGGTCCTCATGAGTCAGGGGCCAACCTGATAGCAAATAACCACATAAAATATGTATAGGAATAGAGCATTAAAATGTTTCTCAAATGGTTAAAATAAATTGAGCAATGGTAAATATTGCTCCAATCAGTTAGTGTCTGTTTAAGACTGTTGTTTTCTCGTTGATTCTGACTCATAACCCCATGTGACACAGGAGAACTGCCCATTGGGTTTCCTTGGCTGTAATCTTTACAGGAGCAGATTGCCAGGTCTTTCTCCCGAGGAGCTGCTGGGTGGGTTCCAAATGCCAGCTCTTTGGTTAGCAGCCAAGCATTTAACCATTGTGCTCCTAGAGCTTCTTTATTTAAGATACGGTATAAGAAAAGAAACTTCATTCGCTTCGACTAGGATGTCCGGTCTTTATAACGTGCCTTTGGACTGGTCAGCTCATGGTTTGACTCTTGATTTTTTGGGTGGCCCTGTTTATTATGTAAACCATCCAGTGGAGAATGGAGTGAATATTTGTAACTTTTTATGCTCATTCCCTAGAACGGGAACAGGGTTGGAGTCATTTCCCGTGCCATCAGGAAGCATTTTAATGTGTCACAGAAATGCATTTAGATTTGGAAACTCTGGAGAGTTTTAAAATATTATCATGATATTGGCTTCCACCTGTGAGGTCCCCAAAATGAGAACTGGGGCTTCCTCTCGTATTTGTATGTAGCTGAAAACGTGTGTGTGAAGCCCACCATATGTCGAACATTGCCATGTGCCCTGAAAGAAATGTGCCTGGTAATCGAGTCATTATTTTATAAATCACATTATTTGATAAAGCAGACAAGTGACCCAGATATCACCCTGGCACAAAATTAAGAGGGTTCTGGAAGTTGACCCTCGATCCTAATGAATGTGGCAGAGACAGTTTCTCACACTTCCCAGTGCCTGACAATTCCTTGGCAGTCTTAGAGTGATAATGGGCACACAGGACATCTTGTTCCAATAAAATGAACCTAATCGAAAGGAGTTGTCGGCAATACACAGAGCTTTTGAACGCAAAATATCCTTCTTCCCAAAAGTATGAGTTTATTAATTTTTTTTTTTAATCCTTAGAAGCCTCTTCAGATGCCTCAAAATTGGGTACCAGCAAGACAAAGAGGTATCCTGGATCCTATGGAAAGGAATCACTTGCCTTCTAGCAATGACCTCATTGGGAATTTAGAACACCTTGCGGTAGAAATAGGAAACCACATATAATTTCCTTAAGAAAGGCCGGTCTTTACTGAACTTGAGATGAAAAGGCAGACGTGAGTGGAAATATTGGGCTCTTCTGTTTCTGTGCAGTGCAGATACACAGGCTGGGTTCCCTAGAAGCAGACCCTAAGATTTGGATTCCCGTGCATGTGGTGAATGGACCTGAAACCTGCCTTGGGGCCAGGGATGCAGGACAGGGCAGGGAGAAGCCAAGCAAGGCTGGGGCCCGGTGGGTTTAGGTGAGCTGGCTCCCCAACCCCATGGGGAGCCTTGGGGTGTGTTCTGCCTGGAGGCACCAAAGTTGGGCTTTGTGGCGCCATGTACATCAGCCATTGGCCATGGGCCGTCTGGGAAGGTGGGGTGAGAGGTGGTCCAGTCCCCCAAAGGTTGACTGCTGGAGAAGGTCATCTGTGTGATTGTTAGCTGCAAGCAGAGTTGTGGCATGGGCACACGGAGGAAGCCAAAGGGATTGCAGGAGGGTTGGTTTAGGTGGACCAGTGACAGTTACTATGGTGAAGTCCTACCAAGAGAGGCTCCAGTACAGAGAGGCAGTTCTCACCTGGCGCATGGAACTCCATGGAAGGAAGACACCTGTGTGGAGAGTAGGTTGTAGGTTAAGCTGACATACAGGGGAGGTAACCTGAAACCTCTGGAACCAAGGGCTTGGAAGTGTCAGTGAAACTCTGAACTGGACCAGTGGGAGAAGTACCTGTCTTGGGTTTACTTAGCATTCTCCATGGACATTGAAGCTAATTCCAAACTGTGAGATGAGCTAGTGAGCCTGACAATAGTGTCACCGGGACTGTGGGACAAAAAACAAAAATCTTGTAGTCAGTCTGGAGAAGGGAGTTACGTAGAAACATCTCAACCTCTCTAAGTGTTTGGTGGTGCTTCTTGGGACTAAGCAGCCCTCAGACTTCTGTCTCCTACTGTCAGCTCTGAGTGGCCCATCTCTCTTCTTGGCCCTGGTCTTCTCTTTCCAAGGCTGGATTCTTTTTTTGCCTCAGTCTGTACAAGGTTCCATCCAGACGTCCCAAGTGGTAGCCTTAGCTCCCAGTTTATATGGTCTTCTTGATGCCCTCAGCTTCCTTGCTCAGACTCCAAGACCCAAACCTGAATCCCTGGAGAGAGAATCTGTTAACCCAGCTCACCATTGGTTTCCTCACCTGTGGTTTCACAGAAGGTTGAGGGAGTGAATCCCTGGGTAAGCAGGTGATCAGCATGCTCGGCTGCTAACCAAAAAGTTGGAGGTTCCAGTTCACCCAGAAACACATCAAAAGAAAGGCCTGGCAATCTACTTCCAATAAAATCAGCCATTGAAAACCTTATGGAGCACAGTTCTACCCTGACACACATGGGGGCACCATGAGCTGGAGTCATCTTAATGGCAACTGGTTTTAAGGTGGGTTTTGACGTAGAGAACTTGGCTGATGGCCCCATTGGCTGCCCCAAGCCCATGTTCTCTCTTTCCCCCCTGCCCTTTTCCTGGGAGGCTGATGTAAGCTCAGCGTCACCAGCTCTTCCACCCTCCAGCTTCAGGTCGGGTTAGGCAAAGGGGAGGCATGGGCAGGAGACCGCAGGGCAGGGTAAGAGGGGGTCCGGGATTGAGCCCTGGCTGCCTCTCACCAGGTCAGCTGTGACCCTGGTCCTTTACAGCTCATGTCGGGCACCCTCTCCATCAGGGACAGCTCTCCGGGCCCCGGTAACTCCTCCCTGCCTTGCGTCCTCATGTGGACGAGTAGTAACATCACCCCTGCTGCTGGTCTGCCGTCTACATCAACTAGCGCTGCAGTAACAGAACGACCACAGTAGGGCTTTGAAGGAAACTTATTTTCTCACTGTCCTGGAGGCTAGAAGTCCAAATCAGGGTCCGGGTCACCATTCTGTGAGCTCTGTCCTGGTTTGTGGTGTCTGCAGGTGATCCTTGCTGTTCCTTGATTCCTTGGTGTTCCTTTGTGTATGATCCTCACTTGGCATCTGTCTACCCTGTTTGTGCATATCTCTGTGTCTCATCTGCTCTTTCTATAACTCAGAAGTGATTAGATTTAGAGCCCACCTTCATGGGGTTTGGAGCCCTGGTGGCCCAGTGATTAAGAGCTCAGCTGCTAACCCAAAGGTTGGCAGTTCAAATCCACCAACTGCTCCTTGGAAACCCTATGGGGCAGTTCTACTTTGTCCTATAGGGTCGCTGTGAGTTAGAATCAACTTGATGGCAATGTTTTTTTTTTTAAGTAGGATATGATATAATTAACATAACAAAGAAAGCCCTATTTCCGAACAGGACCACATCTGCATGAATAGGTTAGGTTAGGATTCCAATACATATTTTGATGGGGATACAACTCAATCCATAACACGAGGGTCACTTCCTTATTCCTTGTGGATGTTCCTTATCTTGCTGTCACCTTTGTAAATTGTCACTTCGTGAGACTTTATCTCTTTTGTATGTGCCATTTTTTTCTGGTGAGGACGTTGACTGAAACAGGTCTCCTGGGGCTTATTAGATTCCCTCTAGTTAGAAGAAGACAAGGAGACCTGAAGAGGAAGTAGCTGGTATCCCCAATAACACAGAGAAGACTTTCCCCCATCGGGGTGGGGACCTCTGCCCTGAGATGTCTCTTCTAAGAATCAGTACACCCTAAAAAAAGCCAGGCTTATTTAGCAGAAACAAACACTTCTGTATACATCTAATAACACATTTTATTTTGTTCAATTAACTATTAAATATGTTTACTTATTTTGTTGAAACTGTATGCCTGCAGGGATGTGGTTCCCAAACTGTGTGCTGAGGCATGCTGAGGCACGCCAGAATATTCTAAAATTTCAAGGGAAATGCAGACACTTGACATCTGCCAGACTCCACACAACCTGCTGGTTCAAGCGGGTTCATGGTGCCAACATCAGATCACACTCTATTGCTTTCGACCATGTCATATCTCTACAAAGCTGAGTTTTTGGCAGCTGCTGGGATCAAAAGCAAGTACCATGTGGAAATCAATATGGAGCAGGAAATGCGGTTGGCGGTGGCTAATTGGAAGCCAAGGTTTGAGAGGTTGTGCAATGCCCAACAGATGCAAAAATCCCAGCAATAAGTTACTGTGCTATTTAAAAATGGAATAAAAACGTTATATTTTCCTTCAATACATATGTATTTTTTCCAAAAAACTACTGAATTACTAACACATATACTCATTAAGTCTACTTATTACTACTTAATAAACAAAATGATTAGATATTTCTTCTGGCCTAGAGGTGCCATGAAAAAATGACAGAGGCACTATGGGTGCTGAGAAATAAAAGTATTTGGGAACCTAAATGTTAGTAGTTTTATTTTTTTTCAAGTGAAATTTTATAATCCAGTTTGTCGCTTCTTTTCCTTCCACTGCAAGCATCCATATGTTCTCAAAAAGACAACTGGATAGTGGGAACCCTACAGTGAAAGGTACGTGGTGATCACCCTGAGAGATGGTGGTGATCACCCTGAGAGATGGTGGTGATCACTCTGAGAGAGATGGTGGTGATCACTCTGAGAGAGATGGTGGTGATCACTCTGAGAGAGATGGTGGTGATCACCCTGAGGGATGGTGGTGATCACCCTGAGAGATGGTGGCGATCACCCTGAGAGATCACCCTGGGAGATGGTGGTGATCACTTTGAGAGAGATGGTGGTGATCAGTTTGAGAGAGATGGTGGTGATCACTTTGAGAGATCACCATGAGAGCTTATGGTGATCACCCTGAGAGATGGTGGTGATCACCCTGAGAGATTTTGGTGATCACCCTGAGAGATGGTGGTGATCACCTTGAGAGATCACCATGAGAGATGGTGGTGATCACCCCGAGAGATCCCCCTGAGAGATCCCCCTGAGAGATCCCCCTGAGAGATGGTGCTGATCACACTGAGAGATCCCCCTGAGAGATCACCAAGGAACAATTAAAATCTCCCTCACAAGCTCATGAGAAGCCTGCCCGGCCTCATATTTATTCATTTGCTTGTTTTGTTGATTTTTATTATTGGTATATTTTATGTATTTTACTCCATCCAAGGTTTTTTGGGTACAAAATATAGTCAATCATAAATAAATGCTCAAGAAATGTTTGTTAAAGGAATAAAGTGATGTAATGAGTTCCTCACCTCAGCCTGCCTTACCCAATCGTCACCAGCAATTAGCATCGGAGTTGTCGTTGTTGGCCACCATCCGGTCAGCCCCAACCCATGGTGACCCCATGGACAAGGAAACAAAATGCTGCCCAGTCCTGTGCCACCCCCATGATCATTGTGGATCAGACCGTTGTGATCCATAGGGTTTTCATTGGAAGATTTCAGAAGTAGATCACCAGGCCTTTCTCCCTAGTCCCTCTTAGACTGGAAGCTCCACTGAAGCCCGTTCAGCATCACAGCAACATGCAAGCCTCCACTGACAGACGGGTGGTGGCCGCTCACAAGGCGCGTTGGCCAGGAATTGAACCTGGGTGTCCCGCGTGGGAGGAGGGTATCGTACCACTGAACCACCATTGCCCTCACAAAGGAGTACCAGCTCCAGATTTCTAGGGAACACAGGTTTTATCTTTTAAGTAGATTCTATGGCAGTTTATAAATAAAGCATCTTTAAAAGTCAGTAACGTGTTGAGCAAAACCCACTCCTTGTTATGATGTTGTCTGGACTGTGGAGGGAAAATGCAGCTGCCGTCCTGGCATTTGGGAGAATGTTGAGATGTAGCTCAGCAGTTTGGGCTAATCCAATGCGTGTTCCCTGAAATTGCTTAGTCACTGAGCAGAAGTCAGAGGCTTGTGGCAGTGGGTTGAACACTTGTCTTTGCACTCTTACAGATCACGGTCTACAGGAAAACATGCAGTGGGAGTGGAAGGGAAGTGGTGGAGCTGACCCCCAGCACACACCCTGGGGAGAGAGTATGTTTAAGTCCATCCTTGCCCTTTATCCCAATAAAAGGCAAGCTGCTGTCAGACACCCCTGCCATAACGGAACGGAACGTACCGATCTGGAACAGCTAGAATTTTGTTTGTAATGAAAAAGAGTTTGTTTTCCGATTCGCAGAAGGTCTCAGTTACGCATCCAAGCGGTTATTTATTATTGTCGATCACAGAGTGACTTTGTGGAGCATGTTTTGGTCTAACTGAAAAGGACATTTAAATTCAGAATAGACTTTTGTGAATCACAGCCCTTGTTTTTCTCCTCTCTTCGGAGGCCGTGGCTGCTCTGCAGGATTTTGCACTCGGACGTTTCACTATGAATGTGCTTACTGATGTCACGTGTTGGTTCATGTGCAAGTGTGGTCCTGCTAAGCCTACGTTTTCATTCCTCTGCCTGTCTGTTGCCATTTGATACCACATTTAGGTCCGTTTGCCTTCAGGAGGGGCACTGGTGGCTCGGGGGTAGAATTCTTGCCTTCTGTGCAGGAGACCCGGGTTCAGTTCCTGGCCAATGTGCCTCATGCACAGCCACCACCCATTTGTCCGTGGAGGCTTGCACGTTGCTATGATGCTGAACAGGTTTCAGCAGAGCTTCCAGATTAAGAAAAGAAAGAAAGACCTAGCGATCTAGTTCTGAAAATCAGCCAGTGCAAGCCCTGTGGACCACGACAGTCGGATGCCCAGCCAACCATGGGGTGGTGCATGACAGGTGGTGTTCCGTTTTGTTGTACATCAGGCCGCCGTGAGTCAGGGGCTGACTTGACCACAGCTAACCACAACAGCACGTTTGGAAGAGCGGTGCTGGCCGATCACTAAGAGGCTGGGTCGTAATTTGATGGCAGATAATGGCCTTTCCCGCAGCACAGAATTAACTAATTCGGCATCTGCTGAGATCCAGGAGGAGTGCTGACAGATCACCCCCATTTGTACAAAGTGAGGGTGGGGTGTTGGACCCTGGCAGGGCATCTGGGCTTTTGTGACGACATCTTGGCACAGTTCTGGTTATGAAGGTTCCAGATCTTGGGCACAGTCAACTTCGAGGCCTGATTTTAGTCTTTGGGGATGAACCTCTACTGGTGTTTGTATCTTAAAGAGCTTATTCTCTTCCAAGACATCTCGTGGGAGAGCAAGTTTCCCCGTCTGTTCTCTGACAGATGTGAGAGTAGCTAAACGAAGCCACGAGGTAGAAGAAGACAGGAAGACAGTGAGATGTTATGAAACAAACCCCAAAATAGGACTTTTTCTCATACACTCTGCTTAGCAGTCTCCTAGAAAATAAAAATGCTTTGATATTATTTTTGAAAAGAAAATTGTAACCTCATCACTCTGCTGATGCCCTAGGTTTCTTACAAACGCACCGTTTAGAATGAAAAATGCTCCGGGTGTCAGCCGTATTCCTAAATCTGTGTATTTATTAGTTATTAAAGTACTCCAGCCAATTCTCCTAACCTAAAAAAATCCATTGCTGTTGAGTCAATACTGACTCATGGCGACCCCATGAGTTACAGCAGAACTACTCCATAGGGTTTTCTTGGCTGTAATCTCTAGGGTCGCTATGAGTCGGAATCGACTCGATGGCAGTGGGTTTGGTTTTTTGGTTTAATCTTTACAGAAACAGATTGCCAGGCCTTTCTCCCGCCACACTGCTGGGTGGGCGTGAACAGCCACCCTTTAGGTTAGTAGTTAGATACTCTTCGGTTTTCTTTATATTTTTCCCCGAATTTTTCTGTGAATGGGAATTATTTTTATTACCAGGGTAAGAGAGCAATGAATTGTATACACCTACTCCTCATTTGGAAACCCTGGTGGCGCAGTGGTTAAGAGCTACGGCTGCTAACCAAAAGGTCAGCAGTTCGAATCCACCAGCCGTTCCTTGGAAACCCTGTGGGGCAGTTCTACTCTGTCCTATAGGGTTGCTATGAGTTGGAATCGACTCAATGACAACGGGTTTGTTTTTTGGTTTCTTACTCCTCACTCATCGACTGTCTAGTTACCCGACATTTCACATTTACCACAATAGTAATAAAATCTACCATCCGACTGTTTGGGGCATTAACGACCCCACCAGCCTGCACACCCTCGCCACACACAGAGCTCCTCCAGGGCGCAGGTGGAGGGAGGAGCGGTGTAATTAATCCCAGTCTGGAGCTCTCAGGGTGCCTGACAATCTGGTTCCTCCTGGCTGGCACCTCCCCTCGCTTCTCCTGGCTCTCTCCTGGTGCACCCCACCCTCTACCCCATGCTGGCCTCAAGGGCAGGCACCCGCCGCAGGCACCAGGAGTGGGACGTGGGTGGTGGGTGGTGCTCCCCTCTGCAGAGATACCCCTGGCTGAGGCCACTGTGTACCGCCCAGCCAGCCCACCCTGCTTCCCGCACCGAGTGCACCTCAGAGCCTGAGCTGGGACACCAGGCAGCTGAGAACACCTGGCCAACAGCCCCAGCACAGATTCACATTCTGGGGAGCAGAGCGAGGGCGAGCCGGTGACCACCCCGGATACAGAGGAGCTGTGGCCACCCAGCTCGGGGGGCTGAGGCCGGGGAGGAGGGGAGGCCAGGGCAGGAAATGGCGAGTATTTCACATAACGCCAGTTTTTACATAAGGGCCTGGTCTTTGGAACCCAACCATGGGATAAGTGAGGAGTGGGTGTATTCTGAAAGGCCACCGTTTTCCTAGATGAACAGATTGTAACGAGAGGGATCACTTACCAGGCTCAGTGAAGGCAGCTTTGGTGACAAAGCTCTCTGAGTCCGTCACCCAGCAGTGCAGCGAAGCCGCCTAACAACCACGCACCCTGAGTGGCGTGCAGCGGGCGGCTGTGGGCTGGCTGGGCGGCTCTGCTCCACGTGTCTCTCGTCTTCCTGGGACGTGTTCTTCCCTGGCCACGACAGCTGCGCAGGGGAGTGGCCGCAGCACGCCAGGGCTCCCACCCACAGCGCGTTAGCCGTGGCAGGTCACAGGCTGAGCCCAGCGTCAGGAGGGATTCAGATTCACCTGTCTGAGGGTGTGGGTCCAACAAGGGAGTTCATTGTTGTTATTAGTTGCCCTCCATCACCTCTGACTCGTGGTGACCCTGGGTACAACAGAATGAAATGTTGCCTTGTCCTGCGCCATCTTCACAAACGCTGGTATACACAAGTCCCTTGTTGTGACCATTGTGTATTTTGAGCGCCTTCCAACCTAGAGGGCTCTTCGTCCAGCATTGTATCAGACAACGTTCTGTTGGCATCCATAGGGTTTCAACAGGCTAATTTTCAGAGGTAGATCACCAGGCCTTTCTTCCTAGTCTGTCTTAGTCTGGAAGCTCCACAGAAACCTGTCCACCATGGATGACCCTGCTGGTATTTGAAATACCGGTGACATAACTTCCAGCAACACACAAGCCACCACAGTTTGACAGACTGACAGACGGGTGGTGGAAGAAGGGAGTAGAATCTCTAAGAAGGTAGCTGCTTTCTGTTAAGTAGATAAAAATGTTAGCATGGTAACAAATAAAATGAAGTCCCTGCAGTGCCCTGTCTTAGAAGACCCCTGCGAATGGGCGCTTTGCTGCGGTTGTAGAAGCACTCACCCTTCCGCCTGGTTCTCTCTGTCCCCACAGATACTGGCCAACGTGGTCATTTTCATCTGCGGGAACCTGGCGGGCGCCTACCATAAGCACCTCATGGAGCTGGCCTTGCAGCAGACGTATCAGGACACTTGTCATTGCATCAAGTCCCGCATCAAGTTGGAATTTGAAAAACGTCAGCAGGTAACGTGCACGTTCAATCCCTTTTCCACTCGATCCAGGGCGTTATTAGAAACGGCATCGTGACTATTGATGTCGTTGGCAGCTCATTCATGCCTGGGCGTCAGAAGGAAAGTGGGGGCGTGGACTTCCCATGCCGAGCGGAGCTCTGTACTTGGGGAGTGGTGGTGGGGGTCACAAATAAAAGCAGGATGGCCTCCGCCCCCTGGATCCTTCAGACCGGGAGCCCGGGACCCCCACGCAGATGTCACATCCACCAACTTGTGGCTGGGGGTTTCCAGTAACAGCACTTCAGGGAATGCTCAGTTTCAGTGAAAGCACGTTTATTTCCCCGGGGTAGTGTTGGTGAAAGAGCTTGTCCCTGCTGAGACGGAAGCCCCGCTCCTCTGTGCCCTCTCGGCCCTCCGTACAGTCCCGCTTCCCTCAGTCATCTAGTGCTGCCAGCAGTCACCACAGGTGAGACAGATTGTCTTAGTCCTCTAGTGCTGCTATAGCAGAAATACCACAGGTGAATGGCTTTAACAAAGAGAAACTTATTCTCTCACAGTCTAGGAGGCTAGAAGTCCAAGTTCAGGGTGCCTTCTCCCGTGGAAGGCTTTCTCTGTCAGTTCTGGGGGAAGGTCCTTGTCTTCAGTCTTCCGCTGGTCTAGGAGCTTCTCCATGTAGGAACCCTGGGTCCAACGGACGTGCTCTGCTCCCGGCACTGCTTTCTTGGTGGTATAAGGTCGCCGATTCTCTGCTCACTTCTCGTTCCTTTTATCTCTTGTAAGATAAAAGGTGGTGCAGGCCACATCCTGGGGAAACTCTCTTTACATTGGATCAGGGATGCAACCTGAGTAAGGGTGTTACTTCCCACCCTAATCCTCTTTAACAACCCAGTCTTGCCTCATTAACCACAGGCAGATTGGCATTTACAACACGTAGGAGAATTACAACAATCTTGAAATGGTGGACAACCACACAAGATGGGGAATCGTGGCCTAGCCAAGTTGACACATATTCTGGGGGGGACACAGTTCCCGAAGGAGAAGGTGAGCAAAATCATTCCTGAGCGGGCTGACGGGAGTCAGGGAGACGGATCTAGAAGGACCTTGTCATGGTGGCAGGGGTGCCCTAGGGTGAGGCAGAAAAACGCACGTCACAGAAATGTGTAGATTGTGATGAAACGTCAGAAAAAAACAAGACGTGAAGACAAGTAGGCGGCGTGGGGAGACAAAGCCATGTGGTGTCGTCAGGGGTGAGGCTAGCAGGGCAAACAGGCTTTGAAGGGAAATCCACCCGTGAAGGGGTCCCGTATTGGGCCTGCTTAACTTCTGGGGATGGCAGGATATCCACTGAAATGATTTTCTTTTCCGTGAGTAGGTTTTATCTGTCACCAGGAGCCCAGTCTGTTCTCTGTGAACACGGTACCCCACTTCTGAGCCTGCGTATTGTAATTCCTGTGCCGTTACCACATTTGGCACCTAGAGTGTTGTTGAGTGTTTGGGGTTGTACTGTCAGTTGTTAAATTGTATTGTATTAGTTAGTGTGTCCCGTAATATTTCATCAAAATGTATTACGATGGTAGAAGCAAAGCTATACCCTTTTAATTTTGTTTTTGTATGGAATAATGAATAGTATCAAGTTCATTTTTGAAAATAGGTGTACTTGTTCATTGAGTCAACAAATACTTCTTGCGCCCCTAGTTCAGGCGTGATTCTAGACACTGGGGTATGGCTGTAAATATTGCTTTCTTACTGGCGTGATTAGCAGATCTAGTGGCTTGTCTTTTAAAAATGCATTTTGTGCTACGACAGAGGTTTTCAGTAACTGATGTTTAATTCTTTGGTCTGTGGTGGTGGTGTTGTTGTTAGGTGCTGTCGAGGCTGTTCTGACTCGTAGCGACCCTGCGTGCAACAGAATGAAACACTGCCCGGTCCTGCGCCGTCCTCACAATGATTATTATACTTGAGCCCATTGTTGCAGCCCCTGTGTCAATCCATCTCGTTGAGGGTCTTCCTCTTTTTCGCTGACCCTCTACTCTACGAAGCATGATGTCCTTCTCCAGGGACTGGTCTCTCCTGACATGTCCAAAGTATGCAAGACATAGTCTCGCCATCCTCACTTCTAGGGAGCATTCTGGTTGCATTTCTTCCAAGACAGATTTGTTCGTTCTTTTGGCAGTCCGTGGTATATTCAGTATTCTATCAAACAATGTTCTGCTGCTATTTGTAAGGTTTTCACTGGCTAATTCTTTTCTCAAGTAGACTTCTGGGTCCTTCTTCCTAGTCTGTCTTAGTCTAGAAGCTCAGCTGAGACCTGTCCACCATGGGTGACCCTGCTGGTATTTGAATACTGGTAGCATAGCTTCCAGCATCACAGCAACACACAAGCCCCCACAGCAGGACAAACTGACAGGCATGTGGGGGATCAAACTCTAGATTCAATATTAAAGGACAAAAGCATTTGTTCCGTTGGGTCTGTTATCCAGTATGTTTTCATATGCTTCATGTCCAGTTATGTTTTAAATGTGAGTTCTAGAAAATTCTGTAGTTTCAACAAACAGAACTTGTAGCTCATGGCCGGACCGCCTACTGCGAGCTATGTAGAGTTCAGCTGTTGTGAGACAGATGCTTTCCTTTTCTCAAGCAGTAGAGCCTACATCAGCTTGGTCCTGACAGTCGTTTAATTCCCTTCTCCGTCACCCCCAGAATCCACTTCCAAATGGCAGCAAGGCTAGGCGAACTGCAGTTCCAAGAAGACAGGTTACATAACCTCGTATTTATAGTAACAACTTTGGCGAAAGTCATAAGTCCTGCTACTGACGTCATCTGCACCTCATTTTTCTCTGAAGAGACCTTGAACAGCCAAAAACATCTTTGTCAGTGTGCGCCGTGGGCACTCATGCCACGCTTCGTCCCTGCGTAGCTCCTGAACCAGACAGCGTGGTGCCCAACGTGCAGGGATTTTATGGGAGCATCATGAGAGATATGACACAGGTGTGTACTTACCATTAAAAAAAAGGAACGAGTGATCTTCCATAAGCCAAGACAAAGGGGAAATAAGAACGTGTATTGCGGTTGTTAGTTACTGTGACGTCAGCTCCACCTCATGGCGACCTGATGTACAGGAGAACAAAACCGTGTCCCTCCTGCACCATCTTCACGATCACTGGTATGTTGGAGCCCCTTCTTGGGGCTGTGTGTCAGTCCACCTCACTGAAGTGTTTCGCTGGCTTTCACAGACCTTTCCAGGAAGCAGTTGCTCTGCCTGATGCCATGTCCAAAGTAAGCGAGCCAAAGTCTTGCCGTCTGTGCTTCTGAGGAGCATTCTGGCATAGTAAAGATCTGTAATAAAATGTAATATGGCATCTCCACTGTAATTTGCCACAGAAAGTTGGGGAGCCAACTTCCAAGTCTAGTGACAAAATATACTACTTTTCTTATTTGGAAAGTATGTTCCTAGAATCAGAAATTTTTCTTTTTTTTCAGACCAGTATGTAATTAAATGGGTTGAAAAAATCAAGGCGATGTAGCCTGATGGATTTAGAGAGACCTATGAAAACTGGCCAGTGGTCATACACATGTGGTTTTCAGAGAGGGGGACAGTCTCCAAAACATGGCGCTGGGCAGGATCGCGGGCCAGATTCAGCTTCTCAGGGTTCAGGCCTCCCACATGTCCCTTCCTGCCCACTGCTCCCTACACGCTGCCTTTTCTTCATCCACAGTCACCATCGGAAAGAGTCATGTCCTTTAATGTGCTTTATTCAGGGGCAGGGAACACACGGGAGCAGCTACAATGCGCTTGGTTTCAGCCATTGTTAAGATGAAAGAAATACCGTCCTGTTTAATGTTACATCTCAGCACTGCCTCAGAGCAAAGTGACTCTCGGAACGGTTGGGAGCCCGCCATCTTGAATGGATATTGTTGTTGGTTACCGTTTGGCTCACGGTGTCCCCATGGGTGCAGGGTGGAGCTGCTCCACGGGGTTTTTAAGGCTGTGACCTTTCGGAAGAAGATCGCCACGTCTGTCTTCTGAGGGGCCTCTGGGTGGGTTCAAACCGTCACCCTTTCAGCTAGTAGCCCAGCACTGAACTGCGTGCCCCACCCAGGGCTACCCTTGAGTGGTTGTTCGGTACTCACTCAGTAGTTTCCCCCTCTGCTGCCCTTAATCCTCAGGGGAGGGCAAGTGACCAGCGACCCCAGGAGGCGGCCCCTCCAGAGCTCAGGATATGTTATCGGGGGTTATCTAGGGGTGCTGAGAGCTTCTCAGCATTGCTCAGCTCTGTGCTTCCTCTGTTTCCAATCTCGTAATGTTTTCCTCTATGTAAATGACATGAATTTCTAGAAAAAAGAAAAAAAGTTTGAATGAAGTGGCTATTTGTACCCTGAGATTTTGGGAGAGGAGAGAATGAAAAATGTTGGCAGAGAGATTCTGAGCTGTGTTCTTGCCCTCCAAGTGCCCTCATGTGTAAACTACCAAGTGTGAGTTTTTGCCGGGTAGGAAAAATAACGCGCCGTACTGGGGCTGAAGCTGCCTTTGGGGAGGGGTGGGTTCTCCATGAGCTGTGACTTCTGTCCTGAGTTTACATCCTGCAGTAAAAACCGTCTCTAGAGCGCTCTGGCTGTGCACAGAAGCTTCCTTGTCAGACCTGGAATATGTAACAGACTCTGAGGAGTGGGTAGGGGCCAGACTCACAGCAAAACGAGCGCCGTCCTTCCTCCTGCCTCAGCGGTTGAAATAAATGTTGCTTCTGAGAGAGGACAAACCTGTCATTTTTTATGTAAAGAAAATAAACCTTCCTTAACTTGTGTGTACCGCCCGTCTGTTGGAATGTTGTACTGGGCTGGCGTGTGTATTGTTGTGATGCTGGAAGCTATGCCACCAGTATTCAAATGCCAGCAGGGTCGCCCATGGTGGACAGGTTTCAGCAGAGTTTCCAGACTAAGGCAGACTAGGAAGAAAGGCCCGGTGATCTACTTTTGAAAATCAGCCAGTGAAATCTCTATGGATCACAACAGAACAGTGGCCGATACAGTGCTGGAAGATGAGGCCCCTACGTTGGAAGGGACTCAAAATGCGCCATGGTCACAAAAGTTCCAACAATCATGAGGATGGCAAAGGAGCAGGCAGTGTTTCATTCTGTTGTACGTGGGGTCGCCATGAGTTGGAATCAACTTGCCGGTAACTAACGACAATGATCGATGTGTTGTCTTTGTTTTGGTGTAACTCGGAGACTCGCCTGGTCTACCCTCACGCGACCCCACCCTGGAAATTAGACAGGACAGCCTGCGAGCTCTCGTACAGCACAGTCACACTGAGACCCTGCGTTCCCCGGATTGCGCACCCTAACGGGGGAGTTCAGAGAGTCAGGAGACTCCAAGGCTTTCCCTGGATGCAGAGTTGTTTTTCCTCTGCAGACTTCAGCGGGGCGCGTGAGTGGCCTGCGTGTCCGCGGATGGTACGTAGATTAATAGAGGTGTCTTCATCCAGTGTGACAGCAGGTGATACGGTCACGTCACTGAGTGCATCACAGGCGTTGTTTCAGCTGTGTCCTTAGGTAAGGCGTTTTTGCTAATTGTTTGTTCCCGTTCCAAAGGGGGAGAGTGGGACCAGAAGGAGCTAATATTTCTGTGAGCCCGTAGAGCATGCCAGGTGCTGTACTCGGTGCGTCTCTGCACGCTGATAGATCAGCTTTCTCCTGCTGCTGTGACACAGCCCCACGGATTTGTAATCGTCCGATTCTGGAGGTCGGAAATCCAAAATCCACGTCACTGGGTTAAAGCCGAGGTGTGGGCTCCGGGGGAGAACCCATTTCCATGCTGCTTTCAGGTTCTAGGGAGTCCCTGGGTGGCGCAAACAGTTAAGCACTTGACTACCAGCTGAAAGGTTGGCAGTTCAAACCCACCCAGAGGTGCCTCAGGAGAAAGGCCTGGCAATCTGCTTCTGAAGTTCACAGCCAGAAAAACTCCATGGAACTGAGTTCTACTCTGAAACACGGGCAGTTGCCATGAGTCGGAATCACTTGGACGGCAGCTGGGTTCTGCTTCGGTAGGCTGCCCGCATTCCTGGCTTGTGGCCTCCCCACACCCCAGCTGACCTGCGTCCATCACCACAGCTCCTTCCCCGAATCCGGCCCCCCCACCTCCCTCTCATAAGAACCCCTGTGATAGCACTGGGCTCACCCAGATAACGCAGGATAACCTCCCCTAAATCCCCAACTTCACCACATCTGCAAAGCCCGTTCGCCATGTAAGGACCACACTTATGTTCATAGGGAAGGTGTCTGGGAGGGGGCGTTGTTCAGCCACTGACTCTGTCTTCTTCATTCCCAGAGCAGCTCTATGAGCGCAGAACTTTTCCCCATTTCAGCTGTACAAAGGACCTGTCCGTGTTCCTTGCCTAAGCTCACTCAGCTAGTAAGTGTGGGTTTCCACCAGGGCCCCACGCCTCTCCCGTTGGTTCTCTGTGGACTTGCTGGAGTGATCTTTGAGGCTAGGCTGACTATGATCTCCATACCACAAAGGACTTTCTGATGGAAGTCCTGCTTAGTCCCTGCTGTCGTTGTTAGGTGCTGTCGAGTTCACTTTGACCCATAGTGACCCTCTGCACCACAGAACGAAACACTGCCTGGTCCAGTGCCATGCTCACAACCGTTGCTATGTTTGAGCCCATTGCTGCAGCCACTGTGTCAATCCATCTTGTTGAGAGTCTTCCTCTTTTTTGCTGACCCTCTACTTTACCAAGCATGATGTCCTTCTCCAGGGACGGATCCCTCCTAATAACATGTCCAAAGTACATGAGAAGAAGTCTCACCATCTTTCCTTCTAAGGAGCATTCTGTCTGTACTTCTTCCAAGACAGGTTTGTTGGTTCTTCTAGCAGTCCACGGGCTATTCAATATTCTTCGCCAACACCATAATTCAAAGGCACCAGTGCTTTTCGGTCTTTCTTATTCATTGTCCAGCTTTCGCATGCATATGAAGTGATTGAAAATATCATGGATAGTCCCTGACCAGCTCTAAAACCATCTTTCCAGCGTGTAAATGGTTTCCTGTTAACAAGGTGGTCAGTAGCTGGCTTGGCCGTTGAACCCCCAAGCATTAGCAGTGAGCAACAGAAATCAGCTTCTACCCTGGTCTGAGCAGACCTGCCTTGTAAGTGACCATCCCTGTGTGTTCTGTTGTATTATGAATCTGTCTTAGTCTTCTAGTGCTGCTGTAACAGAAATACCACAAATGGGGGGCTTTAAAGAACAGACATTTATTTTCTTCCAGCCTAGGAGGCTGGAAGTCTGAATTCAGAATGCGGCTCTAGGGAGAAGTCCGTTGTCTATTTCGGCTTCTGGTAGCCGGCCATCCTGAGAGAGTCTGGGTTTGTAGATACATCTGCGTGCATTGTCCTCTGATAGCATCTGCCTTTTCCCTGATGGTCTCGCTCGTCTCTGTGCCTAATCTGCTCTTTTCACATTTAAAAAGTGATTCCATTTAAGATACACCCTACCCTGATATGGCCTCACTAACATAAAAAAGGAAAACTCTATTCCCCAATGGGATCACATCCACAGGTACAGGGGTTAGGATTCCAACACGTGTTTTGGGGGGACAGTTTCATCCATACCAGCATCTGAATTTCCTATCTCTGGCAATACGTTTTACACTGCCCGTTTGTGGTTTCTGCAGTGTTACCTTAAACTGTTTCCCCACTGGGCTTTGTGGTATTTTACACTGTTGAGACTTAGGAAGGGATGGGCAGCGCAGTTGATTGATTTTTCCAGAAAGGCGACTGCATTCCTGGATTACATTTACTCAGTAATTACAGCTGTCGTTGGAAGTGCTACCTCGTTCTCTGGTAATCGCTACTCGACACATTTTAACCTATGTAGAAATCATGAAAAGGCTATTTTTAAATATTTTGAAACCACCACTCGTCTGTTAGTGTGTCGTCCTGTGAGGGCTTGCGTGTTGCTGTGATTCTGGAAGCTATGCCATCAGTATTCAAATACCGGCAGGACATGGTGGACAGGGTTCAGCAGAGCTTCCAGACTAAGACAGGCTGGAAAGAAGGACCTGATGATCTACTTACAAAAATTAGCCAGTGGAAGCCCTGTGGATCACAACCGAACATTGTCTGATATAGTGCTGGAAGATGAGCCCCCCCAGGTTGGAAGGCACCCAAAACGTACAGTGGCTGCAGCAATGGACTGGAGCACACCAAGGATCATGAAGATGGTGCAGGACCGGGCAATGTTAACAATAACAACATTATCGGCGATGCTGAAACCACACCCAGCAACACTGTGCACGCCTCGTGGTCCAGAGCAGCCTTCAGACTCCTAGACGTCCTCACACCATCCTGAGTCCCATTCATAAATGCCTCCCTTTGTCATTGGTAGTTGCCATGGAGTCGATTCTGACTCATGGGGACCCCACGTGTCTTGCTCTATCTCTTCTGAGTTCTGCAGACACTTTGTGAGGGTTCTCACCGAGCCCAGACACTGTCAGACACGTCTGCCCATGTTGAGATCACTTCATTATTTGCCAAAGCAACGCTATAAAAATGGCCTGGGGTTGGTGTCTGACCTCCTCCAACCCCACAAGGGGGAAGGAGAACCAAGATCAGCAGCCCAAAGCTGACTCCTATGAGGCGGAGGTCAGACACACCTCCTCTCTCCTCCATCTCTACCAATTCTGACACCAACCGTCCCTCCCACGTCACTCTCTACTTCTCTGCTGGGTTTGATAATTCATTGCAATGGCCACACAGAACTCACAGACCACGCTTAGGATTACAGGGTTTCTTACGGAAGTAACAGGTTACAGTTCAGGCTCAGGAACACTCAGGGTACAGTTCTTCCATCAGGACAGCCTCTTGCCAGCTGTGCTCGCAGGCAGGCCTCTCCCTGGCCCTAGGCCTCTGCCTAAAGGCGCTCAGCTTTCTCTCCGTGGATCGGGAAGCCAGTGCACTGTTTCCTACTTCCGGGTCTCTCCTGCCACGGCTTCTTACTGTTTTCACGATTACAGCTCACTTACTCTCTCTCTCGGTCTCCTGCTTCCAGCAGCTTCTCAGTGCAGGGATCCCGGGTCCAAAGGATGCGCTCTCCACTCTTGGCTGTTCTTTCTTGGTGGTGGTGGGATCCTTCTCTGCTCTGAAATTGGCTCTCTTTTAGGACAAAACTAACCAATCCCATTGGTAGGCCACAGATACCCTAGTACATAATCACCTGGGCGGGAGTTACAAGACATGGCTAGAAAGACCACACACAAAAGTAATTAACCCACCACAAGCATTAAAACCAGTTGCCATTGAGTGGATTCCGAATCATCCCTATAGGACAGGATACAACTGCCTCAGAGGGTTTCCTAGGTTGTAATCTTTACGGGAGCAGATCGCCAGGTCTTTCTCCTGCGGAGCAGCTGGTGGATTTGAACCCCAGACCTTTCGGTTAGCAGCCAAGCATTTAACCGCTGCACCACCAGGGCTCCTTAAAGCAATACTGGATCATGTTAAAACACCAAAGACTAAACAACAGAAAAGATTTTACATTTCCTGGGCTCCGTATTCTTCTCCCCAGTAGTTTCTCGTGTAATTTTTGCTCAAGTATTTCTTTAAACTTGAGTTATTTTAGCCTCGTTGTAGAAGAGATCAGTATCTTCCTGGGAGGAAGTCAAGATAAAGGGTTTCTTTCGTGCAATGCGGATGACGCAGTTTCTATGTCAGAGAAGAGCTGCAAACTTGAAATCATACCAGCCTGTTGACTTCATCCACATCTGCTGGAAGACGTGCATTTTAACGAGCCTTTATTAAAACACCCGCCTGGCTCAGAGATACAATTGTGATGACAGTTTGCAGGGTACCGAATCTTTAAAACAGTGTTAGGTTTTGACATTGATGAGTACAGTACTTAACATAATTACTATTTCAGTTCTTTGCTGGTGAATTTTATTAACAAGTCGAGGGGGGAAGAAGGTGTTTAGAGGCATATTTGGGAGTGGGCGTTCCAAAGGGCGGGGTATGCAGAAGTGAAAGTCAGCAACAGATTCTACCTTTGAGAAAGAGGCAGGTGGAGCGTGAGGGTTCTATCTGGGCTCCCGAGATGCAACACTTTGAAATGAGTGGGACTTCTGAGACGTTATGAGTGGGGTTTTGAATGCCTTATTGAAAAACAGAGGAAAACCGTTTCATTAAAGAGCGATATACTTTATCAGCTGACAGAATTGAATATAAAATGTGACAAATTCCATAGGAGCAGGAGTTGGCAGCTCTCTCAAAGTTGCTGGTGAATAATGGGGAAAAAAGTTTAAAGCTTGTCTTTAAATGCAGTTTGCTTTTTCTGTGCTTTTCTCATACTTCTGAAAAGCCTTCCCTTCATTTGCCATGTCAGTTAGCATTGATAGCTGTGGGGATATATGCCATTTAAACATGGCTGCACTATTGACAACTGCAGCCCCCACAGGCCTCTGTGCTGCACAGCATGTTGAGACTTGTCCCCAACATGCTGAGACTTGTCACGACTTGTTTTCCCAAACCTATTGTCCCTTTACTGATTGGCTTGTTTACCTGAATTCCTTCTCCCTTGCCCGCACCCAAAGCCCATTGTTCTGTTATTTGCTTCACTGCTTGCTGTATTGACTATAAATAAACTCCTGGGATTGAAGCCGGGGTTGACTCTTCAGAGTGACACCCCTGGCCCCACTTCTCTGTAAGGGTTGTGTTTGGTTACTGTCTCCGCCGTCCCGACGTTCGCCGCCGCTGCGACAAATGGTGCCCCATGTGAGGATGCTGTAGACAGCCTTGCACTCAATCCTTGAAGGTGGTTTTCAGTACAGGACGCGTCCATTCCAGGCTGCTCTTACAGCGCCGGGAGCGGCTGGGTTTTTCCGTGGGCGGAACTTTCCCGGACGTTCTCATCTCCAGCTGCTATAGCCCCGGGAGTGGCGGGGCTTTCTCATACGCTCCCTCAAGGGATTTCAGGCTTTGGGCCAGGAGCTTTCCTATCATTCTTTTCTTCATTTTCCTATTCCTCCTCGCTATAGGGAATTCTCTTTCTCCTGAACAACATCGACACAAAACCCAGTTGTTGGGATTGTTAAAGGCCTCTAAGCTTAAGGTGTCAGAAGAAGCCCTTACCCAACTTCTGCTTTTAATTGAGTCTGCCTGTCCTTGGTATCCCTTGTGGGGAAACCTTGATGTAGAAGCATAGGAACGTATCAGTAACATCATTCGTGACATGAACTTCCCAGCTTCAGTTCTTATTGCTTGGCATCACTGCTGCCTCGCTTTACAGCCCCTACAGGCCGCTCCTTCTGCTCGCTCCCCTAGTAAAGAAAATGTTTATTACCCTCCTGTTTCCACGCCTCCCAAAGCTGATTTCTCTCAACATGAGTCTCTTATGGAAAGATTTTTGCGGGAGGGCCGTGAGAAAGAGGGGTTTTCTGCGTATCCTGTCATCTGGGGATCAGGACCGCCCCGTCACAATGGCCTTGACTTTCAAGTTTTTAAAGAACTCCGTAAAAGCATGGTAGAGAATGGTTTACAGTGTTCCTTTACAAAAGGAATTGTAGAAGCTATAGGACAAAACTATGA